>NC_139992.1:49734469-49950118 GCF_964263955.1 Coregonus lavaretus | reverse complement strand
GACCACAGCTGTTACATGTACCTTGAACCATGTGTCACTGGCTGTTTACACACTCGGTTAGAGGAAAAGGGGGGTAGACCAACAACAAAAATATTTTAATGGCCAATTTAGCAGTCTGTTACTGTAGCTACCCATTGCTTGTCCCTGTGAATGGAGTGTGTGTGGACTTTCACCCCTGCTTTTATCTGACGTGATACACCGTATCAGCAGCTGGTGCAGCTGCTTCTCTCTCTTTGGGTGTACTTAAGAGACCTCTAAAAGAGTACTAGATGGAAACTGGAACTAGACAGGAGAGAGGAGAATACCTTCATTCCAGGGGAGTTTGGTGGGAGAAGCTATAGGAGGATGGGCTCATTGTAATGGCTGGAATGGAATTAATGGGACGGAGTCAAACATGTGGTTTCCATGTTTAATACCGTTCTATTTATTCCATTCCAGCCATTACAATGAGCCCTTCCTCCTATAGCTCCTCCCACCAGCCTCCTCTGCTTCATTCCATGCATCATCAAAAGAGGTTACTGTTTTTAGTAGGTCCGTGACGATACCAATATCAAGATACTTGTTAGTATCGTGGCAAGGAAACAAAATATGAAGCAGATTTAACCTCTTTAGGAAAACAGCCCTAATGTTGGAAACAAACATCAAGTTTTCATCCAGAGTCACGCTGATTTATTTTCCAAGCTATAGAACACAATATTTGACATACAGCAGGTTTTTAAAGGAACAACTAGTCAGGTCTGCTTTGTGTTTTCATTTTTGCCATGGAAAAAATATTGCACTACTGGTATCGTCCCGGCCCTAGTTTTTAGGTATTGTCATTAACACACAAGACACATTAGGTGTTACGTGTTTTGATAAAGGGTCTACTGTACGCCCACATGAGGTGGAAATGGTATTGACCATTTACCTGATGGAACGGTCTCCCACTTTTGATGAAGCCATGTGTGTAGTATCATAGCCTACTTTAGTTTCTCTAAAATATGCCGGCAGGGAAATGAATGAAAACCATTCATTATTGTCTGGCTACTTTACCACCCCCATTTTTTAAATAGGTTTTAGCTCCTACTAGAACTGACTTTGCTGATAGCTACTTCATTGAGGAAAAATGTACTTACTATTACTGAGATATGTGCTTATCTCACCTAGCTATTTTAGGATGAATGCACTGTAAGTCGCTCTGGATAACAGCGTCTGCTAAATGACTAAAATGTACATTTAAAATGAGTGAACAGCACTGCTGCATTGAATGTTACCCTGTTTACATTTTCACTGCACTGGGGGATGTTCCAGATAGCTGGATCAATGAGTTAGCCAGCCAACTGTCCAAAATTGCTTGAATGCAGCCCCATGTAGCTCAGTTGGTAGAGCATGGCGCTTGCAACGCCAGGGTTGCGGGTTCGTTTCCCACGGAGGGCCAGTATGAAAAAATGTATGCACTTACTAACTGTAAGTCGCTCTGGATAAGAGCGTCTACTAAATGACTAAAAATATATATATATATATATATATATATGTATATATATATATATATATATATACAAAAATATATATATAAAAAATAAAAATAAACGTAATCTTCTTGAGAAATATTCACTTAAAATTGGCAAGGTATAATTGAGTTTACAACAGCAACCAACATACAAATGTTGCTTTCTTAATCAACCAGAAAATCAAGAGTTATGTGTGTGTCACACCCTAGCTCTGGGACTCTATATGTTGAGCCAGGGTGTGTTCATTCTGTGGTGTTCATTCTAGTTTGTTGTATTCTATGTTTGCCTGAGTGACTCCCAATCAGAGGCAACGAGTGTCAGCCGTTGGCTGGTTGTCTCTGATTGGGAGCCATATTTAAACTGTCTGTTTTCCCTTTGTGTTTGTGGGTTTTTGTTCCGTGTCGGTATTTGTTACCGTTGGACGTTACGAGTCGTTTATTGTTTTGTTCGTGCTTTATTAAATAAAGTCTAAACATGTTCGTTCAACACGCTGTGCATTGGTCTACTTCTCTCCCTGACGATCGTGACAGAAAAACCCACCAAGACTGGACCAAGCAGCGTGTCCAGGAGCCATCACCAGGGAGATCGCTAGCAGATCTCCGTGGCAACCTCGACTGGGTCAAGCCAAAGGAGGAGCAGAATGGCTGGAGTTGGAAGCAGGAGAGCGAGAGTTGGGCGAGAAATATAGAGGCCTGGCCCACGGGGAAGAGAGACCCCCAGAATTTTTTTAGGGGGGGGCTAACGCCGTGGACGACGGGCCAGCAGGAGACCGCGGCAGAGCGGCCCAGCGGATTGGCAGAGGAGGCCGCCAGGTTACGGGGGCCACTGGTCGAAGAGGGGGTGGAAGATGTAGAGGCACGGCGAGAGGTACTGGCGTGTGTTGCCAGTCCGGTCCGGCCTGTTCCTGATCCCCACGTAGGGCCAGTGGTGTGTGTTCCCAGTACGGTCCGGGCTGTTCCTGCCACTCTCACCAAGTCTGTGGTGCGCGTCGCCAGCCCAGTCCGGCCCATTCCTGCTCCCCGCACCAAGTCAGTGGTGCGTTTCGTCAGCCCTGTCCGGCCCGTTCCTGCTCCCCGCACCAAGTCAGTGGTGTGCGTCGTCAGCCCGGCACGGCCCGTTCCTGCTCCCCGCACCAAGTCAGTGGTGCGCTTCGTCAGCCCGGTTCGGCCCGCTCCTGCTCCCCGCACCAAGTCAGTGGTGCGTTTCGTCAGCCCGGCTCGGCCCGCTCCTGCTCCCCACACCAAGCCAGTGGTGTGCGTCGTCAGTCCGGCACGGCCCGTGCCTGTTCCACCGGTGGCGGGTCCGGCACCGGTCAGGTGCTGCGTCACGCCGGAGCTAGAGCAATCCGCTCCACCAGTGTTCAGTTCAGCTCTGGTCAGCAGGGCCAGACCGGACCAGGGGTACTTTGGGGGGTTAGAGAAGGAGTGGGGGTCAAGGCCGGAGCCAGAACCGCCACCGAGGAGGTATGCCCGCCCAGCCCTCCCCTGTTTTGTTTTAGTTGAGGCGCGGTCGCAGTCCGCGCCTTTAGGGGGGGGTACTGTCACACCCTGGCTCTGGGACTCTATATGTTGAGCCAGGGTGTGTTCATTCTGTGGTGTTCATTCTAGTTTGTTGTATTCTATGTTTGCCTGAGTGACTCCCAATCAGAGGCAACGAGTGTCAGCTGTTGGCTGGTTGTCTCTGATTGGGAGCCATATTTAAACTGTCTGTTTTCCCTTTGTGTTTGTGGGTTTTTGTTCCGTGTCGGTATTTGTTACCGTTGGACGTTACGAGTCGTTTATTGTTTTGTTCGTGCTTTATTAAATAAAGTCTAAACATGTTCGTTCAACACGCTGTGCATTGGTCTACTTCTCTCCCTGACGATCGTGACAGTGTGGCTGTTTATCACTTGGGTATTTTAATAATCCTGCTTTCTGGAATATCCCACTGGCCTGTAATACAGTACACTGTGTTGCACAGTCAATGAGTGAAATGGAGGCACTCTCTTTAGCATGTGAGTACTAGGCTAGCTTGTCCTTGAATTGTGCATAAACTGTGTATCCAAAGTTATCCATCTTCAGGGTTTCTAGTCTAAAGCCCTAAACTGAAACAATACATCCATATACAGTGAGGGAAAAAAGTATTTGATCCCCTGCTGATTTTGTAAGTTTGCCCACTGACAAAGAAATGATCAGTCTATAATTTTAATGGTAGGTTTATTTGAACAGTGAGGGACAGAATAACAACAAAAAAATCCAGAAAAACGCATGTCAAAAATGTTATAAATGTATTTGCATTTTAATGAGGGAAATAAGTATTTGACCCCTCTGCAATACATGACTTACTACTTGGTGGCAAAACCCTTGTTGGCAATCACAGAGGTCAGACGTTTCTTGTAGTTGGCCACCAGGTTTGCACACATCTCAGGAGGGATTTTGTCCCACTCTTCTTTGCAGATCTTCTCCAAGTCATCAAGGTTTCGAAGCTGACGTTTGGCAACTCGAACCTTCAGCTCCCTCCACAGATTTTTATGTGATTAAGGTCTGGAGACTGGCTAGGCCACTCCAGGACCTTAATGTGTTTCTTCTTGAGCCACTCGTTTGTTGCCTTGGCCGTGTGTTTTGGGTCATTGTCATGCTGGAATACCCATCCACGACCCATTTTCAATGCTCTGGCTGAGGGAAGGAGGTTCTCACCCAAGATTTGACGGTACATGGCCCCGTCCATCGTCCCTTTGATGCGGTGAAGTTGTCCTGTCCCTTTAGCAGAAAAACACCCCCAAAGCATAATGTTTCCACCTCCATGTTTGACGGTGGGGATGGTGTTCTTGGGGTCATAGGCAGCATTCCTCCTCCTCCAAAAATGGCGAGTTGAGTTGATGGCAAAGAGCTCGATTTTGGTCTCATCTGACCACAACACTTTCACCCAGTTCTCCTCTGAATCATTCAGATGTTCATTGGCAAACTTCAGACGGGCCTATATATGTGCTTTCTTGAGCAGGGGGACCTTGCGGGCGCTGCAGGATTTCAGTTCTTCACGGCGTAGTGTGTTACCAATTGTTTTCTTGGTGACAATGGTCCCAGCTGCCTTGAGATCATTGACAAGATCCTCCCGTGTAGTTCTGGGCTGATTCCTCACCGTTCTCATGATCATTGCAACTCCACGAGGTGAGATCTTGCATGGAGCCCCAGGCCGAGGGAGATTGACAGTTCTTTTGTGTTTCTTCCATTTGCGAATAATCGCACCAACTGTTGTCACCTTCTCACCAAGCTGCTTGGCGATGGTCTTGTAGCCCATTCCAGCCTTGTGTAGGTCTACAATCTTGTCCCTGACATCCTTGGAGAGCTCTTTGGTCTTGTCCATGTCCGAGTTTGGAATCTGATTGATTGATTGCTTCTGTGGACAGGTGTCTTTTATACAGGTAACAAGCTGAGATTAGGAGCACTCCCTTTAAGAGTGTGCTCCTAATCTCAGCTCATTACCTGTATAAAAGACACCTGGGAGCCAGAAATCTTTCTGATGGAGAGGGGTCAAATACTTATTTCCCTCATTAAAATGCAAATCAATTTATAACATTTTTGACATGCTTTTTTCTGGATTTCTTTGTTGTTATTCTGTCTCTCACTGTTCAAATAAACCTACCATTAAAATTATAGACTGATCATGTCTTTGTCAGTGGGCAAACTTACAAAATCAGCAGGGGATCAAATACCTTTTTCCCTCACTGTATATGGACAAGCAATGACAGAGCGGCATGGACTAAGATACAGTATAATATTATAGAATAGAATACAGTATATACATATGAGATGTGTAGTGCAAGATATGTAAACATTATTAAAGTGACTAGTGTTCCATTTCTTAAAGTGGCCAGTGATTTCAATAGGCAGCAGCAGCCTCTAATGTGCTAGTGATGGCTATTTAACAGTCAGATGGCCTTGAGATAGAAGCTGTTTTTCAGCTTTGATGCACCTGTACTGACCTCGCCTTCTGGATGATAGCAGGGTGAACAGGCAGTGGCTCGGGTGGTTGATGTCCTTGATGATCATTTTGGCCTTCCTGTGACATTGGGTGCTGTAGGTGTCTTGGAGGACAGGTAGTTTGCCCCCGGTAATGCATTCGGCAGACCGCACCACCCTATGGAGAGCCCTGCGGTTGCTGGCGGTGCAGTTGCCGTACCAGGCGGTGATACAGCCCGACAGGATGCTCTCAATTGTGCATCTTTAAAAGTTTGTGAGGGTTTTAGGTGCCAAGACATATTTCTTCAGTCTTCTGAGGTTGAAGAGGCTCTGTTGCACCTTCTTCACCACACTGTCTGCGTGGGTGGACCATTTCAGTTTGTCAGTGATGTGTACGCCAAGGAACTTGAAGCTTTCCACCTTCTCCACTGTGGTCCCGTCAATGTGGATAGGGGGGTGCACCCTCTGCTGTTTCCTGAAGTCCACGATCATCTCCTTTGTTTTGTTGACGTTGAGTGAGAGGTTATTTTCTTGGCACCACACTCCCAGAGCCCTCACCTCCTCCCTGTAGGTGGTCTCGTCATTGTTGGTAAACAAGCCTACTACTGTTGTGTTGTCTGCAATCATGATGATTGAGTTGGAGGCGTGCTTGGCCACGCAGTCATGGGTGAACAGGGAGGACAGGAGGGGGCTGAGCACGCACCCTTGTTGGGCCCCAGTGTTGAGGTTCAGCAAAGTGGAGATGTTGTTTCCTACCTTCACCACCTGTGGGCAGCCCGTCAGGAAGTCCAGGACCCAGTTGCACAGGGCGGGGTTCAGACCCAGGGCCTTGAGCTTAATGATGAGCTTGGAGGGTACTATGGTGTTGAATGCTGAGCTATAGTCAATGAACAGCATTCTTACATAGGTATTCCTCTTGTCCAAATGGGATAGGGTAGTGTGCAGTGTGATGGTGATTGCATCGTCTGTGGATCTATTGGGGCGGTAAGCAAATTGAAGTGGGTCTAGGGTGACAGGTAAGGTAGAGGTGATATGATCCTTGACTAGTCTCTCAAAGCACTTCATGATGACAGAGGTGAGTGCTACGGGGCGATAGTCATTTAGTTCAGTTACCTTTGCTTTCTTGGGTACAGGAACAATGGTGGCCATCTTGAAGCATGTGGGAACAACAGACTGGGAAAGGGAGAGATTGAATATGTCCGTAAACACATATCCTTTATACTGATGTTTTGCCAGTTTAATTGCCTTGCGGAGTGAGTAGCTACACTGTTTTTATTCTGCCATATTCACAGTCATCTTGCCAGTCACCTTGCCATGTCCTAATTCTCCTGATTTCCCGCTCTGTGACTCCCGGTGGTGTTCACAACACCATAATCCTCGCTCAGTAACTCTCCATTTTGTAGTAAACCATCTTTCCTTGTTTAATTCCCAAATTCTCCAGGCTGGTGTGTCTTTGTTAGGCTGTTAAGGCAGTCACGTACAAATAGTTTTTGACGTGTCGCTGCCACGAGGCAATCAATATCCACGCGGTTATTCGACACTGCTCCCGTTAATTTCCCCCGATGTTGACATTTGATTCGCCATCCATAACATTTGCCCGCCGTTAGGGTGGCGCTCCATCAGATTTTGTTTTATAGGTAAGCAGGCATTGGGCTGTATAGCTAATGAAGTTTGTTAGCACCAGGGCCTCAGTGTTCCTTTGATGCCATATTCATGGCGATGCCTTCTGTAACTGTGTGAACTGTAAAATAGTCAGTTAATATTTCCACTGCTTGGAGGAGATCGCGGGCAGGGCACTGAAGTTAGTGTTGGAGGGCGTTGAGAGCAGTGGAGGCTGCTGAGGGGAGGACGGCTCATAATAATGGCTGGAATGGAGTCAATGGAATGGTATCAACCACATGGAAACCACATCGTTGATGTGTTTGATAACATTCCATTGACTCCATTCCAGCCATTATTATGAGCCGTCCTCCCCTCAGCAGCCTCCACTGGGTTGAGAAGTAGGACTACTGTAATTCATCAAGCAGCATTTGTTGATCTCCATGCTAAAGGAACAAAATATTTCAACCCAACCTCCAGATGAAAATGACTCCAGGTCACGTTTTAGCAGTATTCATGTGTAAACCATTGATAATGTCTGGAGTGACCTGCCACAGTGCAAAGTCACTACGTAATATTGATCTATTTTCATAGATCAATGCATCTGTAGTAATGTCTGTTCATGGGGTCAGAACATGTCCAATGGTTCATCAGATGATCAATGATAAATGCTTGAACATAAAGATATTATAGTCCCCCTCAAGGTCATTTATTTGTTCACTTGAGTTGTTATTTCTAGATTCTGTGCCCAGAAGGCTATTGTTGGTCATTGTGTTTCAAAGTTTGAAAGGCAGGAACTGAATGTAGAATGAGCAGCATCATGCCCATTGGCATTGTTATGAGTTATTGAAGTCATTGGGAAACCATTGTGTGGAGTGTTCTAATGTTGCATTGCACTATAGGAGTTGCCTCTTACTGTAAAATGGAGAAAAAATATGCTAATTCATCTAATATGATTTATATAATTACCTCTGTCATAGATATTCATAGGCTGACACTGCTAACATTCACAAAGGCTATCTGTAATCTAAATCTATATTGTGTTGCCTATATTGTGTGGCCTATAAGCAGTAACTCAACGCAGGTAAGAACCTTGAATAAGAATTTTTTGACTGGATGCTGAGACCGGCCCGCTGTTTTCTAGATAGAGCCCTTACTGAACATAGAATTATTATTTATTTATTTGGCATTTTAAGTGTACCCATGAGTTTACCAGTCAAATTGCCATGGTCAGAGGTTCCAAGTTTATTCATTCTATTTCTATGGTACTGAAGCTCTAACTCTCCTCTTCTGACCATCGAGAGTTAATCAGCCACCTCATCCAATTACAGAGATTGCCTGTAAAGTCACATTGAAATGATATCGATCCGAGGCGAGCGTCTATGACACTTGAATAGGTCACATCAACAGCGGCCAAATAATGGACTGTTGTTTATTAAAGCCCACTTGTCATTGACAGATCTGCCACACAGGCCTTAGAATAGTATTAAACATGGAAAATATGAAGGTCAGCATAACAAATATGCATACATTCCAATTAAACATGCTAATTTCCCCTCTCTTCCTATTGGTTGTTCTCAATGTC
This sequence comes from Coregonus lavaretus, assembly GCF_964263955.1. NCBI lineage: Eukaryota > Metazoa > Chordata > Actinopteri > Salmoniformes > Salmonidae > Coregonus > Coregonus lavaretus. The sequence goes on along the minus strand of NC_139992.1, from coordinate 49,941,506 downwards.
AAACCGTTTAGTCCCTATTCACTTGCCTCATAAACCACTTCTGGTGTGTTGTCACGATTGTCTCAGGGCGGTTTCGCCAAATGACAATGACGACTTTTATAATTCAGCTGGATTTTATCATCGGCACGGACAACGGTTTGCCCTCTATCGGACAGATCCAGCTAGGTAATTACTTCCATAATCCCCCTCACCTGCTTCGATAGTCAAGATTCATTAGCCGTATCAGTTTATTAATCCATGTGTAATTAAGCACGGGAGACCTCAAGGGCCCAACAAGGGAATGTCACCTCTCCTGTTATCCCTGTGACGTTCCCGGTGAAATTCACCCCAAATGACCCCAGAGGCCCTCTTCGCCTTGTCACTTCAGAGAGCATGGAGACATGCCAGGTTGCTAAACTACCATTTAACCATGAACATTGTGTAGAGGAAAACGTGTTTGTTGGCAAAAGTGTATGTCTAGACTTTCTGTGGAGGAATGGATGAGTTGGATTATTAAATAGCCTATTATACACAAACACATTCCTTTAGTGATATTCAGGATCCGTCAGCTAGGAAACATATATCCTTTTAGTGATATTCAGGATCCGTCAGCTAGGAAATGTCATAGATGTAAAATGTGTAAAAGGTTGAGACCGGATGAGACCTACTGCCATTTGGCAACTGAATAAGTATTTATTTAGCATCATTTAGTAAATTCTGAACTTCCCCTCGGAAATGGAAAGTGACTTGTAAAGACATCCAGTGCTGTCCTTTACAAAATGACTGAAGGACAGTATCATCTAACAAAGATTTGTTTTTATTTCCATTAGTATAGAAACACAGGCTAACTTTTAGTAACATGTATTGTTATTCTACGGACACAGATAGGAATGGGTGATATTTTAGACTGAATGTCACTGACTATTCTGAGCACAAGGGTAGGGACCCTGAAGGTGACTGTGACTTTGGAAGGAGGCTGCCACAGGGAGATGTGATGTGGTTTGTAGGTTGGTTGCCCTGCTCTACCATACAAACCAGAGAGTCATTTCTCCAGTATGGAGAGATCTGAGGAGAAAGACTCCTAATAGGATGCTGTAGTACTCTTAACCAGGGGTTGGAACTGGTTCAAGGAACAGAAATGGAACCTGGAACGAAAGTGATCCATACTGTTCCGGAACAGAACCGTTATTCTAAAAGCATGGGAACCGGTTAATAACGTTCTAGTCCCACAAAGAAACTCAACAAAGCCTCACTGTGTCACTCAGAAACGTATTCCTGCAAGCTGAAAATCTTTGCCTGTGCGTGTTTAGGCTATCTGCCCCTAACTCCTCCAAACCATAGGCTACTGTACTGACGTTACAAGCGTGATTCAGAAGATAGGGAGAGATATTTGTAATTAGCTAGAGAAGAATTTATGAACTTTTTCAATGCTAGTTAAGGATACTATAGGCCTAGTTATCATGTTTCACGTTGAATTTATTAAAAGGTAAGACGTGTTTATAATTCTGGTGCCGCTCTGCACACACAAGCTTGTTAGCTAACTAGCTCAAGCTTGTTCGCTAGCTAGCTCAAGCTTGTTCGCTAGCTAGCTCAAGCTTGTTAGCTAGCTAGCTCAAGCTTGTTAGCTAGCTAGCTCAAGTTTGTTTGCTAGCTAGCTCAAAAGACATTCAAAATGTTCCTCCATAGAAGCCGCTCCTCCTAGGTATAGTTCTGTGGACCTAATTCAGATAATGCATGTCATAACAAGAGGCCCAGCACTTCAAAGCCTCCTCCTCAACCCTCTTTCGCTCTCTCCCCACCCGCAAAATTTCAGTGGCATCTTGCGTCATAGGCTGCACTTGTCTGTCCATCACGCATGTAAACAACTAGCTTGCCTGCTCTATCTGCACTGATTGGTGAAGTAATTTAATTAGATTTAAAAAATAACAATAATCACTGTTGATTTCACAGGTTAAAAAAGGAACAGAAAGGAACCATATAAACCAGTACTTTAAAAAAATAAAAATATTTTGCTGGTCGGAACAGTGGAATGGAACAAAATAAAATGGTGGTTCTGTTCAGAACTAAACGATTGGAAAATAATTTCAGTTCCAACCCCTGCTCTTAACCCTTTTCCACACTAATAAAGCGAAGCCAGTTCAGAAAGGGAACCCGAATGCCCGCCTCAGCTGATGCCTCAGCTGAGATTGCACCAATTAGATGCTAGTAACAATCATGCTACCTTATTTGGCGGTCTATTTAAGCTGACCGGTTCTGTTCTCACATCCTGCTGCCGTTTGCTGCTACTGCTAGAATGTGTTTCCTTTTGCTCCCACCACCAGCCCAGCACCCACCTGTTAGATTCTGTTTTCCTGCTGGAGGATTGGTATAGTTTACCACACTCACTGCTTGTAGGTCATTGTATATATTAACACTTTTCTTGGGCAGTGAGCTACCCTGAAGGAGCAGAGCCTATATCACCAAGTCTTGCATTATTCATTCTTTAATAAATGGTTAAACATATTTCTAGGTGGTGTTTCCTTTCTGAACTGAGCTTAGCCAAGCCAAGTCAACCTGTACTGTGCTAGCATCATCCACAGTTGCTGGTACCGTGCTCTGAAAGAAAAATACCAGAGCCAGCGCAATACGGTTTGAGTCAGCATGATCATGTAAAAAGGCTACTTACTGCGTTCTGGTATCACTTCACCTGGATCCTCCGCCCAGTCAAGTAATGTCTTCACTCTCCATTGTATCAGACCTCTTAATCTGGGGGTACTTTGGAACAGTTCTGTGGAGGGTTTGATATGAACAGACAGTCTCAGGATGATTAATTAGTTACACTGTTTCATTGGGTCAAATCAAATCAAATTGTATTTGTCACATACACGTGTTTAGCAGATGTTATTGCGGGTGTAGCGAAATGCTTGTGCTTCTAGCTCCGACAGTGCAGTAATATCTAACAAGTAATATCTAACAATTTCACAACATATACCCAATACACACAAATCTAGTAACGAATGGAATTTAAGAATATATACATATATGGACAACCAATGACAGAGCGGCATGGACTAAGATACAGTAGAATATTATAGAATAGAATACAGTATATACATATGAGATAAGTAGTGCAAGATAGGTAAACATTATTAAAGTGACCAGTGTTTCATTTCTTACAGTGGCCAGTGATTTCAATAGGCAGCAGCAGCCTCTAATGTGCTAATGATGGCTATTTAACAGTGTGATGGCCTTGAGATAGAAGCTGTTTTTCATTCTCTTGGTCCTAGCTTTGATGCACCTGTACTGACCTCGCCTTCTGGATGATAGCTGGGTGAACAGGCAGTGGCTCGGGTTGTTGATGTCCTTGATGATCTTTTTGGCCTTCCAGTGACATCGGGTGCTGTAGGTGTCTTGGAGGGCGGGTAGTTTGCCCCCGGTAATGCGTTCGGCAGACCGAACCACCCTCTGGAGAGCCCTGCGGTTGCGGGTGGTGCAGTTGCCGTACCAGGTGGTGATACAGCCCGACAGGATGCTCTCAATTGTGCATCTGTAAAAGTTTGTGAGGGTTTTAGCTGCCAAGCCAAATTTCTTCAGCCTCCTGAGGTTGAAGAGGCTCTGTTGCACCTTCTTCACCACACTGTCTGCGTGGGTGGACCATTTCAGTTTGTCAGTGATGTGTACGCCAAGGAACTTGAAGCTTTCCACCTTCTCCACTGCGGTCCCGTCGATGTGGATAGGTAGGTGCACCCTCTGCTGTTTCCTGAAATCCACGATCATCTCCTTTGTTTTGTTGATGTTGAGTGAGAGGTTATTTTCCTGGCACCACACTCCCAGAGCCCTCACCTCCTCCCTGTAGGCGGCGGTCTCGTCATTGTTGGTAATCAAGTCTACTACTGTTGTGTTGTCTGCAAACTTGATGATTGAGTTGGAGGTGTGCTTGGCCACGCAGTCATGGGTGAACAGGGAGTACAGGAGGGAGCTGAGCACGCACCCTTGTGGGACCCAGTGTTGAGGATCAGCGAAGTGGAGATGTTGTTTCCTACCTTCACCACCTGGGGGCGGCCAGTCAGGAAGTGATAGATGAATTTGTATGTTTATTATATTGACTAAAAAGATTCCACCCCAATACTGTATAAATGTGTAAACTGTGTTAGAGTTATAAGACAATAAACCCACTAACAGAGAAGGGGGTTAGAAACTGCTGAGACAAACATTCCAGGAGAAAGGAAACCTAGAAACTGTCAAACTTAACCATTCCATACTGTGGAAAGTCACAGGCTGCCTAAAGGTGGGCGGAGCAAAGTTCCTTTGTGTGAAGGCATATAAAAAGTGTGTGTGTGTGTTTTTCGCGCCAGAGCGCTCTCATGAATAAAAATGCTGATCTCTTGCAGACTGGAGAATTTGTTTAATTCATTATTAAACCAGAGCCTTACACCCTCTGGGAATTATACAAAGCTTGAGTAATGATTAGAGATAGAAATTCTCATGACAGGAAGTCCAGGACCCAGTTGCACAGGGCGGGGTTCAGACCCAGGGCCTTGAGCTTAATGATGAGCTTGGAGGGTACTATGGTGTTGAATGCTGAGCTATAGTCAATGAACAGCATTCTTACATAGGTATTCCTCTTGTCCAGATGGGATAGGGCAGTGTGCAGTGTAATGGCGATTGCATCGTCTGTGGATCTATTGGGGCGGTAAGCAAATTGAAGTGGGTCTAGGGTGACAGGTAAGGTAGAGGTGATATGATCCTTGACTAGTCTCTCAAAGCACTTCATGATGACAGAGGTGAGTGCTACGGGGCGATAGTCATTTAGTTCAGTTACCTTTGCTTTCTTGGGTACAGGAACAATGGTGGTCATCTTGAAGCATGTGGGAACAGCAGACTGGGAAAAGGAGAGATTGAATATGTCCGCAAACACACCAGCCAGCTGGTCTGCGCATGCTCTGAGGACGCGGCTAGGGATGCCGTCTGGGCCGGCAGCCTTGCGGGGTCCCGTGTAGCTCAGTTGGTAGAGCATGGCGTTTACAATGCCAGGGTTGTGGGTTCGATTCCCACGGGGGAGCTGTATGAAAAAATGTATGCACTCACTAACTGTAAGTCGCTCTGGATAAGAGTGTCTGCTAAATGACTAAAATGTTAACATGCTTAAATGTCTTACTCGGCCACAGAGAAGGAGAGGCCGTGGTCCTCGTCGGTGGCACTGTGTTATCCTCAAAGCGGGCAAAGAAGGTGTTTAGCTTGTCTGGAAGCGACGTGGCGGGTTTTCCTTTTGTAGTCCGTGATTGTCTGTAGACCCTGCCACATACGTCTCGTGTCTGAGCCGTTGAATTGCGACTCCACTTTGTCTCTATACTGACCACGGCTCCCGAGTGGCGCAGTGGTCTAAGGCACTGCATCGCAGTGCTAGCTGTGCCACTAGAGATCCTGATTCGAATCCAGGCTCTGTCGTAGCTGGCCGCAACCGGGAGACCCATGGGGCGGCGCACAATTGGCCCAGGGTAGGGGAGGGAATGGCCGGCAGGGATGCAGCTCAGTTGGTAGAGGGTTGTGGGTTCGATTCCCACGGGGGGCCAGTATGAAAAAATTAAAATAATGTATGCACTAACTGTCAGTTGCTCTGGATAAGAGCGTCTGCTAAAATGACAAAAAAAAATTTGCCGGTTTAATTGCCTTGCAGAGTGAGTAGCTACACTGTTTGTATTCTGCCATATTCCCAGTCACCTTGCCATGGTTAAATGCAGTGGTTTGCGCTTTCAGTTTTGCGCGAATGCTGCCATTTATCCACCGTTTCTGGTTAGGGTAGGTTTTAATAGTCACAGTTGGCACAACATCACCTATACACTTCCTGATAAACTCAGTCACCGTTTCAGTGTATTCGTCTAAATTATTTTCGGAAGCTACCCGGAACATATCCCAGTCCGCGTGATCAAAACAATCTTGAAGTGACGATTCCGATTGGTCAGACCAGTGTTGAATAGTCCTTAGCACGGGTACTTCCTGTTTGAGTTTCTGCCTATAGGAAGGGAGGAGCAAAATTGAGTCGTGGTCATATTTGCCGAAAGGAGGGCAGGGGAGGGCATTATAACCATTCTGGAAGTTCGAACAGCAATGCAACGAGCACCTGCAGTCCCAACACATTACACAGGTCCCACCCGCTAATGGTGAAATTAATCATGTTACCTCTGAGATTTGTAACATTTTGCTGAGGTTTCAACTCCAAAGCTCTTACCAATTTGACACCTGGGGTCCGTAAGCACCAAAGCGTGTCAAGAAGCTTGGGGAATGTTGTTTTCTAATGTTGCCACCGAGCAGTATTGGGCAAGCAGTTAAGTTTCTCTCACCTCTGGGCATACACACTCACACACACACACACACACACACACACACACACACACACACACACACACACACACACACACACACACACACACATACCCACCCTACCACCTCCATTGTGTTTGAGCATTTCAGGAGCTCATGCCCTTCATTTGACTTTGTCTTTTTGTCGTTGTTCTAATGTTTTCACCCCATTGCAAGACTCTGGTTTCGTAAATTACAAGAGAGTCATTCGCCTTCAAAAGGAGCCTGAAGCAAGAGAGTTCCAATCATTCCATTGATGTGTTCTTGCTTGGCCGCACTGAGATGGCCGCCTGGGTTCTTTTTCTTTGGTTAATAATTGTCTCATCAGGGTAAGAAACTGGCCCTAACTGGGTAGCTAAGACAACATGGCTTTCGGGTTAAGAAATAACAAGCAAATACAGGGGGATAAGAAGACAGGCCATGTGATGTTCATGATGATGAATAAGACACGTACCATGGAGGCTTGTGGTATTTATACTATCTACTGAAGGACACGTACCATGAAGGCTTGTGGTATTTATACTATCTACTGAAGGACACGTACCATGGAGGCTTGTGGTATTTATACTATCTACTGAAGGACACGTACCATGGAGGCTTGTGGTATTTATACTATCTACTGAAGGACACGTACCATGGAGGCTTGTGGTATTTATACTATCTACTGAAGGACACGTACCATGGAGGCTTGTGGTATTTATACTATCTCCTGAAGGACACGTACCATGGAGGCTTGTGGTATTTATACTATCTACTGAAGGACACGTACCATGGAGGCTTGTGGTATTTATACTATCTCCTGAAGGACACGTACCATGGAGGCTTGTGGTATCTCCTGAAGAAAGGTCATTAGCCATCATGTCCTTTCCCAGTGATAATCGGCCTAACAAGAACTGCAGCAAGCATAATGAGGATTTGCAAATGGACTCTTCCCATTTTGATCTGCTTGCTCAACACCCCGTGGATGTGGCACTCTCCATATCATGTGTGTGCGCTGTAGGTAGAGTAGAATGCACCACATTGTTGTTTTCAGATCCCCAAAAAAGCTTTTTATCTTATTTTTCCACCAAGGCTATTGGTCCACTCCATTTCCCCATCCCCTGGGCCTGCGATTCTGCAGGGCCTGATTGTGAAAGCTGTGGCGGATTTGGGCCCTTATCACAGTGCAGCCGATGCTCTCCCCAGGCTCCCACGAAAGCCTCTTAGATTCATTCGTGCATTTGATTATTAGCGTCTGAGTGCCGAGTATCTCTGGCACTGCTTTGACCTGAAAATGTCCGTCTTGATGTGAGTGTAACGATTAAAAAACGTGTGACTCAGGACCCCCCCCCCCCCCCCCCCCCCCCCCCAAACCCCTCCCCCCACACACGCCCACACACACGCAAACACACACACACACACAAATACACACACACACACACACATACACACACACCTAGAGCAGTTCCCTGGTTGCCCGTAGAGCTCTAGGCTTACTTTGTCTCTGAGCATCTTGGGAGCCTCAATGCTCTCTGGGTGCTAAAAGGCCATTACTTCAGACTAAATACTAAGATCACCAAGTCATCTATCACCCGGTGTTAATGTCTTGTGGACAGATTATGTGACATAAATGGTATCGTAACGTCTGTCAACAGACTGTGGGATGGGAAGACTAACGAACAATAGTTCAGGTGCTTTGTTTTTCAGAAGGGGAGGGGGCTTTGGATGAGGGTTTCCGTTTAAGGGGGTGGAGACTTCTCTAGTCTGGTTAGTATCATATGTCATACATCTCTCCCCAAAACCTAATCGAGGATCTGGCGCAATTGCGCAATATTTTTGTTCTGGATTAAAGAGATAACCCAGGTGTATACTCCAGACTATATTCTTGGCAGAACAATAACAGCAACAGAGTTACACCATAAAACAGAGCACTAATGCTATGAGGCAGCAGGTGAGACGTTAGTCAATAGCATACTGTATATCCATCTTTTTTTATTAGAAATGGTCCATTCTACTGTATTTCTAAATAGAACATGAATAACACATTCAATAACACCTCTCCCGAAACCTCCCCGCAGTGAGAAAACACAGGCAGCCATCCAAGAGACACGCTAGACTAAATAAACAAGAGCAAAGGCCTCACCATAGCACTCTTAGTCATAATGGTAAAGAGGCCCGTCATGTTCAATTCGTTGAAGAGTGAGTGCATTGTTCCACAGTGGGTTGACGGTGGATTGGCGTGTAGGGTCAAGTGTGTGATTAAGGACTGAGGCAAATGATTGCTTTGTCGTCCACTAGACTGCTATTACTACTATTACCACCACTACTACTATTATTACACCACCAATGATGGTAATGATTGCTTTGGAGCTGGCTGAATTGGTGCTGATCGTATATATCAGGATTCCTTTAATTCGTTTTATTATTTACTTAATTCTTACACCTTGTGATTGCTTTATTTCAGAGAGAATCAAGAGGAGGGATGGACAGATAGGCTGGTCCATCTTTAGCCCAGTGTGATGGATGCGTGATTGGGCCAGTGTGGGGGCTTCGAAGAAAAACTATTTTATTAGAGTCCCAGGGAAATATCAGCCATACCACTTTGGTCCAACACATTATAATATTAAACATTGGTGCAGTACTGCAGAGCATTGTGATATCGTCGTCAATTGTTCATACAAAACCTCAAAATGAATAGACACACTGAAAAAGCAAGAAGAATATTTAATTTCTTCAACTAACAAGTTTGATTCCTCAATTGGCAAAGAGAAAGGCTCCTTGTTCAAATAGCTGAAAGCCTGGGCAATTTCCAATGCACTTTTGTCTGGTTGATACCGGGGGCGAAATAGTTCTGTGCTTGTGATTACATTTAAATGGATCCTTCCGGACAGTTCTCTTCCTTCAGCACTCTACCAGCCTTAAATATCTGCTCATCTCAACATGACAAAGCCCTGTTGAACACAAGCCCTCTAGCATCATCCAAAATTAATCATTTTCTGATCACTGTGCGATGGTCTTTTGAAGACCAATGCAATGTCCATCAAATTAAAGCATCGCCCTCTTTGCATTTTAACAGGTTTCATTCTTGATCAAATGGAAGTACTGTAGGCATGTGGGTTATCTGGCGGTCTTCGCTCTTGGGGGGGTGGGGTTTAAATGGTTTAGATCTCTGAGGCGCAGAGAGGAGAGATAAAGAGAGTGTTAGAGAGAGTGACACACATGCTCAGCGACTGCACTTCTCAAGACCGTGGGTACGTGTTCATCCTTTCCGGCAGAATTCTCGAGCAGACGTCTTTTGTAGTATTTACACGGGACTGGAGCCCGGCGCTACATCCGTCATCCTGACAGAGGGAGTAAATACAGAAGCACACGGGCCTGGCAGAGAGCTGTACGGAGCAGCCGTCTCAGAGGATGACTCAACGGACTCCCTGGGTGTGAAAATAAGAGGCGGGGAATAGCAATATCACACTGTAGTATGTTTCACTAAGGGATGCACACACTAGGTGGGTCCTAAATGGCACCCTATTCCCTATATAGTGCATTACCCTATGGGCCCTGGTCAAATATAGTGCACTATGGCTAATAGGGTTCCATTTGGGACTCACACACTTCACTCACCCAGGTAAAGTAAAACTACAGAGATGGGGGCAGGAAAGGTACATCTTAGCACAACAAGTATTTTCTTAGATCAGACTTTGTCAAATAATGAAACCTACTGCGGTTCCACACGACCATGCTAAATGACTGCCATTCCTTTGTTGAACTAAACTGCAAAGTGAAAGTCCTTCACATTTTACTTTACAGACTGCCCTTGCAGATATGCGGTACACAAATCGGTCAAAACTGTTCTGTGAGAGAAAAGAATGGCCACTGGGCAATGTGGTCTGACGCCGCTCAAGGGCTATTGGGATATGTCTTACGAAAAGGGGAAAAGGGCTGTCCTCGTCTCATGTAGAATGATGAATATGATGTTCATACAGTTGACCCCAACCGGCCAATCAGGTTAAAGAGAAAGGATTACACCCTATATGGGATGACAGCCATCCCATATAGATTGCAAAACTTTTCTATTTAAATTATTATATAAAATTATTGCTACCAATATAATGTTATTTATATGGGGGATACAATCTTCCCAGCTCTGCAGATTTTGCTGTGAGGAGACAGAATCATTAGATAATTTGTTTTGGTACTGTCCATTTGTAGCTTGTTTTTGGACACAGGTCCAGGAATGGCTGAAGGATTGCAATATTTACCTGGAGCTAACACTGCAGATAGCATTACTGAGTGATCTGAAAAGTCAGTCAATCGATCAATAATATAATAATACTTTTAGCAAAAATGTTTATTTTCAATTTACAATCTGTAGAAACAATGAGAATAGAAAGGTTCAGAACTTTTGTAAAACACCACAGTACAATTGAAAAATATATGGCAAATATAAATCCAATATGGATGGTGTTAAGAGATAGATGGGTGGTGTTGAATGGAGTTGAAGGATGGGACTAATAACAACTAACAACAACTAATAACAGCAAGATAACTAATAATGTAAGCATACTGTGTCCATAATAAGTATATAGGTTATAGGTTGAGAGCTTTTGTGAAAGAGCACAGTTAGAAAGATATGGCATATAGAAGCAAACCGGATGGACATCATGAAAATGATCGGAGAGGTTGAGGGTAGAGGAAGTGCAGGAATAAAAACAAACAAAATATAATTATTGTAAAATTGACTGTGTCCATAAAATGTATATAGTATGTATAAGCTGGAAGTAGAGGCCTAAGCATTGTTGTTCACTAGTTTACTCCAACTAGGGAAGGGGTGGTGGGATTGGAAAGTAATAAAGGGAAATATATTTTTTTAAAGGAAATGTATATATGTATGTATATATGTATGTATATGTATGTATGTATGTATGTATGTATGTATGTATGTATGTATGTATGTATGTGTATATATACACTGCTCAAAAAAATAAAGGGAACACTTAAACAACACAATGTAACTCCAAGTCAATCACACTTCTGTGAAATCAAACTGTCCACTTAGGAAGCAACACTGATTGACAATAAATGTCACATGCTGTTGTGCAAATGGAATAGACAACAGGTGGAAATTATAGGCAATTAGCAAGACACCCCCAATAAAGGACTGGTTTTGCAGGTGGCGACCACAGACCACTTCTCAGTTCCTATGCTTCCTGGCTGATGTTTTGGTCACTTTTGAATGCTGGCGGTGCTTTCACTCTAGTGGTAGCATGAGACGGAGTCTACAACCCACACAAGTGGCTCAGGTAGTGCAGCTCATCCAGGATGGCACATCAATGTGAGCTGTGGCAAGAAGGTTTGCTGTGTCTGTCAGCGTAGTGTCCAGAGCATGGAGGCGCTACCAGGAGACAGGCCAGTACATCAGGAGACGTGGAGGAGGCCGTAGGAGGGCAACAACCCAGCAGCAGGACTGCTACCTCTGCCTTTGTGCAAGGAGGAGCAGGAGGAGCACTGCCAGAGCCCTGCAAAATGACCTCCAGCAGGCCACAAATGTGCATGTGTCTGCTCAAACGGTCAGAAACAGACTCCATGAGGGTGGTATGAGGGCCCGACGTCCACAGGTGGGGGTTGTGCTTACAGCCCAACACCGTGCAGGACGTTTGGCATTTGCCAGAGAACACCAAGATTGGCAAATTCGCCACTGGCGCCCTGTGCTCTTCACAGATGAAAGCAGGTTCACACTGAGCACGTGACAGACGTGACAGAGTCTGGAGACGCCGTGGAGAACGTTCTGCTGCCTGCAACATCCTCCAGCATGACCGGTTTGGCGGTGGGTCAGTCATGGTGTGGGGTGGCATTTCTTTGGGGGGCCGCACAGCCCTCCATGTGCTCGCCAGAGGTAGCCTGACTGCCATTAGGTACCGAGATGAGATCCTCAGACCCCTTGTGAGACCATATGCTGGTGCGGTTGGCCCTGGGTTCCTCCTAATGCAAGACAATGCTAGACCTCATGTGGCTGGAGTGTGTTAGCAGTTCCTGCAAGAGGAAGGCATTGATGCTATGGACTGGCCTGCCATTCCCCAGACCTGAATCCAATTGAGAACATCTGGGACATCATGTCTCGCTCCATTCACCAACGCCACGTTGCACCACAGACTGTCCAGGAGTTGGCGGATGCTTTAGTCCAGGTCTGGGAGGAGATCCCTCAGGAGACCATCCGCCACCTCATCAGGAGCATGCCCAGGCATTGTAGGGAGGTCATACAGACACGTGGAGGCCACACACACTACTGAGCCTCATTTTGACTTGTTTTAAGGACATTACATCAAAGTTGGATCAGCCTGTAGTGTGGTTTTCCACTTTAATTTTGAGGGTGACTCCAAATCCAGACCTCCATGGGTTGATAAATTTGATTTCCATTGATAATTTTCGTGTGATTTTGTTGTCAGCACATTCAACTATGTAAAGAAAAAAGTATTTAATAAGATTGTTTCATTCATTCAGATCTAGGATGTGTTATTTTAGTGTTCCCTTTATTTTTTTGAGCAGTGTATATATATATATATATATATATATATATATATATATATATATATATATGTATATATTTGCGAGATAAAACAACATATGGGGGATTGGAAGTGATGCAGACAATTACATTGTGACACTCTGGCTCTGGGACTTTTGTATTTGAGCCAGGGTGTATTTTGTTATGTTTGGTTGGGTGTTTCTAAGTGTTGTATTTCTAGGTTTGGTCTATGACTCCCAATCGGAGGTAACGAGTGTCAGCTGTCGGCTCGTTATCTCTGATTGGGAGCCATATTTATTTCTGTATGTTTTCCTGTGGGGTTTGTGGGTTTTTGTTCCAGGTTCAGTCATAGTCACTGTAGGACTTCACTATCGTCATTTGTTTGTTGTTTTCGTGGTTGCTTTTATTTAAATAAAGTCATCATGTTCACTCCACGCGCTGCGTATTGGTCCGCTTCCTCAGACGATCGTGACAGAAAAACCCACCATAAGAGGACCAAGCAGCGTGTCAAGCGGCAACAGGACCCAGCTCCAAAGGTTTGGACATGGGAGGAGATTTTGGACGGAAAAGGGTCCTGGACTTGGGAGGAAATCCTGGAGGGGATGGATCGCCGTCCATGGAGCGAGACAGTGGAGAGGCGACGGAGAGAGGAACAACGGCGTCGGCAGGGCCATCGTCGGAGGGACGAGAGGCAACCCCAAAAAGTTTTTTGGGGGGGGGGCACATGGCTTGGGCGGTTGGGCAGCAGGAGGCTGCCACAGGGAGATGTGGAGAGAAGGCTATCGGATTACGGGAGCCATTGGCGAGTAGAGGGAGGGAAGTTGTTGTGGCACGGCATGAGAGACTGAGGTGTGTTACCAGTCCGGTCCGGCCCGTTCCTGATCCCCAGTTAAGGCCAGTGGTGTGTGTTCCCGGTACGGACCGGCCTGTTTCTACTCCACGCACCAGGTCCACGATGTGCGTCGCCAGCCCAGCTCGGCCTGTTCCTACTCCACGCACCAGGTCCACGATGTACATTCCAGCTCCACGTATCGGCCGGGTTAGTGTGAGCATTGAGCCGAATGTCATGAAGCCGGCCCAACGCATCAGGCCACCAGTGCGTCTTCTCGGGCCGGCGTACATGGCACCAGCCTTACGCATGGTGTTCCCGGTTCGCCCACATAGGCCGGTGCGGGTTATTCCACCTCCCCGTACTGGTCGGGCGACGGGGAGCATCAACCCGGGTAAGGTTGGGCAGGCTCAGTGCTCAAGGGGGCCAGTAGGCCTGCACAGTCCGGTATTTCCGGCGCCACCTCCCCGCTCCAGCTCAGTACCACCAGTGCCTACACCACGCACCAAGCCTCCTGTGTGTTCCCCGAGTCCTGTGCGTCCTGTTGCTGCTCTCCGCACTAGGCGTTATGAGAGTCCCCAGGGTCCAGTATGCCCTGTTCCGGCTCTCCGCACTAGCCCTTATGTGCGTCCCCAGGGTCCAGCATACCCTGTTGCTTCTCCCCGCACTAGCCCTGAGATGCGTGTCCTCAGCCCGGTACCTCCAGTTCCGGCACCACGCACCAGGCCTACGGTGCGCCTCAGACGGCCAGAGTCTGCCGTCTGCCCAACGGGGCCTGAACTGCCCGTCTGCCCAAAGGCGCTTAAGCCGCCCGTCTGCCATGAGCCGGAGCCGTCCGCCAGACCGGAGCCGCTAGAGCCTTCCGCCAGACAGGATCAGCCAGAGCCTTCCGCCAGACAGGATCAGCCAGAGCCTTCCGCCAGACAGGATCGGCCAGAGCCTTCCGCCAGACAGGATCAGCCAGAGCCTTCAGCCAGCCATGAGCAGCCAGATCCGTCGGCCAGCCATGAGCAGCCAGATCCGTCGGCCAGCCATGAGCAGCCAGATCCGTCAGCCAGCCATGAGCAGCCAGATCCGTCAGCCAGCCATGAGCAGCCAGATCCGTCGGCCAGCCATGAGCAGCCAGATCCGTCGGCCAGCCATGAGCAGCCAGATCCGTCGGCCAGCCATGAGCAGCCAGATCCGTCGGCCAGCCATGAGCAGCCAGATCCGTCAGCCAGCCATGAGCAGCCAGATCCGTCAGCCAGCCATGAGCCGTTCAGCCAGGATCCGCCAGAGCCGTCCAGCCAGGATCCGCCAGAGCCAGCCAGCCAGGATCCGCCATTGAGTCCGGTGCTGTCCCTTAGCCCGGTGCTGCCCCTTATCCTGGTGCTGCCCCTTAGTCCGGTACTGCCCCTTAGTCCGGTGCTGCCCCTTAGTCCGGTGCTGCCCGTTAGTCCGGTGCCGCCCCTTAATCCAGTGGGGTTTAGTTGGGGGGTGGTCATGTGGAGGAGGCTACGGAGGCGGATAGTGACTAAGGTGGGGTGGGGACCACGACCAGGGCCAGAACCGCCACCGTGGACAGACGCCCACCCAGACCCTCCCCTAGACTGTATGCTGGTGCGCCCGGAGTGCGCACCTTTAGGGGGGGGTACTGTGACACTCTGGCTCTGGGACTTTTGTATTTGAGCCAGGGTGTATTTTGTTATGTTTGGTTGGGTGTTTCTAAGTGTTGTATTTCTAGGTTTGGTCTATGACTCCCAATCGGAGGTAACGAGTGTCAGCTGTCGGCTCGTTATCTCTGATTGGGAGCCATATTTATTTCTGTATGTTTTCCTGTGGGGTTTGTGGGTTTTTGTTCCAGGTTCAGTCATAGTCACTGTAGGACTTCACTATCGTCATTTGTTTGTTGTTTTCGTGGTTGCTTTTATTTAAATAAAGTCATCATGTTCACTCCACGCGCTGCGTATTGGTCCGCTTCCTCAGACGATCGTGACATACATTGATGGAAGTTACAATCTATCTGCAATGTTAAAGCTGATCTACACCCTAAAAAACCTTTTTAAAGTGCTTCTCATTCTAAACAGTAATGATGTGTGGAGGATTGTTTATCATTCCCACTGACACGCTCATCTTTTACTCTTTTACCCTTTCCACCCTACTGAGCCTTGCCAGCAGAGGTGTACTACGCTGGCCTGGTTACCCATCCACCATAGTTCCTGGGACTGTGCCAGAAAGGACAATGTGAAAAGAACATCCCACTGGGCAAAAACTGATTAAATCAACGTTGTTTCCACGTCATTTCAACATAAACATTTAGTGTGACAACGTTGAATCAATGTTTTGCAAAAAGTTATCAACGTAGGGAATTCCGTATTTTTTTTCACCCAATGTTTAACCTAAATCCAATGACATGGTGAAATGTTTTGTTGATTTTACTTTTAATTCACATTAGTTGACAACTCAACCAAATGTAAATCAAAACTAGACGTTGAACTGACGTCTGTGCCCAGTGGGTTATCAGAGCCAGTACTGTACGGTTCAGGTTGATATAGTAATGTGAAAGTGTATTTTGTCTTAATCGGGTTCTCAGTGCATTACAATATCAAAAGTATTCCTTAAGGATAGACATTATCAATCAACTAATGAACAGAGGTATCTTAGCAACGGTCTATTTAATGTTTTCCATCTCCTTTAGAAGTATATGTTTTCCATTTCATGAAGTCGCTGAAGTGTATTCCACATTTGTAGTTATTAATAGCTATCCTAAATCCCTGCTGCATTGGCTTTGAGTCCAAGTTGGCAAACACACTGCATGTTGAAAATAGCACAGGTGACTATAGGCCTAGCTCTTTCCAAAACGATGGATCCATGGGAGATGCGTGGCCCCATTTCAAAATGTTTCAGTTTTCTGCTGCTGGTGGCATAGGCTGGTGCTGCTCCAATCACAAAACAGCAGCGATGAAAGGTAGCAACAGGAGCTGGCTGCCATTTTGAACAACGTGGATAACAGTCCCTTTATGAGGTGGCACAGTATTTTCTTTGTGCCGTGTTTTCTTCTGAACGTCCCCTTACTTTACGGAGGAGGACAGTGGAGGGCAATGCACATAATTGAGTGTGCAACCTTTATTGATTGCCATATGGGGAAGCTTTGCTGCAGGATGATGCCATCTGCCATAGTGTTTGCTGGGAAAGCCTCATTTATGGCGCTTGGCATGTTCTTTTTATAGCGAGGGAACAGTGTGGACAGAAGTGTCTCAGCTCTGCAGAGGATCCACCTGTCCTAGCTACCACAAACACCTTCCCTTGGGTTTGCGTGTTTGTCTAGATTTCAGATCAAACACATCATTAACCTCTTCATGTGATATAAACCTGGATTCCATAGACGACAGATTAATAATCTAAAGGCATCTCAGCACTCACATAGATCTAGTGTGATATCCAGCTTCATCTGCCTTGCAATTGTTGGGAAGATACATTGTCCCAATGGCCCGGTACACACTCAGGTTCTACAACTGTAAAGGGGATTTTCAGGTGAAAAAAAGGAGAGCAGTCATTGATAATATTAATCACAAATCAATCCGGTTTACTGCAAGAATTCAGGGAGAACACCTCCAGAGCAGAAGCAGAGAAATTGTCTAACGGGACTCTTGGAGACGGGCCCTTTATATTCTAATCAGACAGTACCAAATGTTGTGTAAACACCAGCCTCTTGGAGACAGGCCCTTTGTACTCGAAACAGACAGTACCAAATGTTCTGTAAACACCAGCCCGGGAGGCTTTTACAAAGTCAAAACAAAAGGTAGTGACTTGACCAGCTGCTACAGAATCACACCGTGTTCATAATGTCATCAATACAGTAATAATCTGTGTGTGTTCGGTCCTCTTAACTGAATATTAACTTTATTCATCTTAAATGTTCCCATTACAACTGATATACAACATATTTGACACAACGTTTGTGATACAACAGAGTTTTCCTGCACAAAGATTGACACACAGTAGATCCTTCATGCGTGCTGCACATTCTATTCTAGTATTACCTTTATCCAAGAATCACCCATTACATAGATGGATACCAATGCTTGCCTCAACAATCCATTAAGGTAGCATACAGAGGTCATTCATAAAGGTAAGATCTTAATGACTTGATTCTAATCAATGATGCACACTAGGTTATAAAATAGGCCTTTATGACAGATGATATAGAGACATCATCTACTCACCAACATGTGGAACGCTCAACAGGTGGCTACTCACTGGTGAGTAAACACAATGTTGATTCAATCGAGCACACACACACACACCTGTCCAGCTTACACACACACACACACACACACACATACACCCACACACACACACACACACACACACACACACACACACACACACACACACACACACACACCTGTCCAGCTTACGCACACACACACACACACACACAGCAACGCACACGTGTGTATGCACACTCTCGTTCTCTCTCTCGTTCTCTCTCGTTCTCTCTCGTTCTCTCTCTCTCTCTCTCTCTCTCTCTCTCATTCTCTCTCTCTCTCGTTCTCTCTCTCTCGTTCTCTCTCATTCTCTCTTTCTCTCATTCTCTCTCATTCTCTCTCGTTCGCTCTCTCTCTCTCTTGTTCTCTCTTAATCGTTCTCTCTCTTGTTCTCTCTCTCTAGTTCTCTATCTCGTTCTCTCTCATTCTCTCTCTCTCGTTCTCTCTCTCGTTCTCTATCTTGTTCTCTCTCTCTCTCTCTCTCTCTCTCTCTCTCTCTCTCTCTCTCATTCTCTCTCTCACACAATCAAACATCATACTTAATCAAACATTAAAGACGGTTTCCGTTGGCCATATTTAGTTTGTTTTCCTTAAACATGGTTATACAGCTATGTTTTACATTCTGTAGCAGCTGGTCAGAATATGGAGACTATTCTGCCCAAACGTTCTCTCTCTCAATTATTTTGGGCTGTTTCCCAATCCTGGTCCTTGGGACCCAGAGGGGTACACATTATCGTTATTGCCCTAGCAATAACACCCGATTCAACTAAAGGCTTGATGATGAGTTGAATCAAGTGTGTTAAGAGTCAGGACAAAAACTACAATGTGAACCCCTTTGTGTCCCCAGGAGTCAGGACCAGAATAAGGTAGCTGAACTGTGTATATGGATTGCTGTGCTACTGGCTGAAGAGAGGATGCTGTGACTGCTGGCTGAAGAGAGGATGCTGTGACTGCTGGCTGAAGAGAGGATGCTGTGACTGCTGGCTGAAGAGAGGATGCTGTGACTGCTGGCGTCTCTATCTCCCCAAACCTGTGGTCTGCTTTTCTCTACACTACGGTGATGTATCTATCCTGTAGGCCACGGCCATTTGTCTTGAGAAGATTTATCGTACTGCTTTTGTATTTTTTCTGTGTTTGTGTGTGTACGTGCGTGCGTGTTAAATTTATCCCTGACGTTTTTGTGAAACTTAGCGAACTACAATAGAAAGGGCAATCAATAACCAAATCTGTGCAATGTGTGTTTAAAAAAAAAGATTCCATCATATTCTACAATGGAACATACAGCATGTTTCAAATGGTACTAATCCCGTTTCATTCTGAACTCTTCTCCAACCAATTCACGATTGCCCTTCAAACAAGTAAACCTCCAACATACATTCTTTTAAAAAAATAACCATGGCAACAAGGACATACGAATTCCTCAGAGCTTCGGTGACCATGAAATGTATTGTGTAACTTATAATGAGGTTTTTGTCAGAATACATTTTCTGGATATCTGAACAAGTTTTATAACAAGTCCCAAAATAATTTTCAAACAATGTTACATAGATGCAGGCTGCGTCCCAGTGTTGCAGAGAACAGTTAGTATTAAAACAAAGAGGAGGATTTCCCTCCAAGCCTGCGAAAGACAGTACAGTGACAGACTCTAAAGGGGCTTGTAGTGTCTGTAGAAAATAAGAGTGGGTGGCTCTGCATGCACTCGACTCCAGACAGGTACCCTCCGTGACATCTGCCTGAGACGAGACGGGACAAGAGGTGACATGACTGATTAAGGTCAAAGGTTCCTAGTTTGTTTGCAGTGTACTCTGTTGTAGCGCATTCTGAAAGCACAGAAGGTGTCACTGCTCATGTATGTCAAATTTTAAGTAATTCCCTGTTCCCTCCCTCAAGCGTGTAGGGGAACTGCCCCTCCCTACTTTCAGGCTATGCTCAAACCCTACACCCCAACCCGAGCACTCCATTTGCCACCACTGGTCTCTTGGCCCTCCCACCATTGTGGGGGTCAGCTCCCGCTCAGCCCAGTCAAAGCTCTTCTCTGTCCTGGCACCCCAATGATGAACGAGCTTCCCCCTAACTTCAGGACAGCGGTCCCTGCCCATCTTCCAAAAACGTCTGAAACCCTACCTCTTCAAAGAGTATCTTAAATAAATAATAAGTATATTAACACGTTCAAATCCCACAAGTGATCACACTTTATTGCGCCCCTGAGACAGATATTCAAAGGTAATCCCATTGTCCTCACTCAGTGAGCATGTACCCATCTATTTCAGTGAATGATGATGGGGGAAGTACATAATCTACCACCAGGCACATCATATACTGTACATTATCTACGGTAATGTGCTTTTACTATGATGCCACGCACTACCAATTAATCTCAGCAACAGTAATCCTCACAGGAGGTTGGTAGCACCTTAATTGGGGAGGATGGGCTTGTGGTAATGGCTGGAGAGGAATAGGTGGAATGGTATCAAATACATCACGTACATTTTCCATGTGTTTGATGCCATTCCATTCGCTCCGTTCTGGCCATTATTATGGGCTGTCTTCCCATCAGCAGCCTCCTGTTGTACTCATCTACCAGGCACATCAAATACATTATATACAGTAATATGCTCAGCAACTCCACTCATTGACCATAACCAGGTGAGTAAAACACAGAGTAGCTGGATAAGAAGGGTAGAGTGGGGTCAACTGTTTGTCCTGTTGCCCATAACACTGGATCCATTTCCGCTGTTAGCAGCTGAGAAAGCTTTACCTTTGGGATGAGGGAGGGAGAGTGTTTCCTGACGATAATGGCCCTGCAAGCACATTAGTGCTCTGTGGGTTGACAGCTTGCATCCGGAGCACTAACTGAAGTGAGCTCGTGGAGGTTGTGTATGTGTGTGTGTGTGTGTAATTTTGTTAACTATATTGATTTAGGGTATTTGACACTTATTGAGAAAGGTTGTAAATCAGAGGGGATAAAGTATGGAAAAAAAATTTATGCACTCACTAACTGTAAGTCGCTCTGGATAAGAGCGTCTGCTAAATGACTAAAATGTAAAAATGTAATACAGGGTAGAGGAGTACATCAGAGAGGATACAGAGAGAGGAGTAAATCGGAGGGGATACAGGGAAGAGGAGTAAATCAGAGGAGTAAATCAGAGGAGTAAATCAGAGGAGTAAATCAGAGGAGTAAATCAGAGGAGTAAATCAGAGGGGATACAGGGAAGAGGAGTAAATCAGAGGAGTAAATCAGAGGGGATACAGGTGAGAGGAGTAAATCAAAGGAGTAAATCAGAGGGGATACAGGGGAGAGGAATAAATCAAAGGACTACGTCTGAGGGGATACAGGGTAGAGGAGTTCATCAGTGGAGTAAATCAGAGGGGATACAGGGAGAGGAGTAAATCAGAGGGGATACAGGAAGAGGAACCTGTCCTAAATTCATTGGGTTAGGAGTCCATTGGTCCATTGATTCAAAATGCAGAAATATCAGACAAAGTAATGCCCATAGAGAAGACAATATTGCTCACTGTTCTAACTTGATGAAGTCTAAGAGAGTGCCTTTGGAAACTTTTCAGACCCCTTGACTTTTTGTTACGTTACAGCCTTATTCTAAAATGGAGTAAACAAAACAATTTTCTCAGCAATCTACACACAATACCCCATAATGACAAAATGAAAACAGATTTTAGGAAATTTTTGCAAATGTCTTAAAAACAAAAAACAGAAATACCTTATTTACATAAGTATTCAGACCCTTTGCATTGATCATCCTTGAGATATTTCTACAACTTTATTTGAGTCCACCTGTGGTCAATTCAATTGATTTGACATGATTTGGAAAGGCACACACCTGTCTATATAAGTTCCCACAGTTGACAGTGCATGTCAGAGCAAAAACCAAGCCATGAGGTCAAAGGAATTGTCTGTAGAGCTCCGAGACAGGATTGTATCGAGGCACAGATCTGAGGAAGGGTGCCAAAAAAGTTCTGCAGCATTGAAGGTCCCCAAGAACACAGTGGCCTCCATCATTCTTAAATGGAAGAAGTTTGGAACCACCAAGACTCTTCCTAGAGCTGGCCACCCGGCCAAACTGAGCAATCGGGGGAGAAGGGCCTTGGTCAGATAGGTGACCAAGAACCCGATGGTCACTCTGACAGAGCACTGGAGTTCCTCTGTGGAGATGGGAGAACCTTCCAGAAGGACAACCATCTCTGCAGCACTCCACCAATTAGGCCTTTATGGTAGAGTGGCCAGACGGAAGCCATTCCTCAGTAAAAGGCACATGACAGCCCGCTTGGAGTTTGCCAAAAGGCACCTAAAGACTCTCAGACCATGAGAACAAGTTTCTCTGGTCTGATGAAACCAAGATTGAACTCTTTGGCCTGAATGCCAAGTGTCACGTCTGGAGGAAACCTGGCACCATCCCTACGTTGAAGCATGGTGGTGGCAGCATCATGCTGTGGGGATGTTTTTCAGCGGCAGGGACTGGGAGACTAGTCAGGATCGAGGCAAAGATGAACGGCGCAAAGTACAGAAAGATCCTTGATGAAAACCTGCTCCAGAGCACTCAGGACCTCAGACTGGGGCAAAGGTTCACCTTCCAACAGGACAACATTTACATTTTTAGCAGACACTCTTATCCAGAGCGACTTACAGTTAGTGAGTCCATACATTTTCATACTGGCTCCCCGTGGGAATAGAACCCACGACCCTGGCGTTGCAAGCACCATGCTCTACCAACTGAGCTACAAGGAGACCCTAAGCACACAGCCAAGACAACGCAGGAGTGGCTTCGGGACAAGTCTTTGAATGTCCTTGAGTGGCCCAGCCAGAGCCCGGACTTGAACCCAATCGAACATCTCTGGAGAGACCTTAAAATAGCTGTGCAGCAATATTCCCAATCCAAACTGACAGAGTTTGAGAGGATCTGCAGAGAAGAATGGGAGAAACTCCCCAAATACAGGTGTGCCAAGCTTGTAGCGTCATACCGAAGAAGACTCGAGGCTGTAATCGCTGCCAAAGGTGCTTCATCAAAGTACTGAGTAAAGGGTCTGAATACTTATGTAAATGTTATATATTTCCGTTTTTGCATTTTTATAAATTTGCTAAAATGTCTAAAAAAACAGTTTTTGCTTTGTCATTATGGTGTATTGTGTGTAGATTGATAATTTTAAAAAATGTAACCGAACAAAATGTGGAAAAAGTAAAGGGGTCTGAATACTTTCCGAAGGCACTTATGGACACTGACCACTATGGGATAATGGGGTTTTAAACCTCAAACTCATTGAAGCTTTATCAGATTGGGTTAATCCATTACATTTAATTGATATCACAATGTACAATAATGGCTCTTGCTTTTCATAGGGTATTCAGGAAAAATGTATCTTGGGGTTACAGATGTAGGATCTTAATTCCTGTTGCAGGATAACTTTCCTGTAATGCAAGAAATGTAAAACTTGTAGTGCATTTGAGGTTTAAAAAGGCTTCTGAAGTTTGTAATTTCCACTTTGACATTTCAGACTTGAATTTCCCTTATGAAAAATGTATCAACACCTACAAAATGTCCATTTATATAATCCACATAATAATTCACATTTCCTGTGGCTGCAGGATTATTTTCCTGCTGTAGCAAACTGGCTCAAATTAAGATCCTATATCTTTGAGCCAGCAGCGTACCACCCTGCATCCCACTGCTGGCTTGCCTCTGAAGCTAGGCAGGGTCAGTCCTGGTCGGTCCCTGGACACCAGATGCTGTTGGAAGTGGTGTTGGAGGGCCAGTAGGGGGCACTCTTCCCTCTAAGAAGATCCCAGGGCAGTGAAGGGGACATTGCCCAGCGTAAGATGCTGTCTTTTGGATGGGACGTTAAATGGGTGTCCTGACTCTCTGTGGTCACTAAAGATCCCATGGCACTTATCGTAAGGGTAGGGGTGTTAACCCTGGTGTCATGGCTAAATTCCCAAACTGGCTCCATTCCATCATGGCCACCTAATCATCCCCTTCATTCCTAACTGACATATATTACTCCTCACCTCTCCAGCTGATGTGTGGTGAGCGTTCTGGCACAAAAATGGTCGCTGTGCATCTCCCAGGTGGGTGCTACACATTGGTTGTGGATGAGGTGAGTTTCCCCCTACTATGTAAAGTGCTTAGACTACCTCAGTTTGTGCAAAGTGCTATATTAATTATTACATCTGTAGAAAATAGCTTTTAACCTGAACCAATGATGAGGTGATCAAAGGAGATACGTGAATGAAAATCTCATGGGTTTTGTGGCAACAGGGGGCGACCTCCATCACAGAACAGGGCAGCTCAAACCTGACGGTATCTGGACAAAGTGATAAACATCCACATCCCCCCCCCCCCCCTCTCTCTCTCTCTCTCGCTCTCTCTCTCTCTCTCGCTCTCTCTCTCTCTCTCTCTCTCTCTCTCTCTCTCTCTCTCTCTCTCTCTCTCTCTCTCTCTCTCTCTCTCTCTCTCTCTGTCTCTCTCTCTCTCTCTCTCTCTCTCTCTACCAATTTGTTGGGTTCTTTTCTCTGCTCTCCCCTCTTCCCTCATCCTCTCCCACCAGCGGTGTGACAGATCTGACCTTGAGAGGTATCAGTATTCATCGCTGGACGAGACCCATCAATATGTAAATGACAGTGGGTAAACACAGAAGGTTACCATGGAGAGTGGGATGCAGCTGAGACAAATGAGACCTGTTGTAGGCGGAACAAATTGATATCTCTCCGAAGGTGAGGCTTCCCGGGGCGGACGGTTAGGCTGGAAGGCGGATGGTCGGGCGGTCTGGCGAAGTTGCAGCTTGGTTCCCACAGATGGCAAGGCGGGCGCACAGAGAGTGCCAGGGTGACTCACCGTGAGGATTCAATAGGGTGGTGAGGGGCGGGCAGAAGTCCCCTGCCGCTAAAGGTGCCATCTTAATCCACCGTTCCCTTCCAGACGTCTAATGACTTCAAAACACTTCCGGGTTTACTTTAGTGCCAATATCTCATGCCCATTCAATTATCCCAAAGACCCAGATGCCAGTCTCACCAAATCACCCCTCAAAGTAAGCAATCGACGCATTCCACTCCCTTTAAGAGGCGGCCGATTCCAGAGGATGGCTAGGCTCTGGTGGACGGTAGCGGGTTTGAGGTAGTTTACTCACATAGCACTTATCTCTCTTTGACTCTCAGTGCCCTTACAATAAGGCTGCTGCCTCTGCGGCTCAGCTCCTATCATACTCTGTCAGAGTCTGTGCCTTTTAAGATGAGCATGGCCTTATTTCTATTACAGCATATTGGATGACTGTCATTCATATTCCATGCACCATGTAACCTGGATAGGTTTAGGCCACTTACTACATGATACTCAAATTTTCCCTATACCCATCATGAGGTTGCTACAACCTCGCCCATTCTCATCGACAGGGCTGTAGTGGAACAGGTTGAGAGCTTCAAGTTCCTTGGTGTCCTTGACTCCCGAGTGGCGCAGTGGTCTAACGCACTGCATCGCAGTGCTAGCTGTGCCACTAGAGATCCTGGTTCGAGTCCAGGCTCTGTCGCAGCCGGCCGCGGCCCGGGAGACCCATGGGCGGCGCACAATTGGTCCAGCATCGTCCAAGGTAGGGGAGGGTTTGGCCGGCAGGGATGTGGGTTCGTTTCCCACGGGGGGCCAGTATTTAAAAAAAACACACAAAAAAAACATGTATGCATTCACTAACTGTAAGTCGCTCTGTATAAGAGTGTCTGCTAAATTACCAAAATGTACAAATGTGTCCACATCACCAACAAACTATCATGGTCCGAACACACCAAGACAGTCGTGAAGCGACAAAGCCTATTCCCCCTCAGGAGACTGAAAAGATTTGGCATGGGTCCTCAGATCCTCAAAAAGTTCTACAGAGCATCCTGACTGATTGCATCACTGCCTGGTATGGCAACTGCTCGGCCTCTGACCGCAAGGCACTACAGAGGGTAGTGCGTACGGCCCAGTACATCACTGGGGCCAAGCTTCCTGCCATCCAGGACCTCTATACCAGGTGGTGTCAGAGGAAGGTCCTCAAAATTGTCAAAGACTCCAGCCACCCTAGTCATAGACTGTTCTCTCTGCTATCGCACGGCAAGTAGTACTGGAGCGCCAAGTCTAGGTCCAAAAGGCTTCTCAACAGCTTCTACCCCCAAGCCATAAGACTCCTGAACAGCTAATCATGGCTACCCGGACTATTTGCACTGCCCCCCCCCCACCCCATCCTTTGACGCTGCTGCTACTCTGTTAATTATTTATGCACAGTCACTTTAACTCTACCCACATGTACATATTACCTCGACTAGCAGGTGCCCCCGCACATTGACTCTGCACCAGTACGCCCCTGTATATTGCCTCTCTACTGTTATTTTATTTTACTGATGCTCTTTATTTTTTTGTTTTTATTTTTTTACTTAACACTTTTTATTTTTTAAATGCATTGTTGGTTAAGGGCTTGTAAGTAAGCATTTCACTGTAATGTCTACACCTGTTGTATTCGGCGCATGTGGCAAATAAACATTGATTTGATTAACGTTCACAACGTAGGTGCACAGGTTGAGAGACATTTTTGTAATCAAGGTGACAGACATTTCCACATTTAATACCACCTTGCACACTTCTTGCCTGCATCTAGCTGATCTAGGGTGTAATCATTAGTCCAACAGTTGCAAACGAGAGTTTATATTGGATAAATTCAGGTATGTTTATCCCTGTTTCGTTTTCAAAAGAATCGGCGGAATGAATACACCCCTGATCACACTCAAAAGCAGTTCACTTTAAAGGAGCCAGATCGTTGTATAATTCCTTCTCGCATCTACGCGTTCTCCTCCTTTCACCTTTTCCCTTCGCTGGTGGACTTCAGTGCAGAACACATCAGCTGTCTGTAACCAGTCGAAAAACCTTTCCAAACCAAACCTTCCTATCATAAACGCTAACCACTACACACAGCCTACATCATTGTCACCATAATAGCTAACGTCAAGTCAACAACATAGCTACTAGAACTAACGCATTAGTAAACCCGCTACAATCATGCAGTACAGTGTACAGTTAGCAAGCAGTTTAGCAGGCCCTGTTGGCAATACATTAATACAGTGTTGGATAGCCATAGCCAGCAAAGTAACATAGCATCCCTCTCTGTTTGAGCCGGGTGTTTGAGTAGGCTAAACTTGCTAGCTAGCTGCATTTGCTAGCTAAGGAAGTGAAAGTGAAAAAAAATTATTAAATATAGCTAGCGCTCTCTCTCTCTCTCTCTCTCTCTCTCTCTCTCTCTCTCTCTCTCTCTCTCTCTCTCTCTCTCTCTCTCTCTCTCTCTCTCTTGCGTCTCCTTAATTTTTGAATTAATTAATTTGTTCAAAACTGTTCAACTATTGTCTTTCTCTCTCTTTGAGTCAACTACTCACCTGATTGTATGCACTGTTGTGCTAGCTAGCTGTAGCTTATGCTTTCAGTACTAGATTAATTCTCTGATCCTTTGATTGGGTGGACAACATGTCAGTTCATGCTGCAAGATCTCTGATAGGTTGGAGGACGTCCTCCGGAAGTTGTCATGATTACTGTGTAAGTCTATGAAAGGGGGGAGAACCACGAGCCTCATAGGTTTTGTATTGAAGTCAATGTAGCCAGAGGAGGACGGAAACTAGCTGTCCTCTGGCTACATGGTGCTACCGTACAGAGTGCTGTTGAGGCTACTGTAGACCTTCATTGCAAAACAGTGTGTTTTAATCAATTATTTGGCGACTTGTGAATATATTTAGTATAGTTTTATCTAAAAAGTATCGTTTTATCTCCTCTGAGGAGCCTCCACTGTACTCTGTCTTAACATGTCTGGTCCACAGCCATCCGGATGTGATTTGTCATTGCTGCAATTGAGCTGGCTGCTATTTCTCAAAAGGCGGGCCTGTACAATCTTCCCCTACACACGTTAGCACACACACAAACGCATACACACACACCTTTCTTTTATTACTCAATGTTCTTTCATTAGGACATGATTTCCAAAACAGGAAGTCTTCTGAAGGTCTTCTTTAAGTCTGCGTCCCAAATGGCACCCTATTCACTATATAGTACACTACTTCTAACCAGGGGCCCATAGGGACTATATAGGATATATGGTACTATTTGGGACTGAGGCTTAATCTCTTTGCCTCATTACCCAGAGGCTCCGTGTGAGGTTATATGTTGATATATCATTAATACCCCTAATAGCTTGCCTCACAACATTTATTAAGCACTTCGTTCCAGTGGTTATGTTTCATATTTCTCATTTCATAATGACATCACAGCTTTCATGACAAACAAATCAGTGGGGTCTAAACATGTTTGGGCCGACCAATGGGAGCAGCAGAAGACTAAGAGGACCAGATTTGAGTTGTGATGTGTCACATATAGTGCTGTAGCTTTTGGGGATTTAAGCTAAATTAAATCAACAGCTGAATTGTATTTGAGCTCCAAGCCTCCAGTCTACGAGAAAGACTTCACTGAACAATCTCCCAGTTACATTCAATACAAACGCAATACCCACAATGGCACAGTCCATCCACATGCTGCTAGCTCTTATGAGGTATATCCTTTTTCCATAAAGGCTCTCTAGCCTAACATTGTCCTGTTGTATTGTAAACCAGCTTTGGATATTCCAGCATTCCAAAAGTTTAAGCGATTTGATACCAGGGTTGCGTTCCAAATTACACCCTAATCCCTATGTGGTGCACTAATTTTAACCAGGGCCCACAAAGCGTAGTGCATTATATACAGTAGTAAATATAGTGCCATTTAGGACGCAGACTTGGAGTTATTTATTAGCTTGTCTAGAGCTCACAGGTACATCACCATGCCTCTCTCTGATCTCTATGGAGGTAGAGGTTATCTTGTGACTCACAGGTACATCACCATGCCTCTCTCTGATCTCTATGGAGGTAGAGGTTATCTTGTGACTCACAGGTACAACACCATGCCTCTCTCTGATCTCTATGGAGGTAGAGGTTATCTTGTGACTCACAGGTACATCACCATGCCTCTCTCTGATCTATATGGAGGTAGAGGTTATCTTGTGACTCACAGGTACATCACCATGCCACTCTCTGATCTCTATGGAGGTAGAGGTTATCTTGTGACTCACAGGTACATCACCATGCCTCTCTCTGATCTCTATGGAGGTATTCATTATCTTGTGTCTCACAGGTACAACACCATGCCTCTCTCTGATCTCTATGGAGGTAGTCGTTATCTGGTGACATTGGATAGCTGTTTGAATTTATGAGGTAAAACTGCAAAGGAGAATAGTTTGGATAGTTCTTATCTCAATCTCTTCTTCTTCAACCCTTAACAAAGCATTAATGTTGTTAATTTATATTCAGCAGAGAAGCTCCATACCTCATACATTCATTCCTTGGAGTCATCGGATCCTGTGGGTTGTGTTCCTTAGGCACCAAACAGATTAAAAGTGACAGAAACGTGGAAGGACTTCCTGGATATGTCACCTAAACAGCTTCTTCCTCTGCGCCGTGGTCCTTACCAACAGTCCAGCTGGTCTGCGATGATCTCCTCATTCAATGGAATATGTTTAATACTCATCCAGGGACTATGTTTAATACTCATCCAGGGACTATGTTTAATACTCATCCAGGGACTATGTTTAATACTCATCCAGGGACTATGTTTAATACACATCCAGGGACTATGTTTAATATTCATCCAGTGACTATGTTTAATACACATCCAGGGACTATGTTTAATACTCATCCAGGGACTATGTTTAATACTCATCCAAGGACTATGTTTAATACTCATCCAGGGACTATGTTTAATACCCATCCAGGGACTATGTTTAATATTCATCCAGGGACTATGTTTAATATTCATCCAGTGACTATGTTTAATACACATCCAGGGACTATGTTTAATACTCATCCAGGGACTATGTTTAATACTCATCCAGGGACTATGTTTAATATTCATCCAGTGACTATGTTTAATACACATCCAGGGACTATGTTTAATACTCATCCAAGGACTATGTTTAATATTCATCCAGGGACTATATTTATACATCTATACATGCACAATTCATAATGTAGCTTATCGTGTTTATAATGTAGTCTGTTTTTAGCTTGGTGTTCATAGTGTACATACTGTATGTGGGTTGTGTCAATTCTGTATTTAAATATCTTATTTATTGTCTGTTTGTATATTCTGTTTATTGTGGCAATACCATTTCACCAAGTCAAATTCCTCTACATGCAAGTGTATTTGGCAAATAAAGGTGATTCTGAAAAACACTCATTTTCTTTTTTGTTGTACAACATGTTTTAAAACATTTTCCTTTGTGTGCCCTAATGAACATAACCCTGGTGTGTTGCAAGTGACGTTATCATGTCAAGCTGACATTGATTCCCGATTCCACCAACCAATGTTCTATTAACACCTCTCAACATTTTCAGGAGGTAAAACAAAACGTTTGTATGAATAACTGTGTATTGTGCAGTGCCCTTGGTCTAGTGTGGCTCTGTCCTTGGTTTAGTGGCTCTGTCCTTGGTCTAGTGTGGCTCTGTCCTTGGTTTAGTGGCTCTGTCCTTGGTCTAGTATGGCTCTGTCCTTGGTCTAGTGGCTCTGTCCTTGGTCTAGTGGCTCTGTCCTTGGTCCAGTCTGGCTCCAGACACTTGTATTCAACCCTACAAGTATATTGCATGTTGTCTGCCCAACTGAATAAGCATGTTTCTGTTTTCCATTTCATAAGGGAGATTTGATATTCAGCTCGAACCTACCACACCTTAAAACATATTACAACTCTCAAATGAGTATGAAACCAGACAGATATGACATATTATAGAAAGTATAGCTGTCATATAAATTGCTGTGAGCTATTGTAATTATTTAACATGTGACCAAGTCATTTGCATTACACTTCAGTCAGCAAGTTCATTATGTAAGTAATTCAGAGGGGGTTTGACAGTATGTTAATCACAAGATAACTGGTTGAGTAGTTGAAAATATGAAAGAGGTCATAGAAGGTTATAGGTTTCAAGGTTGGGACATGTGGACAGAGAAGAGGAAGCGAGACACCCCACTCCCAAATGTTTTCTGGTTGCATTACAATCAATGAACTAAGCAGACCAGACCCAGCTGCTATTGCATTGGTGTCAATGGGAGAACCACCCCGTTAAGCAGACCGTAACTGTATTTATTTTTTCAATGGTAAACGGCCTGAGTGAACTATCTTAATTCATCCACCATCTTTGATATGATTCACTCATATAAATAGAATGAGTAGAAAGGGCTTGGAACCCCTGACCTTGGTAATTTGACAGGTAATGTCATGAGACACTCAAAATGGCCGCCAGTCCACCCATTATGGCATAATTGACCTGAATGGGGGGGTCTGTTCTATACATTCTAATTCTGTGGTTTCACCTCTTCCATTTTGGAGAGTTTGTGTTATTCTGTGACCGTGTGTGTTCAACTGTTGCTTGTGTTATTGTGCAGATTTCACTGCAGCATCTGTGACGGGGAATATGGCTCACATTTAATAACCACAATTAATTGGAAATGCAGAGAGCCCAACAGACACAGGGTCAGAGTCATTTCTCATAAAGGAAAGTACAGTATTACATACGATAATGTGTGAGTTTATTGTTTTATATGTCCCTATAACTCTGTTTTACATGTCCCTATAACTCTGTATTACATGTCCCTATAACTCTGTATTACATGTTCCTATAACTCTGTATTACATGTCCCTATAACTCTGTATTACATGTCCCTATAACTCTGTATTACATGTCCCTATAACTCTGTATTACATGTCCCTATAACTCTGTATTACATGTCCCTATAACTCTGTATTACATGTCCCTATAACTCTGTATTACATGTCCCTATAACTCTGCAGCTCTGGAAGAGACCAACACATTATGAACTGAATTCAAGCACATCGTAAGAGCTTCTCATATCGTTTTGTATCTTCTTTATGTATGTAATTTCTAGGTTATTGTGATGTGTTGAAGGCAGATGCAAATATTTCATTTGCTCCAAACGTTTTCCACAGGGTACAGATGTAAGATATTAATGTGATCACCCTGTTGTTGCAGGAAATGTCCTGCACAGCAGGAAATGCAAACGTGTTGTGTATTCAAGGTTTAAAAAGGCTTATAAAGATTGTAATTTCCACTTTAAACATTTCATACTTGATTTGCCCTAACAAAAAATGTATCAACCCCTACAAAAATGTCCATTAGTTATAATCCACACAATAATTCACATTTCCTTTTGCTGCTGTGAGAAAATGGCCAAATTAAGATTCTACACCTGTAAATGGGGAGAAACGCGTAGAAGGATATGCATAGATAGGACTGTGTAAATCCTCACTAGAAATTGGCAGAGGATGTAAAGGAGTAATATTGACAGTGTGTAATCTTGTGTGGCTGGTAGCTGTGGTAAAAATAGAGAGTGACTACAGTAGGTGTAAGTAATAAGGTGCTCACACACACACACACACACACACACACACTACACTGCTCTCTAAATCATCAGGGTTTGGGAGCGAGGGTACACTGAGTGGGCTGTCAACAGTGCCTCTGATGTCTCTCCCAAATGATTCACAGCAAGCACGTCGACTGTGACACCCGTCTCCCCTAACCTCAAAATGACTCCCACTATTAGGAATGCTAGGCTACCGAACAAACTACTGAGATATGAATTGATTAAATGTTTTTCTTTGCACAGTCGTTTTAGAAGGTAAGACAGTATAGTATGACTAGCATTTGAGTGTTCATACATTTTATAAATTTTTCGTTAGGGCAAATAAAGTCAGACATTTTAAAGTCGAAATTACAAACTTTAGGAGCCTTTATAAACCTAGAATACACTACAAGTTTGCATTTCCTGCCCTGCAGGAAAATTCTCAGCAACAAAAGAGTGATCAAATTAAGATCCTACATATGTATGCTAACTTATAAACAAATACAATTTGAGTTGAATTTGAGTCCAGCCAGGTCCAGTCAGTAAACAAGGTAGAAATCTCCTCAATATGAAAAACATTGACTTTATATATATATTTGTACCTTTATTTAACTAGGCAAGTCAGTTAAGAACATTTTTTTTTTTTTAATTTTAGTCATTTTAGCAGACACTCTTATCCAGAGCGATTTACCATTAGTGAGTGCATACATTTTTCATACTGGCCCCCCGTGGGAATCGAACCCACAACCCTGGCGTTGCAAGCACCATGCTCTACCAACTGAGCTACAAGAACAAATTCTTATTTACAATGATGTCCTACCAAAAGGCAAAAGGCCTCCTGCGGGGACGGGGGCTGGGATTAAAAATAAAAATATAGGACAAAACACACATCACGACAAGCGAGATACCACAACACTACATAAAGAGAGACCTAAGACAACATAGCATTGCAGCAACACATGACAACACAGCATGGTAGCAACACCACATGACAACAACATGGTAGCAGCACAAAACATGGTACAAACATTATTGGGCACAGACAACAGCACAAAGGGCAAGAAGGTAGAGACAACAATACATCACGCGAAGCAGCCACAAGTGTCAGTAAGAGTGTCCATGATTGATGGAGATAAAACTGTCCAATTTGAGTGTTTTTTGCAGGTCGTTCCAGTCGCTAGCTGCAGTGAACTGAAAAGAGGAGCGACCCAGGGATGTGTGTGCTTTGGGGACCTTTACCAGAATGTGACTGGCAGAACGGGTGTTGTATGTGGAGGATGAGGGCTGCAGTAGGTATCTCAGATAGGGGGGAGTGAGGCCTAAGAGGGTTTTACAAATAAGCATCAACCAGTGGGTCTTGCGACAGGTATACAGAGATGACCAGTTTACAGAGGATTATAGAATGCAGTGATATGTCCTATAAGGAGCATTGGTGGCAAATCTCCCAGGGTCTTGGGTTTTTCCTCATCAGATGACCTGATCAGGAAAAAGTCCCAGTCAGGTCATTCAGGCAATACCAAGTGCCCTCAACATAGGACACCTACACCACTATAACAGTATGACAACAGAAAATCATGACAGCCTGTGTGTGTATGCGTGCGCATTGGTCTGTGAGTGTGTGTGTTCGTCCGTTCGTCCGTCTGTGCGTGTGTGTGGATCAGAAGGTCTTGTGTCTCCACCATGTGTTTCATCCAGGTCAGAGCTCTCCTGTCAGTGGTCCTGTCCTCTGTGCCAGGGACATACGATAGACCTCAGTGTGAGGAGTAGTGGCACGCTGTTTGAGGGAGCCCAGAGAACATGAGGCTGGAGGGCAGGGGACTGCTGCCTCCGCCTGTCGGGAGTGGCTTACTACTCAGCATGGGTGGATTTCACCCAGAGTAACAACTGTCACCCTCTGAGAAGCAGGCTGAATGCTATATGTCTTACATGAAAACAGCATTATCCTGTAGCACTCTGTCACGTGAATTTCTATCTCTAATTCAACCTAAGCTTGAATCATTACCAGAGGTTGTAAAGCTCTGGTTTTAATCATCAATGATTCAAGGTCCACAATCCACAAGTAATTATCGGTATATTTATTCATGGAGAGCTCTGACCAAAAACACAAACATACTGTTTTTATACCCCTTGACAAACAAAGGCATTATGCTCCTCCCACCTTTAGGTGGCTTTCTTAAAACAGTTCCCGCCTTCCCCCTTGAATGGTTAGTACCGCCCCCTCTGTTAGTGGGTTGACACTACATGATAATTCTAACATTTATACTGTGTTTGGGGTGAAATTCTTTAGTCATTATTCTTAAAATCCAAATTAATCTAACAATCCACCCCTTTGACTAAATATTCCCACATTCAGGATAAATGTATTTTACAAGCATGATTAATCTCAGAGATCACATCAGAACTAATAAACATTTCATCCAATTGCGGTCTTTCAGGGTCCAAATCCTCGTCATCCACCAAGCCTGGAGGATCGTTTTTCACATTCCCCTGGTCAGAGTCCGGAGTCAGTCCATCTCTCATCATTGTTTAGATACTGCATTTCACCAACGCCTGACTCACCAATCCTCGGACACAGGGAACAAGACAACAACCACATAATACAAGAATACCCATACAAACACTGATCGCTCCTAAGATGGTGGCTGCTAGGGTTTTCCATTTACCAAATATTTCATCAAACCATCTATCCACAATGTACTAACTTCTGAGTTCAGTTCATCCTTCACTTAGTGCAGTTAATTCTGTAAGAGCTCTGGTGACTGTCCCATCCAGTGTGGTGTTGTTAGGGATAAATATGCAATAATGGCTTATCTTTCTATAGACACCGGCCCTTTCTGCCTGATCTAGAACCAACCTCTACTAAGTTATGAGCGGGATGGCGGATAATCGCTCAGAGATCCCCTTTACTGCATCTCTAGTCTGGTCAATAAATCGTTGTTGGTTGTAATAGATATAATTTATCCAATCCATATTTTTGTTTGTCACCCACCAGAAAAATGTTGTAGTAAAACTCTCCCATATTTGATTTATAGCTTTGTATTCGTCTGGAACACCCCTGGGGATGCCTATACCATCTATCCAAATTGGGCTATTTCCTTCCTTCCTGACTTATTTCTTTTTCTCCTAATTATTCTTCCTGTCACTGGTCTTTGATGACCAATAATACTGGTGCACAAGTACCCACCCATCCCTCTGGTAATGTCTGTCGAATGCTCCCTTTGTTAGTGCATGCCCACCACACATCAGTCAGAGGGATGGTTAGGCTCCTAAAAATTTTTCCCTCCCTTCCTTATCTAAATCAGTCACATTAATTATCTCCTTACAGCCATCAAAATCACCCAAGTTACGGGTGCCATTTCTATGTCTGTAACACTGTTATTCGCCAGGAGTTAAAGTGAATCTAGGTGGGCTGGCCCAGTATGTCAATTTTGCCAGCCCAATCCCTGTGCAATTGGGCTCTTTTTGATTGGACCCCAGGTCTAATACACAGGGAAACATTGCCTTTGGCATTGGGGCGGTCAACATTGTTGGTCGCCCAATGGAGCATGCATAACAATTGGTCTCCCCCAAGGCCCTAGCGGTGTATTTCATCCACTTTAACCAGAGATTCTCATCAGGGACCCCCTCCACTTCCCCATTGTTCCATTCTTGGAGGAGAAAATCTTTCATAGTGGACGGGTTAGTTGAATTGACTCTGTCATCCCTTGACTGATTTACTCGGTCTATTGCTGTTAGTGGATTAATGACAGTACCTGCTCCCTCTATATCTTTTGACTCCATCAAATATAATCTTAGACAAGTATCCCGTCCGTATACGTCCGCGCAAGCCCAGTAAGTTATTTTCATGTCCTCTTTAGTGACTTTTACTATTGTTACTACCATTTTCGTGGGGATGTCGTTATACCTTCTTATCCTCCATCTGGACGTCCAGCCCCCCCCCCCCCCCGTCCGTCTCATATCTCCGTCCCCCAGTATGTCTAAATACCTGAGCCCAGGAACAATCTGCCGAGGGAGCTGAACATAAATACAACGGGATCTTATAATCCCATGTTGCTTGCTTATCCGCTCTGATAAGATCCCTAATCCTAATTTTGAATCTTACTCCCCACCCCTCTCTGACTCCTATTTTGTAGATCACTCGCCCTTGACGGTCAGTATGTCGGGTCGCTTCCCTTTTATTTCTTAATAATGGTAAGGCCATAGCGTAATTGGTGCGAGGTGGTGGTGGATCTTGACAAACCACGACTATTGCAGAGACTATGATGCAGCTCAGGGTCAAACATATTCCCAAAAACCGCCAACCCTCTCCTGTCTTGAGTCCTTCTGCTCGGTACCACCCCATACTCACACCCTAGGAACACACTACAGTGATGATAGGTCTGGGTAGGAGATCTTCGTTGACAGAGGTGACCCCCGGACCCTGTGGCCCAGTTCTGCTCGTCAACTCTGCGTGTGCTAAGCGGTGCTTGTATGTGGTCTTACCTTCTTGCAGTGGGACCCAGGTTCCTCTCTCTGCTATTCTAATGGCCAAGGTGGTGACCAACATAACCTGATAGGGCCCTTCCCAACAGGCCTGCTTCCAGTTTTCCTCCTAGTGACTGGATGCTCACCAGTCACCTGGTTAGATAGTGGGTCACCTGCTCCTTTAGTTCACCTGTGGGGCACAAAACCTCTGACATACGGGTGTGGTTAATAAACTATCTTCACACATGTTCAGATTAATCTAACAATTTCTGACTGCATTCTCTTTTTAGACTGTATCTAAAAAAATGTTTTTTTTTAAAAAGTATTTTGGCCTCTCCTTCGTATATTATTTAATACAATTAGCCTCTTCCCCCCTCTTGACACATAGTTCTGCTTATGTGTCAATTTTTTCCACCTTCCTAAACATTCCCTTAGGTTATTTATCAACCAATTGCCATGCCTTTCATTTTTGAGATTGTCTTTTGCTTCTTTATTGCTCCTCCCACTTCCTTTGTCTTTATGGCGGCTAAATTCGACTTTCATTCAGTTCAGAATCAATTAGTAATCCAATCAAACAATCTCTTATCTTGTAAAAACACTTATGTTTAGTTCAACCTCTGTTCTACCCCGGCTCTCCCGGGCTTGACCTGAAGACTGATTATTGGACATGACAAGTCCATTTTTTAGGTCACCTAAGTATTCTGCCTAGCAACAAAGAATAAAAACCTCTATGTTCGTGATTAACCCAGTTATTTCTAATTGCCCACCAAAAAAAAAAAACATCATCTTTAAACCACGACCAATGTCATCCCTCTTTACTCTCTACCATTTGGGTAACATCCCTGATATATTTATGAAAAGCTAAGACTGTTTGGGAAGAGAGCAACAACATAACCTGTTCTTCCTCCTCAGAGTTCCAAATGATTTTACCATGGGCTGCCATTGCCTTCCCATAGATAAGATCACTTAATTTACCCGTATGCAGTACATAATGAGTACCCAAGCTTTACAGCAGTCTATCCTTACCAAAAAGCTCATAATTCTTCATCTATTTTTTTTTTCTTCTAGTCCTTATCTACCTGATCCTATTGCTAAATCAATGATCTAGGCAATAGTTGTCTCGCCTTAGATTGTACATTCCTCTGATTACTGCAGCTTATTCCATGAATTTAGTTTCAAATATCACCCAATAAACCGTTCCATCCCACAGCATAGTAAACACCACCTATGAACTGTTGAAAATTCCCTAAATTCAACATAACAACCCTTTATAAACATCATGCTGGGTGTGTTTTTATTTTATTTGAAAAACCCAATTGAAAAATAACAATCAAAGATAGTTAGGCTCAACTTAATTTGGTAGCTCCCTCTTATGACCTAAATACTGCCTAACTTCATAAAATCCCTCAAAATTCCTCGAGTATACAATGATTATTTAATTGATTACTCTAAATCTGCTACATGTGATCTCATTCAAATGATCCATTATCAATTATTTGATCCACCCCCTAGTAAAATCTCTCTCCCCTTCTATTCTGGAGTTCTACCTCTCCCAGCTATTTCCCCTAGTGGCCATTAAATACTCTGCTCTCGTCTGTTCCTTTTCTTACTCTGTTAGTCTCTGCTTTTCAAGCTCCAGAAACTGTTATCTCTGTCTCTCAGCCTGCTTGTTTTTCAAACCTAAACAGTTTCCTTCTCTCTTTTTCTTTTATTCTCTCCCTCTCTAACTTCCTCTGTCTCTCTAAGTCTGTCTCTGCCTCTCCTTTTTCCCGCCAACCAGAGCCACAAATCATTCTCCTTGTCCTCAACTCAACCCTCACAGCTCTATCGCTACTTCCCTCCTATCATTACTGAATCAATGATAATACATTTACATTCTAGTCACCCAGCAGACGCTCCTATCCAGAGCAACCTAGTGAATACATTTTTATTATTTTTATCTTTTTTTTTTTTTACTGGCCTCCCCCCGTGGGAATCGAACCCATAACCCTGGCGTTGCAAAAACCATGCTCTATCAACTGAGCTCCATCCCTGCCGGCCATTTTCCCCCCTACCCTGGATGACGCTGGGCCAATTGTGCGCCGCCCATGAGTCTCCCGGTCGCTGCCGGCTGCGACAGAGCCTGGATCCGAACCAGGATCTCTAGTGGCACAGTTAGCCCTGCGATGCAGTGCCTTAGACCACTGCGCCACTCAGGATAATAATAACTGCAATAACTATCAATAATAATTATAATAACTATTACGAATTATATTGTCCTTTTTCTGATGTTCTAATTGTAGTCTATTCCATCACTTTAGTTTAAAATATAAAGTTATTTATAACAAATCCAGAACCCACCACAGGCTGGCGCTATTCCCCCAGCACAACAGCCAATGCCACTTGCTTCCCTGTAACGAAAATAAATTATCGTTTTAAAATTTTCCAATTATTTGTATTTTCCCGCTAACCCATTTCAGTTCGCTATTCAATATCTTTAACAGTTTTCTCTGATTCGGCCCCAATCAATAAAACAAATGCTTGATATTGTTCATCAGCATACACTTAATGACATTCCTACCATTTGAACTATGTCCTGTCTCTCACTCCCCCCCCTCTCCTGCTCCTTCCTACATTATGGGGGAGGCGCGGGAAACTTCCCTACAATCTACCTTCTTAGGAAATAATGTCATTCGTACTTGTAACATATTTTCATAGATTATTTAGAATACTACTAAAGTTATCTTATGCAACTTTTAATACACGTAAAAACTCTCTCTCCACCCATTCTCTATTGAATAAGTGCGTCTTCCTAGTTACCCCATAACCACGCCTCAAATCTTTTATTTAGCATTTAACCAACCAAATACTAAGTAGTATCCGGTTATCATTTATACCCGCCGTTGAATTCCCTCATACACACATATTTCACCTCATGCCATTCAATGCCCAACACAACAGAATAGTTCAATGCAACTCTCTATTGGTTTTTCAAGTCGCTCCGGACCAGAGCGTCTGCCAACTGACCAAAAATGCAAATATTCTCGCACTCTACGTTTGAGTGCGAAAGTTCATACACATGCATTTACATTTTTGTGATTTTGCAGACGCTCCTATCCAGAGCGACTTACATGAGCAATTAGGGTTAAGTGCCTTGCTTAAGGGCACATCGGCAGATTTTTTCCCCTAGTCGGTTCGGGGATTAGAACCAGCGACCTTTCGGTTACTGGCACAACACTCTTACCCACTAAGCTACCTGCCGCCCATCGTTGGACTTTATAGGTACCTCTCAAATAATCGCTTTGTGGTGTTTTTAGCCAATTCTTAATTGACACGAATCATTTTTTCAACCATTTTACCCGTTGAACCAAAAAATTGACTGTCCTATTCCTTTTCCCCTGCAGTCACGATGGTTAAATATTCCTTTGTCCCCGTTAAAGCATTTTCGCGCTTAAAAAAAACACACTCGCTGTCTCTAGCCCCTCCTTTCGCTGTTTTTTTTTCATCTAATTTTATATGCATCTGCCTACTAACTTTTTTATTTCGAGATGCCCAATAAATTCATACCTCTTCTCCCAAATGGATCCATAAAACATATTTCTTCTTTCTCTTTCTAACATATATCTTTCATCTCCCGTTAATTCTCGGACTTGTTTAGAAGATGTCTTTCCCATGGTGGAACAATAAGAAATTCCCCCCCCCCTTTTTGTTTTTTTAAATAATTCACTCCCAAATTATTTTCGTAGGAGCTAATATCTTAGTGCGCCTCTTGCTTTTGTAATTAACCATTTAAAATTATTTAACCCCTAACCCAGAGTTTTTATTTAAAACTCCGGTTTCATGAAAAGAGTAAGTTACCCAATTTCTCACGCGACCTATTTTTTCCTCCTTCCTTGAAATAATGATCACGTCTCCCGATGGATTAAGTCTCACACATATACGACCTTATCATCTGCCAAACTTGTTTGCAAAGTTCGAGCAAATGCCCAGTCGCACATGCTACTCCCGACACATCCATCTCATACGATGATAATTATTTCCCTGTTTATACTGAACATTGCAATTCGTACAATGACAATATTAACTAGTTTACATTTGTGATTGCATTCACTCCATGTCATTTCGGACTAGTTTATTTTTGTAATAGCTATTTACCTAGGATCAATTGTGGATCCTCCCTGTCGCAATAGATATTACCTTCTTTGAGATTTTGGTAACCTGTCTGCCCTCTACAAGAATTCCTATTCTTATACAAGTTCAAATCATTTCACCAAAATCCATGAATAAAACTACTGACCTTTTCCTTGTAGTTTGGATTCAAATAATTTTTCAAACTCGTTAACGTCTTTATCATTCATAAAGAGTAATCACCGGCCTGTTTATAACCTTAACGTCGAAGGCCAGGACTATTCTCCACGGATGCAATCACCCGGCCGTGCACGGATTCGGTGTCTTCAGAACGATAAAGATGTATTTTAAGCTCCGCTCAGAAGGACCAATCTGTCACGTGAATTTCTATCTCTAATTCAACCTAAGCTTGAATCATTACCAGAGGTTGTAAAGCTCTGGTTTTAATCATCAATGATTCAAGGTCCACAATCCACAAGTAATTATCGGTATATTTATTCATGGAGAGCTCTGACCAAAAACACAAACATACTGTTTTTATACCCCTTGACAAACAAAGGCATTATGCTCCTCCCACCTTTAGGTGGCTTTCTTAAAACAGTTCCCGCCTTCCCCCTTGAATGGTTAGTACCGCCCCCTCTGTTAGTGGGTTGACACTACATGATAATTCTAACATTTATACTGTGTTTGGGGTGAAATTCTTTAGTCATTATTCTTAAAATCCAAATTAATCTAACACACTCTCAGCGACGACTGGAAATAGCACTGCCATTGGGATGGGATGAAAGAGACTGGGTTGCTGTTGCAAATACAACCTACATAGGTGACCACAAACACTTTGTGGTAAAGAAGTTGGTAAAGAAAATGGCAATATAAGATATTAATCTTGTGGAATTCTAGTAAAATATATTGAAATGTATCAATATGGAACCTTTTTAATGCAGTTGTATGACCTGCCATTTGCCATCAGCTGTTCTGTTTGACACTGATTAATGGATGTTGGCAGCACCAACTAAGGGTCTGGCATTGATGCTGACCAATGTCTATGTGTGAGGACCAGATTAAGAACAAAGCAGAAATGGAAAGCAGGAGGACTATAGAAAACTGAGGTGAGATAAACCATGTTAAAAACTGACTTAATGAGGGATTTTCCAGTTCATTGAGGGCTGGGAAGTTCCGTTTGTCAGTGTTGATGTGGATGCGGTTGAGGAGTCAGACGCAGGACGCATAGGCTGAGTCACACAAGACTTTACTAACTGTATAAACAATACAAAAATAAAGGACCTCAAACAAGGAGGCGAGCGACAACGCAACACAGTGCGTCACAATAAACAAAGTCCAGAGTACTGCACAGGTGACACCAACGGACAGGCGGAAAATAACACACAAACTAACTACAACAACACCTGAAACTTATAGGGCACATAATCAGACACAAACGGACACAGGTGTAACAGACAGACACAACCAAACGAACATCGAAACATACAACGGTGGCAGCTAGTACTCCGGGGACGACGAACGCCGAAGCCTGCCCGAGCAAGGGGGAGGAGCAGTCTCGGCAGAATTCGTGACACCGTTATTCCCTGTAATATGAGAATTGAAATCCCACATTGTTGAATTACAGTAGCTAAACATGTAGGACTAATTACAGTTTGACAATATTGCACCTGTTCTTTTCAGTGGCATTCTCCTCTGTTGCATGGCTGTTTTATGTTAACATCGATCAGGGAGTCTTAATGTGAGGTCTCGGGGTGTGTATGTGTGTGTGTGTGTGTGTGTGTGTGTGTGTGTGTGTGTGTGTGTGTGTGTGTGTGTGTGTGTGTGTGTGTGTGTGTGTGTGCATGTGTTTGTGTGAACCCGTTCATAGACCCCCCCCCCCCAAACCCTTTCACCACAAAAATAAATAAATGCTGAACGGATTAATGAATTATTTCACACCATCACAAGTCAGGGCCAATTATAGCGGCTGGTTTCCATGCTGACAGGGAGTCAGTTACTGCTACAAGAAGCTGCCGGTGTATTGCTTTGCATAATTCCAGTCACTTTGGATTTTCCACTAATTTCCTCAGGACCAGGGCCCTGCATTATTGAAGGCTTCCCACTGGGCAAAAACTGCTTGAATCAACGTTGTTTCCATGTTAATTCAACAAAAAATTATATGTGATGACGTTGAATTAACTGATTGGATTTGCAAAAAGTCATCGACCTAAGGGAATTTTTTTAATCCAACTTTTAACCTAAATCCAATGACATGGTGACATTGTTTGTTGAATTCACATTCAATTCACGTTAGTTGACAACTCAACCAAATGTAAATAAAAACTAGACGTTGAACTGACGTCTGTGCCCAGTGGGTTTGTAAGACTTTTAAAATGTTGGATACCAAAATACCAATGGATTTGACGGTACACCATAGGCTGCATCCCAACTGGCACCCACCATAGTGCACTACTTTTGACCAGAGCCCTAGGAGCCTTTGGGACATAGCAGGATGGAGGGCAGTGGACTGGTGATAGGGCCATTGTGCTAATAATCTTGACATATCCCTCGAAATATATTACACACGTGTATACACTGAGTGGACAAAACATTAAGAACACCTGCTCTTTCCATGACATAGACCAGGTGAATCCAGGTAAAAGCTATGATCCCTTATTTATGTCACTTGTTAAATCCACTTCAATCAGTGTACATGAAGGGGAGGAGACAGGTTAAAGAAGGATTTTTAAGCCTTGAGACAATTGAGAAATGGATTGTGTATGTGTGCCATTCAGAGGGTGAATGGGCAAGACAAAGGATTTAAGTGCCTTTGAACAGAGTATGGTAGTAGGTGCCAGGCGCACTGGTTTGTGTCAAGAACTGCAACGCTGCTGGGTTTTTCATGCTCAACAGTTTCCTGTGTGTATCAACAATGGTCCACCACCCAAAGGACATTCAGCCAACTTGACACAACTGTGGGAAGCATTGGAGTCAACATGGGCCAGCATCCCTGTGGAACGCTTTTGACACCTTGTAGAGTCCATGCCCTGACGAATTGAGGCTGTTCTGAGGGCAAAATGAGGGGTGCAACTCAGTATTAGGAAGGTGTTCCTAATGTTTGGTATACTCAGTGTATAATTAAGCAATAAGACCCGAGGAGGTGTGGTATATGGCCAATATACCACGGCTAAGAGCTGTTCTTATGCACGACGCAACACAGAGTGTTTGGACACAGCCCTTAGCCGTGGTATATTGGCCATATACCACAAACCCAGAAGTGCCTTATTGCTATTATAAACTGATTACCAATGTAATTAGAGCAGTAAATATAAATGTTTGGTCATACCCATGGTATCTGGTCTGATATACCACGGCTGTCAGCCAATCAGCATTCAGGGCTCGAACCACTCAGTTTATAATTCGAATGTGTCTAGTTATGCTGTACAGTACTGCACATCATCCCAATACTTATTATACGTTTCTCCCTGTCATAACCTTCACCGTAGCCATCTCTGTGTGAGTAGATGTGTGCATTTCATCAGCATAGTAAACCGTTGTCATGGACCAGAAAAAGGCAAACAAGTCCTAACTATGTCTGCTCATGTCACGACTTCTGCCGAGGCTGCCTCCCCTCCTTGTTCAGGCAGGTTTCGGCGTTCGTCGTCACCGGCTTACTAGCCACTGCCGCTCCATATATCATCATTCCATTTGTCTTGTCTTGTCAATCACACACACCTGGT
The DNA here is from genome assembly GCF_964263955.1 of Coregonus lavaretus. Classification (NCBI taxonomy): domain Eukaryota; kingdom Metazoa; phylum Chordata; class Actinopteri; order Salmoniformes; family Salmonidae; genus Coregonus; species Coregonus lavaretus. The sequence continues at coordinate 49,896,864 of NC_139992.1, read as the reverse complement.
TCATACTCCCTCATTAGTCCGTGTATAAGTGTTCCCTCTGCCCCCTTGTCCTTGTGGGTGATTGTTTTATGTGAAGATGAGTGTAACTCGGTTGAGCTACCCGTACTTTGTATTGCCGGGGTTATTTCTCCCCGTGTGCCTGTTTTGTGTTTCAGTGCGCCTGTATTACGCCCTGTGCTGTTGACGCTATCCAGCATAACTGTGTCCTGCGGAATAAACTCTGTATTCGGTGATTTACCCTCCTGCGCCTGACTCCTTCAAATCACACTCACGCAGCTCAATGCATACTGAGCATACACAAGTATAATATTTATCCTAATCGAATGGTAACCGCCTCTCGTGAGCTTCTCTTGGATTCAAGAAAACTGTAGCCAATTTTCCTCAAGTTCATTTTTACTCAACCTGGTACAGTTCTCTTGGACCGGAAACAAGTACTGTAACTCTGTCAATGCATATGAGCATAATATTGATCAAACTGTCTGTCGTTCCCTTAAGTTCCCTCATGGTTCGTCGGGTCGAAACATGACTGTCCAACAGGCTTCTTGTCTACTGGCTAGATAGGAACCGTTTTCTATAGCAGCCCCAGGTTGTGTTATATTGCAGTGGCTATTAATTTACTCTGAATATTTTAATATCCACTAGGCGTTAAACACAGAGTTACTCAAGCCATCTCTGAAGGGTACAGTGTCAAGAATTGTCAGACGAAACGTTTGATAAAAGCACTCAAGCAGTTAGGCTTCCATTGTGAGATGTATTTTATTTAACTTTGGCTTCCTAAAAAATCAACGATAAAAGTCTTTGCGCAGCCTCGTTCAGAAAACTGTTAGGTTGCTTCTTGCACGCGTCATTTATGTTTCACATCTCTGATCTCAGACAACGCATTACATATTTATTTCTGTATTTCCCTTTACATTTGTATTCGTTCTCCTAATAATTGTATGACTTTGCATGCAATACTAGTATACATGGATGTTTTACTTCAATGCCTCAGCAAACCTTTAATCTGTGTTTAAATAAATAAATAATAACACAAATAATACAAACTGTCCATCTGCTTCTTAATAATCAGTTTCCCATTTGTGCTGTTTGAAAACCCATCAAGGAGAGTTGTGGGTAATGTCCCAATTATCTCTCCTTTGTCATAAGTGTACACTTGTTTACACAAGTAAATGACTAGTCTGCCTATAAGAAATATGGTGGAAACTCCCACTAGACCTTGCCTCCACCAATCCAATGTTCTTAGATTTGTGGGAAGAGTGTACTTCAGGAGAAAGGATATATTATTTGGACGCAGTCTTGTCGTTTACAAAGGGAGAGAGGGCTTCGAGACGGTACTCCTCTACCAGCAGGTGTTTTTCACCACCATAATTACAGATATATGCTAATGTATTCACAGCTTGCTCTGCAAATGCTTGGAAGTTAGAAGCTGTTCCGGATAGTAATAATTTTGTGGTCATTCTGTCAATGCTATTCTATTATAATTGTACAGTAACATCCCAGGTCTTGGTAACTGCCAGGGTATTTTCAGTGGGCTGTATTGACACACAACAACAAGGGTTTCCAAGGCATCAGTCATTCAAAGCAATTAGACAGTGGCATGATACAGTGCATATTAAAAGGGATAGATAGACTTGATTTCTGGTGCCTCCTTTTTTATATTTTATCACCCACAAAAGCATAAATACATTATTTAGCTGTCACGAATTCATCCGAAGCTGCCTCCTCTCCTTGTTCGGGCAGGCTTCGGCATTCGTCGTCACTGGCCTTCTAGCCACTGCCGCTCCTCATCTCATCATTCCATTTGTTTTGTCTTGTTTATTACACACACCTGGTTCATATCCCCTCATCAGTACCTGTATAAGTATTCCCTCTGCCCCCCTTGTCTTTGTGTGTGATTGTTACTTTGTGGAGGTATCGCTAGCTCGGTAGAGCATGTTTGTTATTTTATCGCCTGGAATATTTACCCGTGTATGTTTGGTTCCCAGTACGCATTTACGTCGCAATGGGATCGTGTTTACGCATTGCTGCGGACTACCTTATTGGGCTGAATAAAGCATATTCCTTCTTCACACTCCTTGCGCCTGACTCCGTCCATCCCCTCACCCACAGAATCACACACCTGACAGCATGGAGTCAGCAGGAAACGGGAATATGCCTGGAGTCGTGGAGCGGGTCCGGGAGCATTCCAACATGCTAGCCAGCTTGGGCGAAGCGATGGATCGGGTTCTCCAGGTTGTCCAACGCCTGGAGAGGAGAGGACCTGACCCTTCGGGACCAGCTGAGCGACCGGATCCAGCCACCCACACCCCAGCACCCAGAGGGATTCACCTATCCCAACCGAGGGAGTACGACGGGACAGCAGCCCGCTGCCAGGGATTCCTCCTGCAGCTGGACCTCTATTTTTCCAACATCAGCCCGGCTCCCTCGGAGCGGAAGAAGGTGTCCGCCCTCGTCTCCTGCCTCTCGGGGAAAGCCCTGGAGTGGGCCAACGCGGTCTGGAGTGAAGGGGCAGACATGTTGGACAACTACGGGGCGTTCGCTCGCTTCTTCCGGGCAGTCTTCGATCATCCCCCTGAAGGAAGAGAGGCCAGCGAGCGCCTGGTCCATCTGAGGCAGGGGACGAGGACCGTGCAAGACTTTGCCCTGGAGTTTAGAACTCTAGCGGCGGGGTCCGGGTGGAATGAGCAGGCCCTCATCGACCACATCCGGTGCAGCCTGCGGGAGGACGTCCGACGGGAGCTAGCCTGCCAGGATACCGCGTTGACTTTCAACCAGCTGGTGGACATGGCCATCCGGTTGGACAACCTGCTGGCTTCCAGAGGACGTCCTGGAAGGGGCCTGCCCATTTCATCCCCCTGCAACCCGGATTATGTTCCGATGGAGCTGGGTGGTGCAGCGATCCGGGAGAATGGAGGACGACAGATCCAGTGTCACTCTTGTGGCAAGAGAGGACATTCTGCTGCACGCTGTCGTCAGAGTTCTTCTGGGTCTGGAGGTGGAAGGCAGGGCACTCTCGCGTCACCCCAGGTAGCGCAAACCCACACTCGTTCAGAGCCCTCTGCTGCGCACTTCACCATACACGTCAACGTCCCTGAGCACACGGTAGTTCCCCAGTGTAAGGCGCTGGTCGATTAAGGCGCAGCTGGGAACTTTATGGACAGGTCTTTAGCTAATAGGTTATGTATCACATTGGTTCCCCTACCCATTCCATTCAAAGCACTTGACAGTCGACCATTAGGGTCAGGTTTTGTTAGGGAGGTTACAGCACCAGTCACGATTATTATGTGAAACAGTGTTGCTTCCGTCCATCTCCTCGCCCCTACCTGGGCTTGAACCAGGGACCCTCTGCACACATCGACAACAGTCACCCTCGAAGCACCGTTACCCGTCGCTCCACAAAAGCCGCGGCCCTTGCAGAGCAAGGGAAACAACTACTTCAAGGTCTCAGAGCGAGTGACTACTAGCGCGCACCGCTAACTAGCTAGCCATTTCACACCGGTTACATATGCAGGAGACCCATAGGGAGCAAATCACCTTTTACATTATAGAGTCCCCTGATTTCCCTGTTGTGTTGGGTCTTCCCTGGCTCGCACCACCTTTTCATGGCCGCAGAGGGTTCTCACGGGGTGGTAACGAGAGTGTCAGGGTAGGTGTCTAGCTGTTTCCGTTGGTGCAACCACGGTGGAAAGTCCAGATACTATCTCCACCGTGCGCATTCCCCCCGAATACCTTGACTTGGCGCAAGCGTTTTCCAAAAATGCAGGTGACCAAATTAACACCTCATCGGGCGGGGGATTGTGCAAAAAACCTCCGGTTAGACGCTGTGCCTCCCAGGAGTCATGTCTATCCCTTGTCGCAGGCTGAGACGGAGGCTATGGAGACATACATCTCCGAGTCCCTGCGCCAGGGATTCATACATCCCTCCACTTTGCCCACCTCCTCAAGTTTCTTTTTCATTAAGAAGAAAGACGGAGGTCTGCGCCCTTGCATTGATTCCCGGGCACTTAATCAAACTAACATTCTCTATAGTTACCCTCTACTCCTCATCTCCTCTGTTATTGAATCAATGCATGGGGCGGCTTCACGAAATTAGATCTCCAGAGTGCGTACAACCAGGTGCGTGTCCGGGAAGGGGAGGAGTGGAAGACAGCATTCAGCACAACAACGGGGCATTACGAATACCTGGTGATGCCGTACAGGTTGATGAATGCTCCATCAGTCTTCCAGTCCTTTGTGAACGAGGTGTTTCGGGACATGCTTGGTCACGGTGTGGTGGTCTACATCGATGACATTCTGGTGTATTCCGCTACACACGCCAGGCATGTGTCCCTGGTTCGCAGAGTGCTGGGCAGACTGTTGGAACATGACCTTTATGCCAAGGCAGAGAAGTGTCTGTTCTTCCAACAGTCCGTCTCTTTCCTCGGATACCACATCACCACCTCAGGTGTGGAGATGGAGGGAGACCGCATTTCAGCCGTGCGTAATTGGCTGACTCCAACCACGGTGAAGGAGGTGCAGCGCTTTATTGGCTTTGCCAATTGCTATCTGAGGTTTATCCAGGGCTTTGGCAAGGTCGCAGCTCCCATCACCTCTCTGTTGAAGGGTGGGTTGTCCTGGCACCACTGGTCTGCTGCGGCTGACAGGGCTTTCAGTAACCTGAGGGCTCTGTTCACCTCAGCCCCGGTACTGGCCCATCCCGATCCATCATTACCGTTCATAGTGGAGGTGGATGCGTCCGAGGTAGGGATAGGCGCTGTCCTAGCTCAACGCTCGGGCACGCCACCCAAGCTCCGCCCCTGTGCCTTCTTCTCTAAGAAGCTCAGCCCGGCGGAGCAGAACTACGACGTTGGTGATCGTGAACTGTTGGCTGTTGTCAGAGCCCTGACCACATGGAGGCTCTGGCTCGAGGGGGCGAAACACCCTTTCCTCATCTGGACTGACCACTGTAACCTGGAGTACATCCGGGCAGCAAGGAGGCTGAACCCTCGCCAGGCCAGGTGGTCCTTGTTCTTCACCCGGTTTGATTTCACGTTGTCATACATACCAGGTACTAAGAACGTGAAGGCAGACGCACTGTCACGGCTGTACGACACAGAGGAGAGGCCCATAGACAACACCCCCATACTCCCTGCCTCCTGCATTTTGGCGCCTGTAGTGTGGGCGGTGGACGCGAACATAGAGCAGGTGTTACGCACAGAGCCATCTCCACCTCAGTGCCCAGCTGGGCTGCGGTACGTGCCGTCTCTTGTCCGTGATCGTCTTATCTATTGGGCACACATGTCCCCCTCCTCTGGTCACCCAGGTATCGGCCGTACAGTGCGCTGCCTGACCGGGAAGTACTGGTGGCCTACCTTGGCTAAGGACATGAGGGTGTATGTCTCCTCCTGCTCGGTGTGCGCCCAGAGTAAGGCACCTAGGCACCTCCCAGCAGGTAAGTTACATCCCTTACCAGTTCCACAACGGCCATGGTCCCACTTGTCAATTGACTTCCTCACTGATCTTTCCCTCTCTCAGGGTAACACCACCATCCTGGTCGTTGTGGACCACTTTTCTAAAGCCTTCCGGCTCCTTCCTCTGCCCGGTCTCCCCACGGCCCTGCAAACTGCGGAAGCCATGTTTACTCACGTCTTCCGGCACTACGGGGTGCCAGAGGACATAGTGTCTGACTGGGGTCCCCAGTTTACATCCAGGGTCTGGAAGGCGTTCATGGAACTTCTGGTGGTCTCGATCAGCCTGACCTCTGGGTTTCACCCCAAGTCTAATGGGCAGGTGGAACGGGTGAATCAGGATGTGGGTAGGTTCCTGCGGTCCTACTGCCAGGACCGGCCGGGGGAGTGGTCGATGTTCTTGCCATGGGCCGAATATGCCCAGAACTCTCTCCGCCACTCCTCCACTAACCTATCTCCATTTCAATGTGTTTTAGGTTATCAGCCAGTCCTGGCACTGTGGCATCAGAGCCAGACTGAAGCTCCTGTGGTGGATGACTGGTTTCGGTGCACGGAGGAGACGTGGAACGCTGCTCACATCCACCTCCAGCGTGCAGTGCATCGCCAGAAGGCCAATACAGACTGCCACCGCAGTGAGGCCCCGGTCTTTGTACCGCGTGATCGGGTCTGGCTCTCGACACGGAATCTGCCCCTCCGCCTGCCCTACCGGAAGCTGAGCCTGTGGTTTGTGGGGCCGTTCAAAGTCCTGAGGAGAGTAAACGAGGTTACGTATAGGTTACTAGTCCCTCCAGATTACAGTATTAACCCCTAGTTTTATGTGCCTCTCCTTAAGCCGGTGGTGGCTGGTCCGCTCCAGGAGTCTGAGGTGCGGGAGGTTCCTCCGCCCCCTCTGGACATCGAGGGGGCCCCGGCATACTCCGTCCGTTCCATCCTGGATTCGAGGCGTCAGGTGGGGGGCCTTCAGTACCTCGTGGAGTGGGAGGGGTACGGTCCGGAGGAGCGGTACTGGGTCCCGGTGAGGGATGTCCTCGATCCCTCCCTGTTGCGGGATTTCCACCGTCGCCATCCGACTCGCCCTGCTCCGTGTCCTCCTGGCCGTCCCCGAGGCCGGTGTCGGTGCGCTGCTGGAGCTGCGCGTCAAGGGGGGGGGGGGGGGGGGTACAGTCACGACTTCCTCCGAAGCTGCCTCCTCTCCTTGTTCGGGCAGGCTTCGGCGTTCGTCGTCACCGACCTTCTAGCCACTGCCGCTCCTTATCTCATCATTCCATTTGTTTTGTCTTGTTTATTACACACACCTGGTTCATATCCCCTCATCAGTACCTGTATAAGTATTCCCTCTGCCCCCCTTGTCTTTGTGTGTGATTGTTACTTTGTGGAGTTACTGCTAGCTCGGTAGAGCATGTTTGTTATTTTATTGCCGGGAATATTTACCTGTGTATGTTTGGTTCCCAGTACGCATTTACGTCTTAATGGGATCGTGTTTACGCATTGCTGCGGACTACCTTATTGGGCTGAATAAAGCATATTCCTTCTTCACACTCCTGCGCCTGACTCCGTCCATCCCCTTGCCCACATTAGCAGACACACAAAATAACATTTCTAACAGTTACTGTACAATGAGGTGTTATAGTATTTTAGTTTTCCAGTGGGTGTTTTTTCTCACATTTTGGTGAATATACATTATTTCATTATTGAATGGAGCCAAATATCCCAAAGCTTCACTCCTGCCACAGATGGCTTTTAATTAACACGCCCCTGGATATACCTTTAACTTCCAGTGGTGAGGGAAATCCCCAGCTTCTTAATGTCATACATTATCTCCACGTCACATATGTGAAAACGGCACGTTCTACGCCAAAAACAAAAGAGATGAAAATGCCCTAAAACAAAAGTACAGGAAATGGAGTATATAATCTTAACCATCCTTTCAGGTATTTAGACCATTCTATTGGACACAAAACATTATCACGGCATTGTAGTGTTTCAAGCAATGGTCTGAGTATATGACAGGATGAACAGTCATTTATGACACCCATTATAACTAGTTTTATAACATCTTATGCCGTAACTATTTTAAAAAGTTTATGACAGCTTATGGCAAATGTTACAATGTGTTATATAGCTGTTATAAAGGCTTTATTAATGCATTCTGACATACAGTAAAGTGTTACCGCCATATTCCTGATGAGATCTGTTTTCTTAGATGGCCCTTGGCCTCATTCAATAGTCAGTAATCTTATAAAATGGCTGAATTTTACAGTCCTCCCCATGTTATTCTTCCTTGGCTCCTCTTCAGTATTTTACCTCGCGAACTGTGCTAGAGAAGGCTAAGCCATGTTCATTTGCCCACTATTAGTAATGAGGCATGAGCACAGTGAACTGTCATGGCACCCTCAATTACAGGGATGGAGGCTGACAAAGAGCAGAGCGTATGCTCTGGTAGAACAGGGAAGAGACACACTAAATCATTGACTGCTATCAGCCCTCCAACCCTGAAAGATGCATAGAGGTTTAAAGATTAAAGGTGCACAAAGTAACACAGTTCAAAATGAAAAAATTAACTAAGATCTTGAAACAATAGGATTGTGTCTTAAATTATGATGTCATTTTCTCTGGCTGTAGTTGTCTGTTAGGAGTAAAAACAAATGCATACATGCATTCGTGATGTTCTACTCTTACTCTGGTGTGGAATGTGCAGCAAAGACATCATAGAAACAATTCAAACAGAAGAAAATCCATCTGTAGCTATGTAGACTTTGATGAACAACATGGCAACAGCACACAGAATAATATATAATTGATATATGGGAATACTTTATTTAGATAGTCCCATATAGATGCCTACAGATGGTCGTACTATCAACAAACTATCTGTTGATAAGCTAATTCTTGCTAAGGTTACAGTTAGTGTTGGGGTTAGAATAAGGGTTAGGATATGGGTTACGTTTAGGGTTAGGCTAAGGGTTAAGGTTAGGGCTAGGGTTAGTTAGTTGAAATGTTGTTGACAGTAATTGAACATCTACTGAACATATACAAACCATCTACTTGGGATTATCCAAATAAAGTGTTACCAACGTTGAATTTGGAAGGATGGATTTATGTTAAGTGCACAGAATATACTCTACAACACAGAGTGTGTTAGGGGGCGTTGCACTTGCAGTCTACTCAAGTGAAGGTCAATAGCCAATTGTATTAACCGGGTCATTAACTGAATTTCCTGTTCATAGTTTGCTTTGTCTGGCAACATTTTATCATCAGGATCCATTTATGGTGGAGGAGAATCACTATGCGATCAATGGCATTTCCATGATTGTAGTAGAGCCTTTTACTTATGAAGTATTTAATCCAAGTTTGGACTGTGGCGTGCACTCACGTCTTTTGTGGATATTTTTTGCGCGGCCTAGTGATTGATATTGGAAGGGCAAGAGATTACTCAGACCTTGTGCTCCCTGCAACTAGAATAACTAAATATGAGTAGGAGAGCAAAGTTTGTTAAATTCTGAGGCGTATTCTCTGTATTTATCATTGCGGTTGTGATCCTAATATAACACTGGTGAATGCATTCTGGAATAGAACAGTTTGCTTCTAAAGATTAGAAGGTGAACAAATCATAGATGGAAAGTATTCATCAAACATTGATGTCAATGTCAGTGATTAAATGAACAAATTATTGTTAACAGAGGAGTAACACAGATTACGAGTAAAAATTTGTTGATCATTCTGTTTAATAAACACACACACACCAGAGGGGGGTTGATTTGATTTGCATTGCAGAAGTGGAAGTCAGTGTCCCTTCTTGTCTGTATAATGTCCCCTTCTTAATATGCCAAATCTATAGCTTCTGAAGAATATGACTCTTTGACCCCATTCTCTCTCTTTCCCCCCTTAAAATCAAGGCAATTTAGCCATTCCCTTCCCACCAGACCATTGACCCTGGCCAGTTATCACTTCAATGACAAGTGGCGGCAGTGCTGCTCATCTCTGTCAGGTTTGTGTGTTTAATATCAATAACATTTAGTGGCTGTTTACCCTACTCTCTATCCATCATGACAGAGCCACTCGTAGTTACATGGCACTGAGGCCGGTTATGGAGTCTCAAATAGCCATTAATGGAGTGTTATATGCGTGAGGTTCTTCAAATCAAATACAATTTTATCTGTCACATGCGCCAAATACAACAAGTGTAGACTTTACCGTGAAATGCTTACTTACAAGCCCTTTCCCAACAATGCAGTTAAAAAGTAAGAAAATTAACAAATAGATCAAAAGTAAATAGTAACACAATAAAATAACACAATAAAATAACAATAACGAGGCTATATACAGGCTGTACACAAGGAGTACAGGTATCGAGTCAGTGTACTGGGGAATGAGGTAGTTGGGTTGATTGATTGAGGTAATATGTACATGTAGGTAGGGGTGAAAAGCAGAAAGTCTGGGTAGCTATTTAATGAACTGTTCAGCAGTCTTATGGATTTGGGGAAGAAGCTATTCAGGAGCCTTTTGGTCCCAGACTTGGTGCTCCGGTACCACTTGCCATGCGGTAGCAGAGAGAACAGTGACTTGGGTGGCTGGAGTCTTTGACAATTTTTAGGGCCTTCCTCTGACAACGCCTGGTATAGAGGTCCTGGATGGAAGCTTGGCCCCAGTGATGTACTGGGCCGTACTCACTACCCTCTGTAGCGCCTTGCGGTCGGATGCCGAGCAGTTGCCATACCAGGCGGTGATGCAGCCAGTCAAGATGCTCTCAATGGTGCAGCTGTAGAACTTTTTGAGGATCTGAGGGCCCGTGCAAAATCTTTTCAGCCTCCTGAGTGGGAAGAGGCATTGTCGTGCCCTCTCCACAGCTATGTTGGTGTGTTTGGACCATGATAGGTCCTTGGTGATGTGGACACAGAGGAATTTGAAGCTCTCAACCGTCTCCACTACAGCCCTGTCGATGTGAATGGGGGCGTGCTCGGTCCTCCATTTCCTGTAGTCCACGATCAGCTCCTTTGTCTTGCTGACGTTAAGGAAGAGGTTGTTGTCCTGGCACCAAACTGCCAGGTCTCTGACCTCCTCCCTGTAGGCTGTCTCATCGTCGTTGGTGATCAGGCCTACCACCGTCGTGTCATCAGCAAACTTAATGATGGTGTTGGAGTCATGTGCAGCCATGCAGTCGTGGGTGAACAGGGAATACAGGAGGGGGTAATCACGCACCCCTGAGGGGCCCCCATGTTGAGGGTCAGTGTGGCGGATGTGTTGTTGCCTACCCTCACCACCTGGGGTCAGCCGTCAGAAAGTCCAGTATCAAATTGCAGAGGGAGGTGTTTAATCCCAGGGTCCTTAGCTTAGTGATGAGCTTGGAGGGTACTATGGTGTTGAACGCTCAGCTATAGTCAATGAACAGCATTCTCACATAGGTGTTCCTTTTGTCCAGGTGGGAAAGGGCAAGGTGGAGTGCAATAGTGATTGCGTCATCTGTGGATCTGTTGGGGCACTATGTGAATTGGATTAGGTCTAGGGTGTCTGGGATGATGGTGTTAATGTGAGCCATGACCAGCCTTTCAAAGCATTTCATGGCTACAGATGAGAGTGCTACGGGGCGATAGTCATTTAGACAGGTTACCTTGGCGTTCTTGGGCACGGGGACTATGGTGGTCTACTTGAAACATGTGGGTATTACAGAATGGGTCAGGGAGAGGTTGAAAATGTCAGTGAAGACACTTGCCAGCTGGTCAACGCATGCTTTGAGTACGTGTTCTTGTAATCCGTCTGGCCCTGCGGTCTTGTGAATGTTAACCTGTTTAAAGGTCTAAAGACTCACATCGGCTACGGAGAACGTGATCATACAGTTCGTCCGGAAAAGTTGATGCTCTCATGCATGGTTCAGTGTTGCTTGCCTCGACAGTCCGGGTAGCTATTGGTTAACTATTTAATTAGCCATTTAGCAGTCTTATTGTCACGCCCTGACTCAAGGGACTCGTATTTGTTGAGTCAGGGTGTGTATTTTCTGTGTTGTGATTGTCTATGTTAGATCTAGTATGTGTAGATCTATGTTGGCCGGGGTGGTTCCCAATCAGAGGCAGCTGTAGCTCGTTGTCTCTGATTGGGGACCATACTTAGGCAGCCTATTGGCACGAGTTAGTTGTGGGATTTTGTTCCGTGTAAGGTATGTTGTTTGTGTGCTACCTTGGACTTCACGTTTCGTTTGTTGTTTTTGTCGTGTGTTTATTCATTTAATAAACATGTATGCTTATCACGCTGCGCCTTGGTCCTTCTCGTTCATGAACGAACGTGACACTTATGGCTTGGGCGTAGAAGCTATTCAGGGTCCTGTTGGTTCCAGACTTGGTGCATCGGTCACACATACCTATATATACGACTCTAATGTTGTATGTCAGATTGTAGTGTATTTCACTGCATTTCAATGAAGCTGTACTCTACAGTTGGCAGAGCTTATGTATGCTTTGGTACATCATTACCCAAGGATTTGGCTTCTGTTGAATTCCAAAGCAAATCTCTCTTTTGTCCTCGGTGTAGTCGGTGTGAATTAAGCTGTCACTTGTCTCTTCCTCGAACCATGTGTTTGTCATTGAAGCATGACAAACACACTCACGTCATTTACATTTTGCAATAACAACCGTGAGTCTGTCCTCTTGTTGTCCTATAGGTGCTGCTGCAGTGGCATGGAGCTGTGACACGCATGCCACCTCACGACTGGGCAGAGGATACAACTGACATACTTCACAATTAGTGGCATGAATTATCCATAGTTTTTCCATCTCCGTATTAACTAGGTATCAATGTAATCTAATGTCAACACACATTTCAACCACAAACAAATGATTGAGCATGATAAAGTCAAGACCTCTCCATCACAGTTGACATCTCCACAGTGTCCTCCTCCCAGAGTGCAAACAACCTTGGCGTGACCCTGGACAACAGCCTGTTGTTTTCTGCAAACATCAAAGCAGCTACTCGCTCCTCCAGGTTCATGCTCTATAACATCCGTAGAGTACGTGATTCAGGAAGCGGAAGTACCTCACACAGGAAGCGGCGCAGGTCCTAATCAAGGCACTTACAGTGGGGAGAACAAGTATTTGATACACTGCCGATTTTGCAGGTTTTCCTACTTACAAAGCATGTAGAGGTCTGTAATTTTTATCATAGGTACACTTCAACTGTGAGAGACGGAATCTAAAACAAAAATCCAGAAAATCACATTGTATGATTTTTAAGTAATTAATTTGCATTTTATTGCATGACATAAGTATTTGATACATCAGAAAAGCAGAACTTAATATTTGGTACAGAAACCTTTGTTTGCAATTACAGAGATCATATGTTTCCTGTAGGTCTTGACCAGTTTTGCACACACTGCAGCAGGGATTTTGGCACACTCCTCCATACAGACCTTCTCCAGATCCTTCAGGTTTCGGGGCTGTCGCTGGGCAATACGGACTTTCAGCTCCCTCCAAAGATTTTCTATTGGGTTCAGGTCTGGAGACTGGCTAGGCCACTCCAGGACCTTGAGATGCTTCTTATGGAGCCACTCCTTAGTTGCCCTGGCTGTGTGTTTCGGGTCGATGTCATGCTGGAAGACCCAGCCACGACCCATCTTCAATGCTCTTACTGAGGGAAGGAGGTTGTTGGCCAAGATCTCGTGATACATGGCCCCATCCATCCTCCCCTCAATACGGTGCAGTCGTCCTGTCCCCTTTGCAGAAAAGCATCCCCAAAGAATGATTTTTCCACCTCCATGCTTCACGGTTGGGATGGTGTTCTTGGGGTTGTACTCATCCTTCTTCTTCCTCCAAACACGGCGAGTTTAGACCAAAAAGCTCTATTTTTATCTCATCAGACCACATGACCTTCTCCCATTCATTTACATTTTAGTAGACGCTCTTATCCAGAGCGACTTACATGAGCAATTAGGGTTAAGTGCCTTGCTCAAGGGTACATCGACAGATTTTTCACCTAGTCGGCTCGGGGATTAGAACCAGCGACCTTTCGGTTACTGGCACAACGCTCTTAACCACTAAGCTACCTGCCGCCCTTGACTTCTATAGCGTCCTTAGGCAGGTTCCTAACATTCCTATATGAGTTTAGAGGGAGATCCTATAAAAGCAATACCACCAGAATGGGTCAGGTGACAGCAGTCCTTATCCCCAGTACCACAGAGAGGTGGTATGGAAGCCCACGTACACGTTTATAATCACTGTCAAGGCCCAAGTCACTACCACAGTGTAGATCTTTAGGGCGGGCCCAAGTCTGATGGACAGGCCAGTCAACACATCACTGCGCTGCATCAGGAGCAGGGACTTTCCATAAATTTCCTGTGTTCTGAAAGCTACAGCCTGCTCTGGAAAGCCTGCAGCAGAGAAGTAGGTGGCCACGTCCGCCACGCTCCACAGCAATAAGTTCTGCCTCATCGTCTCCTTCTTCACAGAGACCTCCGTTTTTCACATCGTTCTTGACATCGTCTTGAGCCATCACGTAAGAGGCAACGTCCATCCCCTTCTTGTATTTAGCAAAGTCGTCAGTGGGAAAAGACAACGTCTTTGGCCGTCTGTCAGAGCCCTTCATGGTCTCATCCACACAGTCAGGAACCAGTTGGTCAGAAGTGAGACCACTCTCCTCCATCCTCACCCCATCCTCTCTCTCTCTCTTCACCAAGCTCTTCTGAACCCATGGACAGGTCCCCGATGGCTGTACTATCGTCTTTAAAGCCCCAGTTCCTGTGTTTCTCTGTATCCCTGAGGGTCCATGCTCAGCAGGGCAGAAGGCAGAGTCACACACACACTCATTTTGCCTGAGGGCCAGGGGACTAGAGGGGGACAGAGAGCTGGACCTCCTACTAGTCTTGCAGGTAGAGGGGTGGTCAGACACAGGGCTTGGGCTTGGGCCAGGGTGGGAGCCGCTGGGGGAGCAGGGGGCAGAGTAGGGGTGGACAGCACCAGACCCCCCCTGCACAGCTTTCTCACCCCCAGGAGAGGGAGAGGAGCCCTCGTGGCCATCTTCATCAGCCCCCTCCTCTTCCTCCTCCTCCTCCTCCTCCTCCATGGTGCTGTCTGTCTCCATTGACACTGGCACCTCAAATCGGAGTGGTTAGCTTCTTCCACCGCAGTTCTTTTGGTCGTGTGATCATCCTTTTTCCTGCTTCTTCTGACTACTTTGGCTGCATTTCGATACGAAATCGAGCCCTTGTAGTTAACTTTCAAGACTGTTCCTCCTCTGGATCCATTCCTCCACTGGATCATCCAGATGGTCATTGGCAAACTTCAGACGGGCCTGGACATGCGCTGGCTTGAGCAGGGGGACCTTGCGTGCGCTGCAGGATTTTAATCCATGACGGCGTAGTGTGTTACTGTGACGTTCTGGCTCCGGGACTCTTAGTAGTGAGCCAGGGTTGTCATTTTCATTTGGGTGTAGTTCTATGTGGGATCTAGTTGTTTCATTTCTATGGTTGGTTTTGATGTTGATTAGTCATATGACTCCCAATCGGAGGTAACGAGTGTCAGCTGTCGGCTCGTTATCTCTGATTGGGAGCCATATTTATACTGTGTGGTTTCACCTTGGTTTTGTGGGTTTTTGTTCCTGTTTAGTCATTGTATCTGTTGGACTTCACTAGCCGTCGTTGTTTGTTGTTTTTCGTGTTGCACTTTACTTAATAAAGTCATGTTCACGTCAAACGCTGCGCTTTGGTCTACTCCCTTTGAAGACGGCCGTGACAGAAAAACCCACCACAACGAGACCAAGCAGCGTTTCCAGGAGTTGGATGACGAGTGGTGGAGACAGAAGAGCGAAGGTTGGGAAAGGACATTAGAGGCCTGGTCCACGGGGAGGAGAGACCCCCAGAAAATTTTTAGGGGGGGGCTCACGACGTCGGGGCAGCAGGAGTACGGGTTGGAGGAGTGCAGGAGGTTGGCAGATAGGGCCGCCAGGTTAAGGGGGCCACTGGTCACGAAGGGGAAGGAAGGTGTGGAGGCACGGCCAAGGGTACTGGGGTGTGTTACCAGTCCGGTCCGGCCCGTTCCTGATCCCCGTGTAGGGCCAGTGGTGTGTGTCCTCAGTGCGGTCCTGTCTGTTCCTGTTCCTCGCATGGAGCCTGTGGTGCGCGTTGCCAGCCCGACTCGGCCTGTTCCTGCTCCCCGCACTAGCCCTGAGATGCGTGTCCTCAGCCCGGTACCTCCAGTTCCGGCACCACGCATCAGGCCTACGGTGCGTCTCAGTCAGCCAGAGCCTTCCGCCAGACAGGATCAGCCAGAGCCTTCCGCCAGACAGGATCAGCCAGAGCCTTCCGCCAGACAGGATCAGCCAGAGCCTTCCGCCAGACAGGATCAGCCAGAGCCTTCCGCCAGACGGGATCAGCCAGAGCCTTCCGCCAGCCATGAGCAGCCAGATCCGTCAGCCAGCCATGGGCAGCCAGATCCATCAGCCAGCCATGGGCAGCCAGATCCGTCAGCCAGCCATGAGCAGCCAGATCCGTCAGCCAGCCATGAGCCGTCCAGCCAGGATCCGCCAGAGCCGTCCAGCCAGGATCCGCCAGAGCCGTCCAGCCAGGATCCGCCAGAGCCGTCCAGCCAGGATCCGCCAGAGCCATCCAGCCAGGATCCGCCAGAGCCGTCCAGCCAGGATCCGCCAGAGCCGTCCAGCCAGGATCCGCCAGAGCCGTCCAGCCAGGATCCGCCAGAGCCGTCCAGCCAGGATCCGCCAGAGCCGTCCAGCCAGGATCCGCCAGAGCCGTCCCGCCAGGATCCGCCAGAGCCGTCCCGCCAGGATCCGCCAGAGCCAGCCAGCCAGGATCCGCCATCTAGTCCGGTGCTGCCCCTTAGTCCGGTGCTGCCCCTTAGTCCGGTGCTGCCCCTTATCCTGGTGCTGCCTCTTAGTCCGGTGCTGCCCCTTAATCCAGGTGGGTTTAAGTGGAGGGTGGTCATTGGGAGGAGGTTAAGAAAGCGGGTAGTAACTATAGTGGGGTGGTGGTCAAGCCCGGAGCCGGAACCGCCTCCGGGGAGCAACACCCACCCAGCCCTCCCCTATTGTGGGGTTGTGAGGCGCGGTCGCAGTCCGCGCCTTTAGGGGGGGGTACTGTGACGTTCTGGCTCCGGGACTCTTAGTAGTGAGCCAGGGTTGTCATTTTCATTTGGGTGTAGTTCTATGTGGGATCTAGTTGTTTCATTTCTATGGTTGGTTTTGATGTTGATTAGTCATATGACTCCCAATCGGAGGTAACGAGTGTCAGCTGTCGGCTCGTTATCTCTGATTGGGAGCCATATTTATACTGTGTGGTTTCACCTTGGTTTTGTGGGTTTTTGTTCCTGTTTAGTCATTGTATCTGTTGGACTTCACTAGCCGTCGTTGTTTGTTGTTTTTCGTGTTGCACTTTACTTAATAAAGTCATGTTCACGTCAAACGCTGCGCTTTGGTCTACTCCCTTTGAAGACGGCCGTGACAGTTACTAATGGTTTTCTTTGAGACTGTGGTCCCAGCTCTCTTCAGGTCATTGACCAGGTCCTGCCGTGCAGTTCTGGGCTGATCCCTCACCTTCCTCATGATCATTGATGCCCCAAGAGGGAAGATCTTGCATGGAGCCCCAGACCGAGGGTGATTGACCGTCATCTTGAACTTCTTCCATTTTCTAATAATTGCGCCAACAGTTGTTGCCTTCTCACCAAGCTGCTTGCCTATTGTCCTGTAGCCCATCCCAGCCTTGTGCAGGTATACAATTTTATCCCTGATGTCCTTACACAGCTCTCTGGTCTTGGCCATTGTGGAGAGGTTGGAGTCTGTTTGATTGAGTGTGTAGACAGGTGTCTTTTATACAGGTAACGAGTTCAAACAGGTGCAGTTAATACAGGTAATGAGTGGAGAACAGGAGGGCTTCTTAAAGAAAAACTAACAGGTCTGTGAGAGCCGGAATTCTTACTGGTTGGTAGGTGATCAAATACTTATGTCATGCAATAAAACGCAAATGAATTACTTAAAAATCATACAATGTGATTTTCTGGATTTTTGTTTTAGATTCCGTCTCTCACAGTTGAAGTGTACCTATGATAAAAATGACAGACCTCTACATGCTTTGTAAGTAGGAAAACCTGCAAAATCGGCAGTGTATCAAATACTTGTTCTCCCCACTGTATCTCCCGTCTAGACTACTGCAACTCTGTTGGTTGGGCTCCCCGCTTGTGCCATCAAACCCCTGCAACTTATCTAGAATGCTGCAGCCCGCCTGGTGTTCAACCTTCCTAACTTCTCCCATGCCACCCCACTCCTCCTCACACTCCACTGGCTTCCAGCCTAAGCTTGCATCATCTTCAAGACCCTGGTGCTTGCCTACGGAGCAACAAGGGGGAACTGCACCTCCTTACCTTCAGGCTATGCTCAAACCCTACATCCCAACCCGAGCACTCTGTTCCGCCACCTCTGGTCTCTTGGCCCTCCCACCCCTGCTCCCACTCAGTCAAGTCAAAGCTCTTCTCTGTCCTGGCACCCCAATGGTGGAACAAGTTTCCCCCAGCGGAGTCCCTGCCCATCTTTCGAAAACGTCTGAAACGCTACCTCTATCTTAAATACTTTGTTGAGGGAAAATGTACATGCTGTGACTGTGATGTGTTGTTGTCTCACCTAGCTATCTTAAGATGAATGCACTAATTATAAGTAGCTGTAAATGTAATTTTTTTTAACCGTGTCTCTCTGTTGGCTTAGTATTTTTCCACTTGCTTCCACAATCCTCCTACTCAGTCAAATTTAGCGTAGGCCTAAGGACACACTGCTTTCAACGTGATGACAATATGGCAAAATGGGATATATATCCCCTATGATTTGGGATAGGAACTCATGAGAGATGCCAATATGCCTCAGAGTCTCGGGAAGCCTGTGATGTCAGTATTGAAAGACCCATGGGCGGAAACTCATGTATATCTGGGTAGGACTGATAAGCAAATCCAGGAAACCCCATGCAAGCGAAGCCAACCTTAAAATAGCAGGCTATTTAAAGAAAATGGGGCCAGACTGGGATTTATTTTTCTAAAAATGAGCAAGGAATGGTTTAAACATGGCTAATGTGATGTGATTAAGTGTTCTCATTCCTGTTGGCCATCTTCCCTGACTTATTCCTGTTGGTCATCTTCCCTGACTTATTCCTGTTGGCCATCTTCCCTGACTTATTCATGTTGACCATCTTCCCTGACTTATTCCTGTTGGCCAGCTTCCCTGACTTATTCCTGTTGACTATCTTCCCCGTTATTATTTTATCAGGACCCTAGACTGTCCATACATAGGGTTTAAAAATTCCGGTAACTTTCCCAAAATTCACAGGTTTTCCAGAAACTCCCCTTTAACTAAAAAAATTAAAATTAAAAATACAAATAACAATATGTTATTTATTCAGCTAAGCAATACCATTCTTTTTTTAAATGGTCGATATTGATCAATGGCGGACATGCATAAAGATGGCAGCATCGGCCTCCCGAGTAGCGCAGCGGTCTACGGCACTGCATCGTAGTGCTAGAGGCGTCACTACAGATCCGGATTCGATCCCAGTTCTGGGTTAAGCGAGCAGTGTGTCAAGAAGCAGTGCAGCTTGGCAGGGTCGTGTTTCAGAGAACGCATGGCTTTCGACCTTTTCCTCTCCCGAGTCCGTACGGGAGTTGCAGCGATGGGACAAGACTGTAACTACCAATTGGATATCACAAAAATTGGGGAGAAAAAAGGGGTAAATATTTTTTATAAAAATGCCGGCATCTATGCACTCACCACAAATGCCTTATTTGCTCAATTCGCCGTATTACAGATTGACCTCTGTCATGGCCACGGGAGGTTCTAGCCACAGGATGGACCATGCATCACAAAGGACAAAGGACTGTATGATAACCTCAAAAACATTCACATCATATGCAACACAACACCGCCTCCTGTTCTAGCCTAGAAGTCTTTAAACTCCAGCCTATTTGATCTCATGAAAATAAGGCACAGCATGTTGTATCCAAGCAACAAGATTGTTGCCAAGTGACAGACACAGAGGTCCTGAGACCAGAGTCATCCTGAGACTGAGACAAGACAGAATTTCTCTCAACTCCATATACCTCAAACTTCCTCAGTATCGTCCATATACCAATGTTGATTTGAAATAGCCTATATACATAACTCAGGATTGCTATTCTACTACAGTCACGTATGAATTCAAAAGTAAATATTCAAGTAATTATATTAAGATACAGTATCATTATAGGAAAAGTATGGATGTGTACTTAGGTGCAGAAAAACAGATCAAATGTATTTTACCTAAATGTGTCTAATTGCTACAGTTATGGAAGAAGAGGCGGCTCATTATAAGAGAAACATCCCACAGCAAATATGGCACAGCCATTACTGGTGGGAATATCAAACGTTGCCGTCTGACTGAAAGCAGGCACTTTCATGTGGGAGCCATGTACCGAGATAATGATCATTTCCAAGGCGATACAGTGTTGACAAATGCCTTTTATTCTAGCCTGAAGCAGCCGAACGCAATACAATACTTAAAATACCATCTTTTAGCAGGGGAATGTTACTTTACAAAGAATCGTCCCTTCAGTTTTACTTTAGTAAAACCCTTATTTGAGAGGCAAATGCTACATGAAATGGTGGTTTCACTGTTTGATTTCTCTGTATGTAGGGAATAAATTCTCAAAACTGTAACAAGGATCTGTGTTGTTCTGAATTTAACCCCTTCTGACCAACAGAAGATACTATGTTGAATAATGCCGCCACAATTGTAATACTATGGACATAAAGTGTCAAATGTGTCCCATTTTCTGATATATTCCATTAAACTAGGCCTACCCAAGAAAAAGTGGTCCACACTTTAGCCTACCTTGAACTACAAGGGGGACATAAGGCTAGGATTCAACAAGATCCGCAATAACCAGCATTAGCCTACTTTTTCTCCAACTTTTGTTATTGAATAACAATAATAGGCTACATTTCAAAACAGGGACATCAGTTGATGAAAATACCACCCAAAAAATAAATGAACTATAATGGCAGAGTCAGGAGATGCAAGGCATTGAGATACACGCTCAACACGACCTCATGAAGCAATATTTCAGACATGACATCTAATAATTTTATGCACAAAAAACTCCGTAGCGCTATTACAAATCTGCAAAGGTACTGGGGTTTGATCAGGCTGCCATCTACTGGACATCAGTAGTAAGTTCAGGACACGCCACAGAAAGGCACTGGGCATAATATAAACAGAAAGGCACTACTAGAGTCAAGCCAATTCGGTCGACATGCTGTTTTAAATTCTAAACATAGATGTTTTCCCCCATATGTGCGCTTTTAAGTGGGGTTTTGGGTTTTCCAGCTGTTGTATTAGCTTCAAAGTATGGGCAAGGACACTTTTTTGTAGGGGTTCACAGCAGCAGGTAGCCTAGCGGTTAAGAGCGTTGTGCCAATAACCGAAAGGTTGCTGGTTCAAATCCCTGAGGCAACTAAGTGAAAATTCTGTCAATGTGCCCTTGAGCAAGGCACTTAACCCTAGTTGGTCTGGGTAAGAGCGCCTGCTAAATTACTAAAATGTAAGCTGTGAAGCCTATTGTTATTCTCTGAATGTTGTTGTTGTTGACAAAAAACTCAAGCATAGACTGGTAACTTTTTTTCTAATTTGGCACACAGAAACTAGAGGCCATGAGTAACTTGGTTAAAAAAAAGAATGACACCGATTAGCCTATAGGTAGCACTGTTATAAACAGTCTCACTTAAACCTTCATATCCATCGCCCCGTTTGACTTAGAGACTTGAAACTTTGAATGTAGGTGTCTTTTCTCATGCTGAACAAAATCAAGGGCCCATAATGTCCATCAGAATAGATTAGTACAAATAACACCACATTTGGTATGTAGGCCCATGGTACATCTCTTGACCTAGTTTAAGGTAAGGGATTGGTTAAGAGATGGCTGAGTAATTGATAAATCAGAAAATCAGATTTTATGTGTCCATTTAAATCCTTTGTAAATCCACTACACAATGACCTATCAACATGAAAGTTTTATGGTCATCAAAGACATTACCATGATGAACCTATAGTACCATATATGCTAATGCTAAAAAATACTTTAAAAATCTTCTCATGAACAGATTGACTTCAGATTTGGTATATAGACTCTAATGAATTGCATTAACTAATGGTGTACGCACTTACCTGTAGTGTATTACAGTTTGCGCATTACAATCAATACAATTCCTAAACCTTACCAAATTCACACCATAACACAAGTAACTACTCGATGGACATGCTCAAAGGGATGCATAAGGAGTCAGAGAACAAAAGAGTTTTAAAAAACAATTCTAAAACCACAAATCATATTCAAACCATATTTGGTACGAGTTTAACAAAATAAGTCCTAGAATTCAAAGACGACCGCAAGATACCAATACACTAACGCTGAAAATATTTTACAAATCTTAACATAAACCATTAGTCAAATTCACCCCAGCATAGGTACACTATATATAAACTCAATACATTAAGTAATGACTTTAAGAATGATTACCTGCATTCAAAGATAACCAACCTACAGCATGAGACTAAACTTCACTTGCATCATCCTTGTGGTATTGAGAGATAAACATGTTAATGCTTTCACTGATTGCACATAAAGGAAGATAGATAATAAAGCAAGCACTCTATCATGTAGAAACTAACTGATCCTGTGAACCCCGTTCATTGCTGCTCGCAGCTATATTATTTGAACTTGTTTTTTTATTAACCCATTTCAAGCACATAGGAAATAGACAGACTAAATAAACAATTAGTGTATATATATATTTTAAACAGAACCACCAGGGGAGAGAATGGTAAAACATTATAATAATAAAGTACATTCAAACAAAAACCTTTGAAAAAGTTACTGTCATTCACAGTCTTTTTTATTACTAGAGGAGGAAATGGTTTTCAAGTGTTGTACAATTTCATTCATAAAGATGGTAAACAATTGTTTTCTATTCATACATTTGCAATTATAGCTACATTTGTAAATGTATATTTATGAATATGACATTTTACTAATCGTAATGACATGGCAAATGCCGGTGGGCGTGTTACATGCTCATTATGTCAGCTCACTAAATAATCGCACTTGCGCAATAGCCATGTCACAAATAATCAACATGGCGACGTCCTTACAGCGCCTTACCTCCGCTGGCAGATATCTTGTAAAAAGAAATGTATTGAAGAATAATGTCTTAACCAGGGTAAGTGTCGATATCCAGAAGGGTGACAATTTTATCAGGTAAACCTTGGTAGAGTTATCAATAAGCGGAGACTTAGCTAACTAGCTAAATAAGAGGGATATCCAGGCAGCATTGCCTGTGTTCTGCAGGTCCTGAAGCCTTAACGTTAGATGAAGGTAGTATAATTGAGTGATAATTGACACTGCGTGCGAAATGATCATACAACTTACTTCAAACCAGTAGCATTACCTACATATTTTTTTCATAGTCTAGACTAGAATAAGCTGTAATGCCCAGCCCGGCTGACAATGACAAGTAAAACGTGCAAATGCTATCAACGTTGTCGTGTAGCTAGCTAGTAACGTTAGTAGCTAGTACTATTCACCTTCTCCCCCTCCCTCGTTGCAGTCCATAGTTGGATCACACAGACTATTGGCTACGCAGGCCGCCAACCAAGTGATGTTAAATGTCCCTGAAACCAAGGTTACCACCTTAGAAAATGGACTACGTGTTGCATCCGAGGATTCCGGTCTTTCGACGTGCACAGTGAGTAACAGAGACCCTCCCACTATTAAGTACAATCTGTCTAACTATATAGTAGTGTGCTGAAGTCCGATGTGATGAATTGGTGCCTTGCAGGTTGGTCTCTGGATAGATGCAGGGAGTCGTTACGAGAATGAGAGGAACAATGGTACTGCTCATTTCTTGGAACACATGGCCTTCAAGGTTAGATGACAAGTGCTATATCTACTGCAAATTGCAACCAATGTTCCATTACCAACTTTGATACCTTTTGACATGTCTGTTCATCTGTGATGTGTGACTGGCAGGGTACAAGGAAGCGCTCACAGCTTGACCTGGAGCTGGAGATTGAAAATATGGGGGCCCACCTGAACGCTTACACATCGAGGGAGCAGACTGTGTATTACGCCAAAGCATTCACAAAGGACCTTCCCAGAGGTATGATGACTGACTGTATAGAGATTTGCTCCACTGTCTTGTCACTGAACTGTGTGTGGCCACAGATGGATAGTGGACATTTTGCTTTAAGAAATTAAGAATCTTTGGTGTGGTGGTGTTACAGTTTATAACGCTCCCCCTCCCTTGTCCTCCAGCGGTAGAGATCCTGGCTGACATCATCCAGAACAGCACATTGGGGGGAGCGGAGATCGAGCGAGAGCGAGGGGTCATCCTCCGAGAGATGCAGGAAGTGGAGACCAACCTGCAGGAAGTTGTGTTTGACTACCTCCACGCCACAGCTTATCAAGCCACAGCGCTGGGCAGAACCATCCTGGGCCCTACAGAGAACATCAAGTAGGACTCTTGATCTCACCTGCCTCAGCTGGGCCTGGGTTCATTACGGCACAAAATGGGAAATGTTTTGCAACTGAAAACAAAAATCTGCATTCCTTATTGGGCCAGGAAGCCTATTCCCTCTCGGATTCAGTCAGTTTTCTAACTTTTAGTGCCTAATGAACACAACCCAGCTCAGGAGATGACAATGTTACAGAATGTTAACATAGAAATGTATTATGTAGAACAGGTATGATTGTCTGTCATACTGAACAGGGCATCCGGTTCCAACTGTATTCATTACATTTCTATCTGCAATGTTCTGAATTGCTCACTACTGAATGATACACCCCTAGACTTGGTCATTCCTGTCAACTACTTAACTGTCATCTCAGACCAGTTTGCTTCATAGAAACTACAGGGAATATGCAGTGACATTTCTGCTGTCTGTGTTTATAGAACAATAAACAGAGGAGACCTTGTTGAATACATCACTACTCACTACAAAGGACCGAGAATAGTGTTGGCTGCTGCTGGAGGTAGGTTCTTCGACTCATCTTAAAGGAAAATGCAAAAAATATTCTACTTCATATCCTCTCCAGCACCACCCCAACATCAACATATGTGAAAATGGTGTGTTTGTTTTGTAATAAAGATGTTTCCAATGACATCAAACAATTAGACAATTAATAGGCAATGCCTGCTCACAATTGGTCAAAATCACACAATGCACACTGATGTCATTGAGAAATAGATATTTTGTGCTAACATTGTCTTTCAATCAGGGGTTTCACACAATGAATTGATAGATTTGGCCAAGTACCACTTTGGGAATCTTCCTGCAAGATACAAGGGAGAGGCGCCAACCTTCCCACAATGTGATTTTACAGGAAGTGAGGTGAGATTTAAGGGCCCTTATTGTTTATCTTCAACAGAGGCAAAGTGCACAAACTTGCTCCCTGTGGGCAATGCCATGGTAAGAGTGACTCCGGATTTCACTCTAAAATGTATGTCAAACAACTATGCACAAGGACTACTCTTAACCATTTCCATTTACTTGAACAGTGAAGATGCTAAGTTTGGTAACAGAATGACGGCAAATGGCACAAACGTCATTCTCTTACCAAACTTTGCATTTGAACTGTTCAAGTGTTTCTGTAAAATGTTCAGTGGAAAATGTTCAAAGTAGTCTTTGTGCATAAAGTTATGGTTTAACTTTGCAATAGTTGGTTTTTGTTTGATGTGAAAAATTAGTCACTTACTGTGGAATTTCCCCTAGTATATTGGCCAATTGATTTCATTGTTGTTGGTTAGATCCGGGTTCGTGACGACAAGATGCCCCTGGCACACATTGCCATTGCTGTGGAAGCAGTGGGCTGGTCGCACCCCGATACCATTCCCCTTATGGTGGCAAACACACTCATCGGCAACTGGGACCGCTCCTTTGGTGGGGGTGTGGTAAGTTAAGTTCCCATTCATGTTCCCAGGCATCGGGACTCCTTCCAGGTCGATTCCTCCTCTTACAATTTGTGTATTGACCTTTGCCAGAATCTCTCCAGCAAGCTGGCGCAGATGGCGTGCCAGGGCAACCTGTGCCACAGCTTCCAGTCTTTCAACACCTGTTACACCGACACAGGCCTGTGGGGACTCTACATGGTGTGTGAGCCTGGCACCATCAACGAGATGATGCACTTCACCCAGCTGGAATGGTGAGCCCAGCGGTCACCTGACCAAGCAGTCAAACCAAGCTGGCCTGGTTATGCATCCACCATAGTCGCTGAAAAGGACAATGTGAAAAAAATCTGACCCAGCACAATTTGGGTCAGCACGATAGTGTGAAAAGGGGGTTGCCACTGACATTTACTTTTGTTTACCTCAGGATGTCACTCTGCACTAGCGTTACTGAGAGCGAAGTTGCGAGAGCCAAGAACCTCCTCAAGACAAACATGCTTTTGCATCTTGACGGTAAGGCCACGTGATACACCAATGATCAGGGTTTGAATTACCAATGGACTTTTGGGGGTACCCACCGTTTAACTGCGGGCACATTGACATTTCAATTCTTATGGAGGTATTTAACCAGCCACCCCTGTAATTCAAACCCTGCCAATGATGATCATAATAAATTCAGTGTAAAATCAAATTGACCTTTTTTCTAGGATCCACCCCCATCTGTGAGGACATCGGCAGACAGATGCTTTGTTACAGCCGTAGGATCCCTCTGCATGAACTGGAGGCCAGAATTGATGTGAGTAAATTCTAGTAATGTTTAACACCAAATAATGTAAGCTGTGATTAACATAGCAAAGACACTTGTGGACTGTATTGGGAAATTATTGCAGTGTCTTTATTTGAAATGTTTTATGTCCCTCGAAGGCCATAGATGCAAAGACCATCAAGGACGTGTGTACAAAATACATCTATGACAAATCGCCTGCCATCGCAGCAGTCGGTACGTTGTGATTTTTATTGTTATTGACATCAAGACGAGATTCTAATTCATTCTGTTTACTGGCATTCCCCCCCCTTCCAAATCATAAGGCCATTAGGGGCTGTCAAACAAAAAGTTATGCAATTTCAGCTATAAATATACACATTCTTTTCATTTAAGTTGCCGCAACAATACATACAATATTGCACTCAGTCAAGACTTTACCCAGTCTGCTGTGCTGCTAGGTCAGAACAGTGGAATTGAACTGTTCAAGGTTGACTACTTACAAAACTGTTGTGGTATAAAGAGAATTCAGTACATTTCTCTCTTGTTTCAGGACCAATTGAGCAGCTCCCAGACTACAACCGAATTCGCAGTGGGATGTACTGGATGAGAACCTGAGAATTGGCGCTCTCTTTAGAGACTTAGGAAAGTTAACAGCGAGCAGCCAACTGTACAGTATATAAACATTTCAACTTTTACAAACAGAGTTTAAGTTCTGTGGTTTTTCTTCTAATTTTATTATAAAATAAAGACCAACACAATAACGTTAAAAGAAGAACATAAATTGCCCTTTGTTTGACTCTTCATTCATTTTTTGCCTTTACCACCAACTTGTTCCTGGGCAGCCTTCTTGGCTTTGACCATCTCCACCAGTTCCTGTATTGGAGAGAGAAGAAACTAGCTTTAGGCGGGGATTCAATCCAATCAGCGGTAGATCTGTGTTAGAGCGATCAACATTTAAAAAGGTAATTTCCGATTGAGTCAACATATGCACTATGCAGCATTTACCGTGAATTCGGTCTCCGCAAACGTGGAAACATTGCCTTTAAAAGGTGCATAGTAGACTAAACGCCATCAGATTGTCTCCCGGCCTTCGTATGCTGCGGCTTCTACATGTTTCTGTCACTTATACTGTTCTCTAAATTGTACATACCAAACGGGGATTGAAACCACACAGAAGCACCAATCGTAAAACAAGGCCCAGCTTACCTTATATCTCTTCATACAGTCCTTCTTGGTGCGTCCGGGCACAGCTGCAGCGATCTTCTCCCACCTCTCTGGGGTGCTGACTGGGTAGGTCTTCAAGGCCTGCTCTAGCAGCTTCTGCTCCTCGGTGGTCCAGGATGCAGTGTTGGCTTCAGCACCTGAAGCAGCAATAATTTAAAGAGGAGGACAGTGAGTGGCTACCACTGAAACATGTCCAGAAAGAACCCATAGTCACTCCCCCCCACCCACCCAGGGCCATGGAGTCAATGACAAAAGTACCTTCAGTCATGGGTATAAATCCAATGGGCTTTTGTGCAAGAAAAAATTAACTACTGATCATCACTCACCGTCAAATCTCTCAGAGGGCACTGCGTTGTCCACTGTCTGTGGCACAGCTGCATGCTCTTTGTTGAACTTCTCAAAGGCCTTCTTGTTAATCTCATCTTTCTGCCCAGGTTCTGAAAAAGTGGCAATAAATAGTCTCAAAAGTATTGTTTTGCAGAGAATTACTCGGACAATGATGCCAACATCTGGTGACATGACAGTTGCTCACCAAGCTTTTGTAAGTTCTTGGCTTTGTTGATGACATCTTTGGCTGTCCTTTTGATGCCACTGGTGGAGTGCAAGTTCATGTAGTTGGCAATGACTTCCCATCTACAGGATAGAAAGACAAAAGATGAATCACTTAAAGTAAAAGCATGAAAGCTGCAAGGCCTTCTACACCAGCAGCGAATTCCTTATTCTACATGTGAGAGGCATGCTCATTACATACACACGTATTTTTAGGCATGTTTGTTCTACATATTTCTATTTAAACGTTGTGCCCTGTTGAACGCAGCCCTGGGAGGGTACCTGGCGTTGGTTCCAGCAGGAAACAGGTTGACTGCTTTGATGAGCAGCGGGAGCTCTTCCTCGTTCCAGCCCTTTCCTCCGCCCCCGCCTCCTCCGCTGGCCTGTACAGCAGTGCGGACAGCTTGCCTGGCCTGCACCTCCGCATCCTTCTCCTTCTGCAGCTGGGCATTCACCTCCTGCACCTGTGCATACACATACACACAAAACAATGTCAGTGGTACAGAGGTTAGCCATGTACCATATTTACACCCAGTCATCATGCGGTGCCGTGGTGCTGTCTATACCTGCTTCTCCACCGCTACCTTGGCCTCCTCCTTTGAACCCGATGCCAATGCCTCATTCAGGGATTGCAGACTGAAGAAAAAGAGATTAGCCGTATTGAGTCAAACTCCAGACTTGTATGAAGTATTACCACTAAGGCAATTTCAATCCTTTACCTTACAAGCTCCAAACGGTCACAAAGTTTCTCCACATCTTCCATCATTTTCACACTGTCAGATTCATTGTCACCAAAGTAATTCCAGTTCTTCAGGGGAAAACAAAACACAGACATGAGGACAGGAAAATACTAAGATGAGTTGGGTAACTTAAACAGCATTACAATCTTGCCCACAAATCAGCAAATGTTAATGAATTCCCTGAAGAGAGGACACCCCATGCAAGCAGCACCTTGCAAGTTGTCCGGAGTTTCTGCCTCTCTTTCTTGATGGCCTTCTTTTGGATCTCCTTCTCCTTCTTGGCCTGCTGGGCGACCAGTTTGGCCTCCTCTTCCTCCTTCTCTTTGGCCAGCCGTGCTGCCTCCAGCTCTGCCTGCCGAGCCTGGACCAACACAGTCAGAAACGCATTGAAGTCTACGCAGAAACAATCTGGACACAACTAAAACCCAAAGGTCAGAGGCAAGAATAAAACAAAATGGCCGTTGTAATGAGTCTGACTGACCTTCTCCTTCTCCTCCTGCTCTTTCCTCTTGGCGTCCACTTTAGCCTTCTTCTCATTCTCCTTCCTGGCCTTCTCGTCCTCTTTGAATTTCTTTATCCTGGGATCAAGGCTGTAGGCCGTGTCTTTCAACAGAAACGCACCCAAATAGTGTCATTCCATGAACCCATCTGCCAGGTATTTCAGTTTGAGGTTAGTCATTTTCTATTGTTCATGTAAGAACAAGTATGCATGTCTAGTGGGCCTTACCAACAAGTGTCCGTAGTCTATTCATCTCTTCCTTCTTCCTGGTGGCTCTGGCTGCACGATTCTGCTTTTCAATCCATCTCCTCTCATCACGACTGAATTCAACAGATGAAAGCATACATATCAAACAGTACTGAGAATGGAAGACACCGGCAGCCTAGCGGTTAAGAGCGTTGTGCGAGTAACCGAAAGGTCCCTGGTTCGAATCCCTGAGCCAACTAGGTGATAAATCTGGCTGTGTGCACTTGAGCAAGGCACTTAACCCTAATTTGCTCAAGGAGGCACCGTACTACTACGTCGGACTGTGTAGAACACATTTCACTGCTCCTATGTGACAATAAAACATATACAGTATATAAAACATAAATGTAAAGACAATGGCATTCCACGAGTTGCCGGTGCTCCTTCCCATGTTCTGATATTACTCACCATTCTGCCTTGTCCTTTTCCTCTTCATCCAAATAAGAAAACTCTCTCCATGAGTCAAAGTTGTACCTTGATTGAGATTATGAACGGGAAACGTAAGAAGTTCACATTTCAAATGAACAAGAAATATCAAATCATTGTGAGAAGTTGCTATACACTGCATGTCTAAAATCAGTTCCAAATTCAGAAGTCTTTGCTTGAAAGGATGGATGATACGGACAGTAGTTCCCTTGTAGTTAAAAGTTTAAACTTAAAGGGATTTTCCGCACAATTACATTATCCAGAGCGACTTACAAATTGGTGCATTAAACTTATGATAGCCAGTGGGACAACCACTTTTATTTATTTTTATGGGGGGTGGGGGAAGAAGGATTACTTTATACTATTCCAGGTATTCCTTAAAGAGGTAGGGTTTTAAGTATCTCCGCTGATGATGGCCAGTGACGGTCTTACTTACCAAACAGAATAAAAATTATCCACCTCCTCAAAAGAGGAATCCATAGTTCCAAGTTTGGGTACGTGTTTTTTGGAAGACCACCGGGCATTTCTCTCAAAAACGGGAGCATACGCCTCAAAGAAGTTATCTTTGCCTTCGCCCTTTGAGGGCACAGCGTTGTCAAAGGTAGGATCTACACTGTCAAATGCTCTTCGCTTCACAGGATCTGACAGAATTTCTATAGCTGGTATGAGACAAAAACACACAAATATTATTGTTAGTAGGAGCTGAAACAGAACGTTTAGCCTCATATGATCTCGGTTGGAGAGGCTGGAGCAGAGGGCAGCCGCAGTGCCCAACTAACTGTTTAGTGGGTTAAGTTTCTTGCTCAAGGGAACATCAGCAGTAGGTGGCACCTACGATATTGATGCCAGCAACCCTCTGGTAAAACAATACTATATTTCATACTATATCATTGTTTTTGTATATAGAGGGAGTATTGTGAGGTATAACACCTATATAACAGACATTTATCCATAGGGACTTATTTTTTTAGTATGTGCATGTGATCCCTGCGAGAATTGAACCCACTATGACCTTGGCATTGCTGGCGCCATGCCTATCAACTGAACCAACTTGAGGCAGACAACGTTTTTCAATGTCCTTACCTTTAGTTATACAGGTGAAGTAGTCACCGTCTCCTTCTACAATCTGCTCTCCCGCAGCTTTCCTTTTGTCAGGGTGATGCTTCAACACCATAGCCTTGTCTGTTGAAAATCATTAGACTTAATATACTGTGGTAAAAAAGCTGCTATTCTAATGAACTCTGGAAGTAATGCCAGAGAAACTTTATGGTCAACCAATACAATGTAGTTCAGAAGACGACCACAACACAAATGGAAATACTCACGGGCAGCTTTGATTTGTTTCTGTGTCGCCTTGTACCTCATATGAGCCAGTCCAAGGACAGCATAGTGATCTTGATTCTGAAAAGAGAAACGCCAAGGGGGAAGACATCCTTTACTACGTACTCCAAAAGTAGAATGCAATACAATGTTCCTAACGATTCTGAAGTGAGGTCCCACTGATATAACATCTAACTCAAAAAAATTTATGAGCATGGCCTTATTTCTATTACAGCATATTTTTTGAGTGTCATTCACATTCCATTCACCCAGCAAAATACAACAATTTTCCCCATACCCATCATGAGGTTGCTACAACAGGTCGAGAGAAAAATTTGAGTAATCCAGCGTGACACATTCAATAGCGCCTTGCACATTTATTGCCTGCATTTAGCTAATCTAGGGTGTAATCATTAGTCCAACAGTTGCAAACAAGAGTTTCTATTGGACAGACTCAGGTATGTTTATCCCCGTTTCATTTGCTTCCATTTAAGAAAT
The DNA here is from genome assembly GCF_964263955.1 of Coregonus lavaretus. Taxonomy (NCBI): domain Eukaryota; kingdom Metazoa; phylum Chordata; class Actinopteri; order Salmoniformes; family Salmonidae; genus Coregonus; species Coregonus lavaretus. Next base: position 49,865,205 of record NC_139992.1, on the reverse strand, counting down.
GTTTTTCAACAGTCAGTGGAATGAATACACCCCTGACTACCTTCCAGTCTTTGGGGTCCAGTGTTCTCAGCAGGGGGAAATCCTCCAGCTGCAGCTCTTCATCCTCGGATTCCTCAGACAGCTCCTCCTCTTCCTCAAGCTCCTGGAAAGAGGCCGATATATTCCTGTTCCTCCTCTTCAGAAAGGCCTCGAACCACCGACCAACAGGTTCCACCTCGATCTGCACTGAGGCTGAGGGAGGGGGAGAGAGAGGAGGGCAACCATTATCCCCTCCATCTGGCTGCATTCTCTCTCTCTGAGAATAACATTCTGCAACCTATCAATGTTGAGAGGTAAGTACCAAACACCTCAATATCCCAAAACCCTGAAAGATACAGAGAACCTTCTAAATCAACAGTATTTATTGACCAATCTAACAACTTCAATTCCCTTGTGCACAAAACATACATTTTGTATGAGTAAGTGTAGGCTAGGACTGTCAAATATCCTTTAATAAGTTGAGTGGTGTCACAAAAATATACAGTGGGGGAAAAAAGTGTTTAGTCAGCCACCAATTGTGCAAGTTCTCCCACTTAAAAAGATGAGGCCTGTAATTTTCATCATAGGTACACGTCAACTATGACAGACAAAATGAGAAAAAAAATTCCAGAAAATCACATTGTAGGATTTTTAATGAATTTATTTGCAAATTATGGCGGAAAATAAGTATTTGGTTCTCAATACTTTGTTATATACCCTTTGTTGGCAATGACACAGGGCAAACGTTTTCTGTAAGTCTTCACAAGGTTTTCACACACTGTTGCAAGGAGGTTTTCACTAAAAATCTCACACGATACATGGCCCCATTCATTCTTTCCTTTACACGGATCAGTCGTCCTGGTCCCTTTGCAGAAAAACAGCCCCAAAGCATGATGTTTCCACCCCCATGCTTCACAGTAGGTATGGTGTTCTTTGGATGCAACTCAGCATTCTTTGTCCTCCAAACACGACGAGTTGAGTTTTTACCAAAAAGTTCTATTTTGGTTTCATCTGACCATATGACATTCTCCCAATCCTCTTCTGGATCATCCAAATGCACTCTAGCAAACTTCAGACGGGCCTGGACATGTACTGACTTAAGCAGGGGGACACGTCTGGCACTGCAGGATTTGAGTCCCTGGCGGCGTAGTGTGTTACTGATGGTAGGCTTTGTTACTTTGGTCCCAGCTCTCTGCAGGTCATTCACTAGGTCCCCCCGTGTGGTTCTGGGATTTTTGCTCACCGTTCTTGTGATCATTTTGACCCCACGGGGTGAGATCTTGCGTGGAGCCCCAGATCGAGGGAGATTATCAGTGGTCTTGTATGTCTTCCATTTCCTAATAATTGCTCCCACAGTTGATTTCTTCAAACCAAGCTGCTTACCTATTGCAGATTCAGTCTTCCCAGCCTGGTGCAGGTCTACAATTTTGTTTCTGGTGTCCTTTGACAGCTCTTTGGTCTTGGCCATAGTGGAGTTTGGAGTGTGACTGTTTGAGGTTGTGGACAGGTGTCTTTTATAATGATAACAAGTTCAAACAGGTGCCATTAATACAGGTAACGAGTGGAGGACAGAGGAGCCTCTTAAAGAAGAAGGTACAGGTCTGTGAGAGCCAGAAATCTTGCTTGTTTGTAGGTGACCAAATACTTATTTTCCACCATAATTTGCAAATAAATATATTTAAAATCCTACAATGTGATTTTCAGGAAAAAAAATCTCAATTTGTCTGTCATAGTTGACGTGTACCTATGATGAAAATTACAGGCCTCATCTTTTTAAGTGGGAGAACTTGCACAATTGGTGGCTGACTAAATACTATTTTCCCCCACTGTATATACACTGCTCAAAAAAATAAAGGGAACACTTAAACAACACAATGTAACTCCAAATCAATCACACTTCTGTGAAATCAAACTGTCCACTTAGGAAGCAACACTGATTGACAATAAATTTCACATGCTGTTGTGCAAATGGAATAGACAACAGGTGGAAATTATAGGCAATTAGCAAGACACCCCCAATAAAGGACTGGTTTTGCAGGTGGTGACCACAGACCACTTCTCAGTTCCTATGCTTCCTGGCTGATGTTTTGGTCACTTTTGAATGCTGGCGGTGCTTTCACTCTAGTGGTAGCATGAGACGGAGTCTACAACCCACACAAGTGGCTCAGGTAGTGCAGCTCATCCAGGATGGCACATCAATGCGAGCTGTGGCAAGAAGGTTTGCTGTGTCTGTCAGCGTAGTGTCCAGAGCATGGAGGCGCTACCAGGAGACAGGCCAGTACATCAGGAGACGTGGAGGAGGCCGTAGGAGGGCAACAACCCAGCAGCAGGACATTTTACATTTACATTACATTTTAGTCATTTAGCAGAAGCTCTTATCCAGAGCGACTTACAGTTAGTGAGTGCATACATTATAATTTTTTATTTTGCATACTGGCCCCCCGTGGGAATCGAACCCACAACCCTGGCGTTGCAAACGCCATGCTCTACCAACTGAGCTACATCCCTGCCGGCCATTCCCTCCCCTACCCTGGACGACGCTGGGCCAATTGTGTGCCGCCCTATGGGTCTCCCGGTCACGGCCGGCTACGACAGAGGACTGCTACCTCCGCCTTTGTGCAAGGAGGAGCACTGCCAGAGCCCTGCAAAATGACCTCCAGCAGGCCACAAATGTGCATGTGTCTGCTCAAACGGTCAGAAACAGACTCCATGAGGGTGGTATGAGGGCCCTACGTCCACAGGTGGGGGTTGTGCTTACAGCCCAACACCGTGCAGGACGTTTGGCATTTGCCAGAGAACACCAAGATTGGCAAATTCGCCACTGGCGCCCTGTGCTCTTCACAGATGAAAGCAGGTTCACACTGAGCACGTGACAGATGTGACAGAGTCTGGAGACGCCGTGGAGAACGTTCTGCTGCCTGCAACATCCTCCAGCATGACCGGTGTGGGGTGGCATTTCTTTGGGGGGCCGCACAGCCCTCCATGTGCTCGCCAGAGGTAGCCTGACTGCCATTAGGTACAGAGATCAGATCCTCAGACCCCTTGTGAGACCATATGCTGGTGCGGTTGGCCCTGGGTTCCTCCTAATGCAAGACAATGCTAGACCTCATGTGGCTGGAGTGTGTCAGCAGTTCCTGCAAGAGGAAGGCATTGATGCTATGGACTGGCCCGCCCGTTCCCCAGACCTGAATCCAATTGAGCACATCTGGGACATCATGTCTCGCTCCATCCACCAACGCCACGTTGCACCACAGACTGTCCAGGAGTTGGCGGATGCTTTAGTCCAGGTCTGGGAGGAGATCCCTCAGGAGACCATCCGACACCTCATCAGGAGCATGCCCAGGCATTGTAGGGAGGTCATACAGGCACGTGGAGGCCACACACACTACTGAGCCACATTTTGACTTGTTTTAAAGACATTACATCAAAGTTGGATCAGCCTGTAGTGTGGTTTTCCACTTTAATTTTGAGGGTGACTCCAAATCCAGACCTCCATGGGTTGATACATTTGATTTCCATTGATAATTTGTGTGATTTTGTTGTCAGCACATTCAACTATGTAAAGAAAAAAGTATTTAATAAGATTATTTCATTCATTCAGATCTAGGATGTTATTTTAGTGTTCCCTTTATTTTTTTGAGCAATGTACATACATACATATATATACACACACACATTTCCACAAATTAACCCAATAATTGCCATGGTAAGTGTTATAGCTAGCCATGTGGGCTACAGTAAATGTGCCCTAACATTTTATGAACAAATCTGTGCAGCAGGTGCCTTTATTCAAAACTAAGATTCAGCAACAGCAAACAATTGCACAAGATCAATTCTGTCTCTCTCCTTAGTCATTTAGCTAGTTAGCGTAACAATTTTCCTAGATAGTAACGTTAGCTAGCTAGTTACAATTATTATATTAACAATATGAATTAAATAACACTTCATACTAGTATGAGATAGCTAGCTAATGTTATCTGTTCTCTGATATACCGGTAGTTAACTAGCATAGTTGGTTGCTAGCTAGCTGCATGATAGCGAATTGTGTCAGTATCAGCAGTATTTTCACTCTCATTCAATGCTTACCAGCAATGGCATTACAGTAGACGACTGTAACATCCTCTTCCAACGCTTCTATTAGCATCTTGGAAACGTCTGCTATAACATTCAGCTGTGAAATGTATTCAGTTAAATGTTTTCTAAAGTGCTAGTATGTCGCCCGGTTTTTCAGTGCACCACATGGGCCTGCTTTTACAGGTGCCTTACTGGGTAGAGCTGGCCTTACACTCTTATAATTCCGAAATCACACATAGGATACCTTATGTTTAGTTCCTAAAGAATAATTTGCAATTTCAGAGACGATCTTCTCACAAACGACTGTTATACTAGTATTAAGTATGTCGCTTGAACATGGTAAGAATATTCATACATTTGAACAGATATTTGTTGTATAAAAAATATATATAAAAACTTTGGAACATTATGACAAGGGTTCGTCAAATAAAGGTCAGACCCCCATTTCCGGTCAATTGTGCACAGCGGAAGTATCAAACCTGCTGTGTAATCCTTGTTGTGCTGAAGCACAACATTTTCTAGTAAAACTTTATACACAGAATAACATTAGCAATGCCAGATTATTTGGGAGGCGATCAAAGGAAAATCAAAGATGTCAAAGAAGAGGAGGATAAACCTATCAGATGTATGTGATGAGATTTTTGAGAACCACTGTTTATTAGCTAACGTTAGCTAGCTAGGTCAGTACGACAGTTAGCCAGCTAGGATGGGTAATTTAAGTCATGCACTGTGAATAATTTAACAAAGCTAGTTAGTTAATAACAATATGAGCTAGATAGGTACTTAACAAAAATCAAACAAGCCAAGGTGTTACGTGATCATTACGAGTAGCTTAATATAATTAGTTAGCTAGCTCTATAGCTAGTTATCTAGCCAGGGCTAACGTTAGCTAGCCCTGGCTAATGAACAATTTGCAATTGTTTTAGTTTTGGAAACATGTCACAGTGGGCTCTTTAAATTGTGATCAATTATGCCTGGAAGTAAAGACAAGCTGTTATAATAATCAAATTTGCCGATTTAATAGCTATGAATTGGTTGTTCGTGAATGTTATGTAAATTCAAATTGAAATGTGTTTTTGCTCTCCAGCTTTGGATGAAGGAGACATTGCCTTATTGAAAACTTATGTAAGTATCAGCTAGGCTATACCTGTACATGAATTGATTGCTATGTTAAATCGTGTAGGCCTAGCGGTAATCATAATGACCCCTGTGATGAGAAAATGTTGTCTGATGGTGTAGGGCAGGCCTATTCATTCCCAGTTATTACCTATTGATTAAAGGTTGATTATCACTGATTGAAATGACATTATCTGCTATAACAACTACATAGCCTACATTCACTGAAAAATATGCAATTCTTTGTGACTGACATCTTTGTATTGCTGGTTATGTACAGGGCCAGAGCACCTACTCCAGACAGATTAAGCAAGTGGAAGATGACATCCAAAACCTGCTCAAGAAGATCAATGAACTAACCGGTAGGTTGAAATGTGATTATATGTGACATCCATGTGCATTATAGCTCATTAAACATTTACTGTATATTGAATAGGGATTACATTGATTATTCTACCCTCCCATAATGCTTGAAATATTTAGAATGTGACAGTTTTCATAGTGATATCAGAACACATCTGTTGTTTGTTGCTTTCAAGTCTGACAGATAGCTGAGGTTAGTACACATACGCTATCTAACATTGCAGGCATTAAGGAATCGGACACTGGCCTGGCTCCTCCTGCACTATGGGATCTGGCTGCAGACAAACAGACTCTGCAGAGCGAGCAGCCTCTGCAGGTGGCAAGGTATGGCGCACTTATCTCACCGGATTCATTTTCAATAGATTTCACTGTCTTTGAAAACAATGGATCTTTTAAATTAGGTTTTGTTTTCTAGTTTGAGCAAACACCCACATGCTTGTTGTATTTTGTTGTGGCAGATGCACGAAGATCATCAACGCTGACTCTGAAGACCCAAAGTACATAATCAATGTGAAGCAGTTTGCCAAGTTTGTGGTGGACCTGAGTGACCAGGTGGCCCCCACTGACATAGAGGAGGGTATGAGAGTCGGGTAAGGATGAGGGCGATATCTCTTACTCCAATAAGAACCACGTTTGCTGATGTCCAAAATTGCGTTGGTACAGTATATTGTTGGATACTTAAGTCTCCCGTGTTTTTTCAGTGTGGATAGAAACAAGTACCAGATCCACATTCCTCTGCCTCCCAAGATTGACCCCACTGTCACTATGATGCAGGTAAGTGTAACACAACAGCTTGATTTCAGTTCAAGATCTGTCCTCCTCCCGCCCCGTGTAGCTCAGTTGGTAGAGCATGGCGCTTGCAACGCCAGGGTTGTGGGTTCGTTTCCCACGGGGGGCCAGTATGAAAAATGTACAGTGAGGGAAAAAAGTATTTGATCCCCTGCTGATTTTGTATGTTTGTCCACTGACAAAGACATGATCAGTCTATAATTTTAATGGTAGGTTTATTTGAACAGTGAGAGACAGAATAACAACAACAAAATCCAGAAAAACGCATGTCAAAAATGTTATGAATTGATTTGCATTTTAATGAGGGAAATAAGTATTTGACCCCTCTGCAAAACATGACTTAGTAATTGGTGGCAAAACCCTTGTTGGCAATCACAGAGGTCAGACGTTTCTTGTAGTTGGCCACCAGGTTTGCAGGGATTTTTTCCCACTCCTCTTTGCAGATCTTCTCCAAGTCATTAAGGTTTTGAGGCTGACGTTTGGCAACTCGAACCTTCAGCTCCCTCCACATATTTTCTATGAGATTAAGGTCTGGAGACTGGCTAGGCCACTCCAGGACCTTAATGTGCTTCTTCTTGAGCCACTCCTTTGTTGCCTTGGCCGTGTGTTTTGGGTCATTGTCATGCTGGAATACCCATCCACGACCCATTTTCCATGCCCTGGCTGAGGGAAGGAGGTTCTCACCCAAAATGTGACAGTACATGGCCCCGTCCATCGTCCCTTTGATGCGGTGAAGTTGTCCTGTCCCCTTAGCAGAAAAACACCCCCAAAGCATAATGTTTCCACCTCCATGTTTGACGGTGGGGATGGTGTTCTTGGGGTCATAGGCAGCATTCCTCCTCCTCCAAACACGGCGAGTTGAGTTGACGCCAAAGAGCTCCATTTTGGTCTCATCTGACCACAACACTTTCACCCAGTTCTCCTCTGAATCATTTAGATGTTCATTGGCAAACTTCAGACGGGCCTGTATATGTGCTTTCTTGAGCAGGGGGACCTTGTGGGCGCTGCAGGATTTCAGTCCTTCACGGCGTAGTGTGTTACCAATTGTTTTCTTGGTGACTATGGTCCCAGCTGCCTTGAGATCATTGACAAGATCCTCCTGTGTAGTTCTGGGCTGATTCCTCACCGTTCTCATGATCATTGCAACTCCACAAGGTGAGATCTTGCATGGAGCCCCAGGCCGAGGGAGATTGACAGTTCTTTTGTGTTTCTTCCATTTGTGAATAATCGCACCAACTGTTGTCACCTTCTCACCAAGCTGCTTGGCGATGGTCTTGTAGCCAATTCCAGCCTTGTGTAGGTCTACAATCTTGTCCCTGACATCCTTGGAGAGCTCTTTGGTCTTGGCCATGGTGGAGAGTTTGGAATCTGATTGATTGATTGCTTCTGTGGACAGGTGTCTTTTCTACAGGTATCAAGCTGAGATTAGGAGCACTCCCTTTAAGAGTGTGCTCCTAATCTCAGCTCGTTACCTGTATAAAAGACACCTGGAAGCCAGAAATCTTTCTGATTGAGAGGGGGTCATACTTATTTCCCTCATTAAAATGCAAATCAATTTATAACATTTTTGACATGCGTTTTTCTGGATTCTTTTGTTGTTATTCTATCTCTCACTGTTCAAATAAACCTACCATTAAAATTATAGACTGATCATGTCTTTGTCAGTGGACAAATGTACAAAATCAGCAGGGGATCAAATACTTTTTTCCCTCACTGTACATTTTTCATACTGGCCCCCCGTGGGAAACGAACTGTATGCCCTCACTAACTGTAAGTCGCTCTGGATAAGAGCGTCTGCTAAATGACTCAAATGTAAATTAAAATGTTTCCTACCCTTCATCTGCACCAATTGGAAAAAGTACTTGACAGGTGAAAACAATATGGTGGAAGCTCATCCTTAGGTTGGCTTTCACCTGGTCACCGCTTTCAGATCAGTGCAATGAAGGCCAACATCTGTTTTGAGAAATGGGTTTGATTCATTAGGGCACACAGTGGGAAAACATTTTGCAACAGAAAAAAGTTTAATTGTACAAGTTCTGGGGTGTAATCATTAGCCCAAAACTTTTTTGCAACGGAAACTGTTACTCAGTTTGGTTCCTAGGGAAGACACCTCAAGTAGTGCCTCCCTGTTTGTCAGTTTTCTTCTGCTTGGTGCCTAATGTTTATGACCATGGCCTGAAATAAGGATGCTTGTCAACGTATTGTAGCTACCTGAACTCCCTGTCTCTGTCCACCAGGTGGAGGAGAAGCCTGATGTGACCTACAGTGACGTGGGTGGATGTAAAGAGCAGATTGAGAAGCTCAGGGAGGTGGTGGAGACCCCACTGCTCCACGTAAGTGTTCCATTAACTTGTCATTCAGAATCACTCTACCCAATATCACAAAATATGTATAAACTATACATTCGTGACATTTAAATCAGAAAGTTTCAACAAATAAGGCAATAAAAACATAGGTGAGTGTCCTCAGACTTCCTGCATTTGTGGCAGGGTTATTAGACATCTTGTACACTTAAAACATATTGCATACTTTGTACCTTTGCTGATGTCTCCTCTCATTCTCCGTTCTGCTTTCAGCCCGAGAGGTTTGTCAATCTGGGTATTGAACCCCCCAAGGGGGTGCTGCTGTTCGGCCCGCCCGGCACAGGTAAAACCCTGTGTGCCAGAGCCGTGGCCAACCGGACCGATGCCTGCTTCATCAGGGTCATCGGCTCAGAGCTGGTCCAGAAATACGTTGGAGAGGTGAGTCACAATGATGTAGGGTGAAGTTGCCCCTAGACACTGATCTTGGGTCAGTTTCCCCCAATAATGGTTAGGGTTGGAGGAGGGGAAGCTGATCCTAGATCTGTACATAGGCGAAACTTCAACCCGGAGCGAGTCGCAATCAAGTTGTATTGAATTGATTTGAGAACTCAGGATGATGGAGAATAAACCCAAGAATGTGGTCCTGAATCTGTATGAGCTTACCTTGCTCTCTCTGCTTTGTCTCTATTCCTCAGGGTGCCAGAATGGTGCGGGAGCTTTTCGAGATGGCCAGGACCAAGAAGGCGTGCCTCATCTTCTTCGATGAAATTGACGCTATTGGGGGTCAGCACTAAAACAATAAAACTTGTTTAAACCGATTTAAATGCAAGAAGACTCTGTAAAATAACACAGATCTATGCATTTCACAAGAAGTGGTAGTAAGTAGCCTTGTCCGAGCCAGAACAGTCCATAGGGCAGGAAGCAGCTTGATGTTCAAGTGCACCCCTGGACAGGATGCTCGTCTTGTCACCAGAAATAGTAGCCCTGTCTGTTTTTGAGCCTCGCCTTACATGTGGGTTGCGTCTTGTCCTGTAGGGGCCCGTTTTGACGACGGAGCCGGTGGGGACAATGAGGTCCAGAGAACCATGCTGGAGCTTATCAACCAGCTGGACGGCTTCGACCCCAGGGGGAACATAAAGGTCCTGATGGCCACCAACCGGCCCGACACCCTGGACCCTGCCCTCATGAGGCCCGGGCGACTGGACAGGAAGATTGAGTTCAGCCTGCCAGACCTGGAGGTGAGTACCATGCCTGATTAGAACGGGCCTAACTCTGACTCCTCTCTGAGTCTAGTCCTTAATGGCACCCTATTCCCTTTGGACCTTGGTCAAAAGTAGTGCACTATATTAGGGAATAGTGTGCCACTTGGAACGTAGCCTCTGACTCTTCTCGGATTTGCTGAATATGCAGAGTAGATTAGAAAATCAAAAAGCTGGTAATAAATGTAAAGATGAATGAGTAGCGAATTAAGTTAGCTTCCGACAATAACTCCTACTGAATAAATAGTAAACGAGATTGATATGAGATTCGATTGAGATGTACTCCTCAATATGAATATAGAGTTGCGCTGGCAGTGTGGTAAAGGACGAGGTGTTGTGTTTCAGGGTCGTACTCACATCTTCAAGATCCACGCCCGCTCCATGAGCGTAGAGCGAGACATCCGCTTCGAGCTGCTGGCTCGTCTCTGTCCCAACAGCACAGGTAAGATGACCTGACACCATGTTGTTCAGTATCCATGTTGTTCCGGTGATGCGACACAAGGGGGCGCCACTGCATTGTTTTTAGTATTTGACTTCATGTAAGAGGTAGGTTGTGTTCCAATTACCCTTCACTGCAGCCCAATGATGGGCTCCAACCATGTTGCCCACACGCTGTCAAGCCTCTTCATATCAGCGTGGATTAATTGCTCATCTTACACACATAATGAGTACATATTTGGGATGCAAGGTGATTCTGCACAGTCCGACTGCAATGTAATAAATCTCAAACACGCACACCGTTTTGTCCTATCAGGTGCAGAGATTCGCAGCGTGTGCACGGAGGCGGGCATGTTCGCCATCCGCGCCCGCCGGAAGATTGCCACAGAGAAGGACTTCCTGGAGGCGGTCAACAAGGTCATCAAGTCCTACGCCAAGTTCAGCGCCACCCCGAGATACATGACCTACAACTAAGCAATGCTGTCTGCACCTGGGCTTGTTTCCCAAGGGGCTGGGGAGGAGAGTCGATTATAATTTTCTGTCATTTGTCATTCAACATTAAAGTTTATTCCAGTTTGGATGTTTTATAGTTTTCTTTCAATCACACATTAAATTGTACTATAAAACTGCATTGTTTATTGATGTAAAAGTATTGTACGCTGTAAGATATCTACATTACATTTAAACCATCCATTTGAATTATATATTGACATAACAAAAATATTGACATTTCTTCAAATGTACAAATTCAAAGCTTTGTACCAATAATACAACACTAGATGAGTGACTTGAACCGGACCAAACGCAGCGTTGAAGTGCTATAGTTACTGGTTATTCATATATACAACTGCACATCACAATTTGAAAGAATAGTATTAGTAACAGCTGTGAAGTGGTCATTCTGACAGCCTGCCTGATTAGTTTGTTGTAGATTTGCACACTGATTGTACAATGAGGGGAAAAGACAGGAACTGAGATGAAGCATTTCTTAGATATTCAGCAGGAAAGGGGTAACATAAGAGGTCAATCTTGAAGAAAAACATTACAGTAAAAGTAACATCTATTCCATTTGTGTTGCCCCATGTCAGCGCTCCAGTGGTAGACCTATTCAGTCTTGCGCTGCTGGGCCTCAAATGTAACCACTAATGGGGTTGCTCTGAAACGACCCTCGGCACTAACAATGTGACCTAAACCTGAGTGTTGCTATTTCTCTTCCTCTTTGAGACAATGCTGTGAAGAACACAAGTGCTTGAAACCATTTTAAAGACTTGGCTTGCTCTTAGCATAGAACGCCAAGAGTACTGCACTCTGCAGCCCATAGGAATGTTAGCAATAAAACCAAACTAAACCATCTTTATTAAATACATTTATCTCTGCAAAGAAATAAGCTGCAATTGGAGAGGAGCGTTCAGACTGTCTCCAGTGCACTGCTGGTTGGAAGTCTGGGTGGTTCTATACCGGCTCCTACCACACAAACCTCACACCGTGCTGGGCTTGGCTCCAGCCCTACCTCCCATGGCTCACCTAAGCCTTGTTCACACTGCAGGCCTTAACGCTCAAATCAGTTTTTATTCATCTGTTTTGGAATACTGACTGTCCAAAAAGCAAGTTACAAGTTACCAAATCGTATTTCTATGTGTTCCGACAGCAGTCATTTGCTGACATGGCTACGATAGTTGTCATAGTAATGACGGGGGTGTGTGCAGTGGTGTAGGCTGATTGGTGGTGGTGCTCGTGCTTCCTATCACGCAGAAGTTATGTAGCAAGCTAAGGTGACAACTCCTGCCATGGACGTTTCCCAGTTGCTTTGACTGTTCAAAATCAAAATAATTGTAAAACAATTAACAAGCTAGTTAGCTACCACATGTTCTTGTCAGAGTAGCTTTTCAAGCAACAAGATATGCCAAATAAGTCTAAAAACCACTTTAGGGCAAATAAATCAGATTTGACTATTCAGACATGGCCAGGAATCAGATTTGTATCAGACTTCAAACCACCTACGAAGGTGGTTTGAAATGTAGCTTGAAATTTCAGATTCCATGTGCATTTTTGGCTTTTCAGACTGCAGGAAAAATAAGATATGAATCGGATATGCACCATTTTTTTGAAACTGCCAATGTGAACACAGCTTTAGAGCAGCCTTAGGTGCATGTGACCCCGTGTCCCCTCCCCCTTGATGTCCCCTGTCGGACGATGTCATTGGATGGCAGGGATGGTGGGCGGGGCAGTCCGGCGCTGACAGTGCAGTACGGCGTCGTGGATGGTGGGGAAGACCATTTCTGGGGTCACGACCCCGGTGAAAAACTGCAGGGTGCGGAGTTCAGCCAGCAGAGTTCCTGTTAGGACAACACACAGCTGGTAGGTTGGCCTATATCTGACTGATAAGTCTTATGTTATCGTTACTATGCGTTTTAAACAACCTCTAGTTCAGAGTTACCCTCAGGGTTTTTAGTAGTAATCTAGACCAGTATCTTAGAACTCACTGCTGCAGCCGGCGATGAAAACACACACATCCACAGCTGCATACTCCTTGATCACCTGCAGAGAGAAAAACTAATGAGAACACCACGAAATGAGGAAGTTGGAAACTCAAAAGGGGCAATCAGCAGTAACACCAGAGTCCTGTTCAGAAGGTCCCAACATCACCCAACATTCAGATAGAAATGTAATGAACAAAGCTGACATTATGCCCAGTTCTGCATGACAGAAAGGTCTGTTCTACAACATATCTGTTCTGTAAAGCTACACTTCTGAACAAACCCCAGTGCTCTGTGAGTCCAGATATGCTCCCTTACCAATTTGATGGCTTTGGCTCCCACAGAGTCGATGAAGTTGACAGGGGTCCAGTCCAGAATGAGGGTGTGGACAGGACAGAGGGGCTCTAGGAACCGGGTCTCCTCAGAGTCTGACTCTGTGTGGGTCTCGGCCACCTGCCCATTCCCCTGCACCTCCAAGTGGTTCTGGGAGCCGCCCCCTGCCACCACCTCGTGAGTGACGCCCAGCTCCACATCCTGGCCCAATCATAAGACAACCAAAATTGTCAGCCAATCACACAGTGGAATGAAGGAGACCAATATTGTACCAGGCAATAACACCTCTTTTGGTTATAAACCAACCACAACAAGGCTTACAGCAAAAGCCTCTTAGAAAATGACTATGTGAAGACCTTCAATTCTGCCTGTCTGTCTGGTGTTCTGGTTACAGTGTAAATATGTGGCGTGTTTCAACAAGAAGCCAGGGAAGTAAATAAAATAGTGATATTTTGAGTGACAAAGTAGAAAATTCCATATTGAATGGGCTCACCAGTTTGACGACGGCACTCTTTTTTTGTGGTGACTTGTGGTTTTGGCTTTCCCTCTCTGCGCTCTCCTTCTTCAGTTTTCTTCTTCTGGCTTTCCGTATAGCCTGGAGATGTACGGGGTCCACTCCTGTCTGTACACATGTTTGAATATGACGAGACAGGATGGGCCAAGCGGTTATTTTGCAATACAAGGACCCCTCACTAGACTTGGTGATTGCAAATATTTGCTTTGCAAAAAAGAGCAGTGTAGCTACAGTCTACAGGAGAGAAAGACTAGTTCACCCGTAACATAGTCAAACAAAAATGTAACTTATGCAACTCTGCATATTCCACACACACACACAGAAACACACGGCAGCTGAGATTACCTTCTCTTTGAGGGCGTTCAAATAAAGGTCACTGTTTGCAAAGTAGATTGAAGAGTTTGAGTGGAAAATCTTAATCCCCGTGCATTCAGCTGCCTGGAACAGAGAGGCAGAATCACAGGTCTCACTTCTCATCCAACACCATGTAGATTCTCATTCTATACAAGGGTAGTTACAGGCCAGTTAAGGGCACTTAAAAGTTAATTGATAAAAACCTTGTCCATCATTGCAATTTTTTGTGACAAGCTATCGCTAGGCAATTGTTCAATACTGTAATGAGACCTAGCTTTTTAGTGCCTGCAACTGTAAGACTATATAGAGAGTTCCTCATTATCACAAAGGACACAATGTTACCTTTTCATATTCATCCACGTCACAGTACAGACCTGTGTCCAGGACCTGTCCCAGGATGATACTCTTTGGGCTGTGGAGAAGGGGGCGAGAGATATTTAAACGTTTTATCACCGTTATTTCATACATTTCCATTGAACAGATTAAAACTAAAATTACCTCAAATAACTATTCAACCCAAAATCAAGCATTTTTCAAATGAAGCTGGTGATATGAAATGGTTACCAGTGATCGTGAAGGGGGAAATTAAATATTACACTTGAATATATTTCAGAAGTAGTAGGACGGTTTAGTACCTCTGTGTTCTATAGATGACGCTCAGGATGGCAAATCCTAAGGCCACCAGAAGTCCAAGATCAAGGCCCAACAGCACAGAGGCCACAAAGGCTACCACCCAGATAGCCTGGAAGACATACAGACCAACGCATCACTGTTTACAGATCCATAGTATAGGCCTAGTCCCAGATCTCTTTGTGCTGTTTAGCCAACTCCTACAGTCGTTGTCATGCAATGACCATGTGATCATTCGGTAGACCAGGCTACCATAGCATGACACGTACTAAAGGAATCTGTCCGATTGGGTTTTCTGGTGCGATGTGGTCATGGTGCGGTCAGATCAGGGTTGGGGTCAATTCCATTTAAATTCCAGTCAATTTGTAAAGTAAACCCAATTCCAAGTTTTCCTCATTGAAAAGCATTTAAGGAATTGGAATTTTTGTTTACTTCCTGAATCGACCCCTGGGTCAGATGTAAACAGAAGGAGTTGTGTTGCGGTCCAGACTCACCAGCTCGATCTTGCTGGTCCTCCACAGGGCAGGGATGTCCCTGAATTGTTTAAACATCCCCAGCAGGTTAACCATGATGATGGCAGCCAGCGCGGTCTGGAAGGACAGGGGAGTCAGGGTTGAGTTGGGGTGAATTACCATTCAAAATAATAGGATTGGACATTTAAATTGCAACTATTTATTATACAGGCTACTGTAATAGCGATTCAAATTCCAATATTAATGTGTCTTTTGAATTGGTTGACATTTTGTAAATATAGCAAATAAAGCCAGTACTTCTGACAGGACTGTCTCCCTTCCTCATTTTTCCTTAGCTGTCTCATAACACCAGATGTTGGTGGAGTTGGTTGGTAACAGTTACACCCACCTGTGGCAGAGGCTGGAACACAAAACCAATGGCCACCACCACCAGCAAGACCACCATAGACCCCAACAGACCCGCGATCTGCAAACACACACACAGAGAGATAAGGTAAGTCAACACTATCATTTTGCCTTCCTTCAGTCTGCACAGAAGCGTCTGTGGTTGAGCTAATCTTTATGGCTTTACGGCGCCAATTTAGCTCCCGTTATGAGGTGACACATATAATGAAAGGACAACTGTGTCATGTTAATGGCCATACACTCAGTGTCCCAGCAAACAGGATGGGTGTGTGTGCGTGTGTCACTGTATCAAATCACATTTTATTTGTCACATGCTCCGAATACAACAGGTGTAGACCTTACTGTGAAATGCTTACTTACAAGCCCTTAACCAACAATGCAGTTCAAGAAAGAGTGAAAAATATTTTAAATAAACTAAAGTAAAAACTTTATATTTTATTTTTTAAGTAACAATAAAATGACATAACAATAACGAGGCTATATACAGGGGGTACCAGTACTGAGTCAATGTGCGGGGGTACAGGTTAGTCGAAGTAATTTGTATATGTAGGTAGGGGTAAAGTGACTATGCATAGATAATAAACAGTGGGTGGGGGGGGGGTTAATGTAAAGAGTCCGGGTAGCCATTTGATTAATTGTTCAGCAGTCTTATAGCTTGAGGATAGCTTGAGGCGGCCCCATGTAGCTCAGTTGGTAGAGCATGACGCTTGCAACGCCAGGGTTGTGGGTTCGATTCCCACAGGGGGCCAGTATGGGAGAAAAAAAATTATGCACTCACTAACTGTAAGTCGCTCTGGATAAGAGCGCCTGCAAAAATGTTAAGAAGCTTTTTGGACCTAGACTTGGCGCTCCAGTACTGCTTGCCGTGTGGTAGCAGAGAGAACAGTCTATGACTAGGGTGGCTGGAGTCTTTGACAATTTTTTGGGCCTTCCTCTGACACCACCTAGTATATAGGTCCTGGATGGCAGGAAGCTTGGCCCCAGTGATGTATTGGGCCATACGCACTACCCTCTGTAGTGCCTTACGGTTGGATGCCGAGCAGTTGCCATACCAGGCGGTGATGCAACTGGTCAGGATGCTCTCGATGGAGCAGCTGTAGAACTTTGAGGATCTGGGGACCCATGCCAAATCTTTTCAGTCTTCTGAGGGGGAAAAGGTGTTGTCGTGCCCTCTTCATGACTGTCTTGGTGTGTTTGGACCATGTTAGTTTGTTGGTGATGTGGACACCAAGGAACTTGAAACTCTCAACCCGCTCCACTACAGCCCCGTCAATGTTAAATGGGGGCCTGTTCGACCCTCCCTTTCCTGTAGTCCACGATCATCTCCTTTGTCTTGCTCACATTGAGGGAGAGGTTGTTGTCCTGGCACCACACTGCCAGGTCTCTGACCTCCTCCCTATAGGCTGTCTCATCGTTGTTGGTGATCAGGCATACCACTTGTGTCATCAGCAAACTTATTGATGGTGTTGGTGTCGTGCTTGGCCACGCAGTCGTGGGTGAACAGGGAGTACAGAAGGGGACTAAGCACGCACCCCTGTGGGGCCCCGGTGTTGAGGATCAGCGTGGCAGATGTGTTGTTGCCTACCCTTACCACCTGGGGGCGGCCCGTCAGGAAGTCCAGGATCCAGTTGCAGTGGGAGGTTTTTAGTCCCAGGGTCCTTAGCTTAGTGATGAGCTTTGTGGGCACTATGGTGTTGAACACTGAGCAGTAGTCAATAAATAGCATTCTCACATAGGTGTTTCTTTTGTCCAGGTGGGAAAGGGTAATGTGGAGTGTGATTGAGATTGCTTCATCTGTGGATCTGTTGGGGCGGTATGCGAATTGGAGTGGGTCTAGGGTTTCCGGGATGATGGTGTTGATGTGAGCCATGATCAGCCTTTCAAAGCACTTCATGGCTACAGACGTGAGTGCTATGGGTCGGTAGTCATTTAGGCAGGTTATCTTAGTGTTCTTGGGAACAGGGACTATGGTGGTCTGCTTGAAACATGTAGGTATTACAGACTCGGTCAGGGAGAGGTTGAAAAAGTCAGTGAAGACACTTGCCAGTTGGTCCGCGCATGCTCTGAGTACCCGCCCGGGTAATATGTCTGGCCCGCGGCCTTGTGAATGTTGACCTGTTAAAGGTCTTGCTCACATCGGCTACAGAGAGCGTGATCACACAGTCATCCGGAACATATCTATGTATGTATGTATGTATGTATGTGTGTGTGTGTGTGTGTCTGTGAGTCTGCGCATGTGTGTGTGTTACCTGCGTATTGCCCCCAGTGCTCTCCTGCACCAGACTGCGGGACATGGAGCAGGTGATGGCGAAGGTTTGGAAGAAGGAGCTGACAAAGTTACACAGGCCCATGGCAATCAGCTCCTACAGGGCAACATAGACCCAACGGGTTAGACTCTGGGGTAAAGTATCCCATAGGTACAGATCTAGGATCAGCTTCCCTCCCCAATCCTGACCTTAACCATTAGTGGGGGAAATGCTATGACGTTCTTTGACATCTCCACTTTCCAAGGGTATAATGGCTACAGTACTGTGGAGAAACTGACCTGGTTACCATCCACACTGTAGCCGTGTTTCAGAGCAAAGATCTTGGCCAGAGAGATTCCCATGGAGAAGCCCACCACCGCTATGGCGATAGAATCCATTACCAAGTTGGGCAACAGAGAGAAGTCTGGGATTGCAGGTGGAAGCAGCCTGGAAACAAATAGTCTGAAAAGTTGACTGAATAGTAACAATAATGTCTTCTGATGCCGTTAAATCGTGCATTTTAACTCACTAAACACTTTTTGGACCATAATATGCCACCGAAACCTTTTCATACTATAGAGCTGACCCGAATCGTACTGTGCTGGCTTGGATATTTTTTTTCTTACATTGTACTTTTCAGTACGCTTCTAGTAACCATGTAGGATGCATACAGTAACCAGTTTGGTTTGGCTGGGCTGAAGGCCAGTTCAGTACAGCTTGGTTTGGATCGGCTTAGTAATGTGAAAAGCCTTTTTCTTACCCGGTTGGAATTGTCCTGACCACGTCCACTTGGTAGTTCTCTGACAGACTGAGGCCATAGGAGATCCCTGTAGAGACGATGACCACGATGATCTCTCCAGGGATGGGCACAGGCAGCTTCTTCTTGAAGCGCTCGTTGAGGTCCTTCACGCCGTAGAGGACCACGATGCAGACCACGCCCACAATCAACGTGGTCACGTTGGTGCTGGTGATGTTACTGAACACCGCCGTAACACTCTGGGAGGAGAGAGGGGGTGTGAGAGACCTGGGAGTGCGCGGGCGTGTGTGTGCCCGAGAGCATTGCATAAAACTCTATGCAGGATCACAATCTATATTTATCAGGAATGAATCCTTTGTCTATTTACAACTAAATCATGCAGGCTTGTAAACTAGGCCTAATACCCATGTATTACAGCAGAGTACCTCCACATGGACTCCTATAATGTGGATGACTTTCCTGTCTGCTGCCGTTTAAAGGTTATCCACCCCATTCCAGCGGCAGAGGCCTCTGAGGGGCCCAGTTAGTGACTCACGTGAAGAGCGGACAGGGGCCCACTGAAGCGCGGGGTCTGGATGCCCAGCAGGTATTTAAGCTGAGAGATGAAGACGTGAACGGCCGCGGCCGTGGTGAATCCGCGTACCAGGGGCTCCGTGAGGTAGATGGCCACAAAGCCAAACCGCAACAAGCCCAGGACCAGCTGGGAGGGGGGGGGGGGGGGGAAGAGAGAGAAAGACAAACAAGGGGAGGGTAGATGATATGACGATTTACTTGCATAATAATGTCAACATAGATAAAGTAAGTAAAGTAAGTTGACATAAGGTCAACTAAGTTACTGTGCTGTGGATCCCACTGTGATTGAGTAAACAGTGAGCTCTGAGCAACCTGTTGAAACCACAATCCCCAAGGTTATGGGATGATCCTTATCATCGGCATGAAAACTTTGACCTCTTATTGAGAGACTGACTAGTGGTGGGAAAGCCTGTGGCAACATGGAATAATCAGTGGTCTCATGCACTTACTGTCCAGCAGAGAGGATGCTGGGTTATTTGAGGGGACATTTTTCTGAAGGTGGGGAGGGGGGGGGGGGGGAAGAGGGGAGTGTAACTCACCTGTATGATTCCCACCAGGGTGGTGAGGACTGCGGCTATGTGGACCCTCCTGGCATCGCGGGCCCCCGTGTCGATCAAGGCGGTGGCGTTGGTGGTGGTGCCGTTCAGGGCCTGGATGGTGAACATGGAGTCAGGGGCCTCCCTCACCACCACTCCTCCAATCATCAGGCTGATCACCGCAAACGTGCCTGCAGAGAGCACAGCCACAGCCTTAAAATTAGGGGTGTCAAACTCAACTCCTCGAGGGCTGAATGTCAGCTGGTTTTTGCTATTTCCTTTAAATTTGTGGTAGCAAGTAGCCTAGTGGTTAAAAGTGTTATGACAGTAACCGAAAGGTCGCTGGTTCGAATCACAAAGCCGACTACGTGATAAATCTGTCAGTGTGCCCTTGAGCAAGGCACTTAACCCTAATTGTTAGGACCTATAGGGTTAAGGGACACAGACAAAGAGCTTAACACCTGGCAGTTTAATATTGATACTGAATATGATTAAATAATCAGTGAAATAAAACCACAGAATAATAGAAGTATACATGAATTCAATGAAATAAACTATGAGGCACTTTCTCTTCAGTGGGCTGAGTCTGATTCTGACCATTGCCTCTCATCCTGTATGGCTCTATTGGTAGAGCATGCACCGCCAGGGTTGTGGGTTCAATTCCCGGGGCCACGCATGACTATATCGCTTTGGATAAAAGCATTATTAAATGGCATATATTATTATCTCATGACAATGATTCATACAACCGTTTGACTTGGTAGCTTTGGCACTCCCCCTAGGTCAAAGAATTAGCAGCGTTGTATCTTTATTATAGCACTTCCCATTCCCCTCTTAACGTTTTCAATCAGTCTCCAAGGTGCCAGGTTCTTTATCAGTATTGGTTTAATAAAGAGGGGAGACATCAGTGCCACACCAGTGCAAACAGCTGTGAACCCAGTCCAGGCGCCTGTGGCAGGGTTAGTCTCTGTGTCTGTGGAGGTATGAGGCCCTTTAAAAACTACTGTTACAAGGTATTATTTCCAGGACAGGTTTGCTTGTGTTAGCTCGTTGTGTTTGCAACTTGAGCTGTTGACACGTCCAGCGCATGTCTGTGTCGCAGGCCGGGCTTTTGGCCAAGACTTGAACGGGTGCCCAAATATTCCCTCATCCCTGCCTCTGAGTGAGAGAGGCAGTCGCAAGTTACTACAGCAACTGCCCTCCTTAAGGCGACGTTTTGGGCGGTGGCCATTTTGTTACTACAGCAGCTGCTGGTTTTAGTTCTTCTTTTCTTGTTGAAGTGTTTAATGTGATTCACTGACTCACTGAGTTGTCAAAAGGAGACAAACATGACGGCTGAAATTGGAGACAAGGCCATGTCTGCCTTGAATGTGCCCATAAATCTAGCCTGTCTCTGCGCAACAGATTGGGGTCATTAAATGCCAGGAGACGTGACCTCACCCAAGCTAAACAAGGACACCGATCAATTCCCAAAATAAACAATTTCAAAACTTGGTTAATTTCCTGAAACAATAGTTTAGCTATTATTCTGGTCACTTGATCTGTTACTTTTGAACAGATCGATCTCCCAGAGGTAACACCCAGATTCTTGATTGACTGGGCTCCCTGGGTGGATGAGAAGGCTGAGGCTGAGTCCCATATCGCAGCATATTACCTTTATAGTGCACTACCTTTGACCCGGGCACCATAGGGCTCTGGCCAACAGTAGTACACTAAATAGGGAATAGGGTGCTATTTGGAATTCACCTGTTGTTGGCCTGGTTTGGAATGGTCAGTCTGTACTTGGCACAGCCACTGGAATACAAAACTCTCTGGCCAAGAAGTGAAAAGGCCACGGCTGTCCAGGAGTAGAGACCTACGGGAATACTATGTGAACACAACTAGGACTACTTCATTGGAAAACCCAGTAGGAGTAACATCTATAATCACCACAAACATCCCCACAGGGAGGCTGCAGGGGTAGTGTTCAGTAGGGCACAAAGTAACAAACCGGCTTGCAAGGGAAAATGAAAACCAATGTTCTTATTAGAGACAGTCGGGTAGTATCTGTACCTCGACGTTTCAAAACATTTACTTAAGCAATAAGGCCCAAGGAGGTGTGGTATATGGCTAATATACCACAGCTAAGGGACGTTCTTAAGCACAACGCAACGCAGTGCCTGGACACAGCCCTTATCCATGGTATAATGGCCATATATCACAAACCCCCGAGGTGCCTTATTGCGATTACAAACTGGTTACCAACGTAATTAGAGCAGTAAAAATAAATGTTTTGTCATACCGGTGGTAAACGGTCTGATATGCCACGGCTGTCAACCAATCAGCATTCAGGGCTCGAACCACCCAGTTTATAACACTGAACACGACCCCGCTCCTGGTTAGCCACATGATACATCTCAATAGTGTAAAGTGACTTCCTGTGCACTAGTTGGAGCGCCGTCGTTGGGATGGCTCACCTATAGATATGTGTCTGGAGGTCCCAAAGAAGGTGTAGAGCAGGACAGGGTAGAAGGAGGAGTACAGGCCATACACAGGAGGTACGGCAGCCAGCATGGCATAGGCAAGACCTGCAGAGAGATGGAAAAATGTTCTACTACATATTGATACAACAGTAGCTAAGATGGGGAGAAGTCTGTCCATAATAAAGCGCTGCTCTGCCTTCTTAACAGCACTATCAACAAGGCAGGTCCTACAGGCCCTAGTTTTCTCGCACCTGGACTACTGTTTTACAAAACAGATAAAAATACACCTTATGGAACAGCGGGACTGTAAAGCAACACAAACACTGGCACAGACACAAGCATACACACACAATAACATATGCACTATACACACACACACACACACACACATGGATTTTGTGTTGTAGATATGTGGTAGTAGAGTAGGGGCCTGTGGGCACACACTTAATGTGTTGTGAAATCTGGTGTGAATGTATTGTAATGTTGTTTTTTTAAATTCTATAACTGCCTTAATTTTGCTGGACCCTAGGAAGAGTAGCTGCTGCCTTGGCAGGAACTAAAGGGGATCCATAATAAATAAATAAATACATTATACAGTGAGGGAAAAAAGTATTTGATCCCCTGCTGATTTTGTACGTTTGCCCACTGACAAAGAAATGATCAGTCTATAATTTTAAATGGTAGGTTTATTTGAACAGTGAGAGACAGAATAACAACAAAAAAATCCAGAAAAACGCATGTCAAAAATGTTATAAATGTATTTGCATTTTAATGAGGGAAATAAGTATTTGACCCCTCTGCAAAACATGACTTACTACTTGGTGGCAAAACCCTTGTTGGCAATCACAGAGGTCAGACGTTTCTTGTAGTTGGCCACCAGGTTTGCACACATCTCAGGAGGGATTTTTGTCCCACTCCTCTTTGCAGATCTTCTCCAAGTCATTAAGGTTTCGAGGCTGACGTTTGGCAACTCGAACCTTCAACTCCCTCCACAGATTTTCTATGGGATTAAGGTCTGGAGACTAGGCCACTCCAGGACCTTAATGTGCTTCTTCTTGAGCCACTCCTTTGTTGCCTTGGCCGTGTGTTTTGGGTCATTGTCATGCTGGAATACCCATCCACAACCCATTTTCAATGCCCTGGCTGAGGGAAGGAGGTTCTCACCCAAGATTTGACGGTACATGGCCCCGTCCATCGTCCCTTTGATGCGGTGAAGTTGTCCTGTCCCCTTAGCAGAAAAACACCCCTAAAGCATAATGTTTCCACCTCCATGTTTGACGGTGGGGATGGTGTTCTTGGGGTCATAGGCAGCATTCCTCCTCCTCCAAACACGGCGAGTTGAGTTGATGCCAAAGAGCTCCATTTTGGTCTCATCTGACCACAACACTTTCACCCAGTTCTCCTCTGAATCATTCAGATGTTCATTGGCAAACTTCAGACGGGCATGTATATGTGCTTTCTTGAGCAGGGGGACCTTGCGGGTGCTGCAGGATTTCAGTCCTTCACGGCGTAGTGTGTTACCAATTGTTTTCTTGGTGACTATGGTCCCAGCTGCCTTGAGATCATTGACAAGATCCTCCCGTGTAGTTCTGGGCTGATTCCTCACCGTTCTCATGATCATTGCAACTCCACGAGGTGAGATCTTGCATGGAGCCCCAGGCCGAGGGAGATTGACAGTTATTTTGTGTTTCTTCCATTTGTGAATAATCGCACCAACTGTTGTCACCTTCTCACCAAGCTGCTTGGCGATGGTCATGTAGCCGATTCCAGCCTTGTGTAGGTCTACAATCTTGTCCCTGACATCCTTGGAGAGCTCTTTGGTCTTGGCCATGGTGGAGAGTTTGGAATCTGATTGATTGCTTCTGTGGACAGGTGTCTTTTATACAGGTAACAAGCTGAGATTAGGAGCACTCCCTTTAAGCGTGTGCTCCTAATCTCAGCTCGTTACCTGTATAAAAGACACCTGGAAGCCAGAAATCTTTCTGATTGAGTGGGGGTCAAATACTTATTTCCCTCATTAAAATGCAAATCAATTTATAACATTTTTGACATGCGTTTTTCTGGATTTTTTTGTTGTTATTCTGTCTCTCACTGTTCAAATAAACCTACCATTAAAATTATAGACTGATCATTTCTTTGTCAGTGGGCAAACATACAAAATCAGCAGGGGATCAAATACTTTTTTCCCTCACTGTATATACACACACTGAACAATAATATAAACGCAACATGCAACAATTTCAAAGATGTTGCTGTGTTACAGTTCATATATAAGGAAATCAGTCAACTGAAATAAATGTATTAGGCCCTAATCTATGGATTTCATATGACTGGGCAAGGGCGCAGCCATGGGTGTTTTGTGAGCGAATTTTTTAGCACATATTAACAACAAGCCATACCTTTATTTTATTTAAATCAAAGCACAAACCGGTAGGCTATTTATAGGCACGTGCTGTTGAGTTTTTGTCGCTTTCTGGGAAAAATCGCAAACATTCAGCACAATCAACAATGATTCAGCTTCAATTTAACTTTATTAAAACGAGCACAGTCTGAGGAGTGCCGCCCCTGAATCTAAACCCATTCTGATAAGTGCAGCACTACACCCGACTCCAACCCCACTGACCTTGAGGTAGCTGCATGACCCCCGTGCTGAGGCCTGAGACCAGGTCCCCAAACAGGTACTCCTTGACAGGGTAGGACGGCAGCCATGTTAGAATGGGCAGGAAGCTCAGAGCAATGGCTTTGGCCCTCTCTGATGAGCAGCTAGAGAGAGCGAGAGAGTGAGTGAGTAGGTGTGAGTAAATGAGTGTGTGCTTAATCTGCTTATCTATTAGGGAAGCTTCCTAGCAGCATGTAAATGGGTGTATAGTTCTACTAGTGTAATCTTAGACAAACATCGTCAGATAAAAAAATACTCGTAACTTCACATAAGCTTTTACAGTCGTAACACATTTCCTGAAACAAGGTATTGCATAATTCCACATCCCAGTCACACATTCAGCAATGTTCTTCAATCCAGGGTCATCAAAACCTTCATAGGTGTGTCTACTGGGCTGGAACAACACTTGAACACACTGTGGGTCCCAATGACCAGGATTGAAGAACAGAACACTACTCTACAGTCTGTTCAGATCTGTAACAGGGTCGTGTTCATTTGGCACCAAATGGCAGAAAACTGATTGAAACAGGGAGGGACTACCTGGACCTGTCCAATAAGAACCACTTTTTTTTTTTTTTTTTTTAAAGTTTTGCTACGGTGTGTGCTATTGAACACGACCAGGTCTGTGGGCACTAACTCGATGTAGATACTTACTGGAGCTGCTGTGCCAGTCTCTGCCGGATTGTCTTGGGGCTCCTCTCTCTCGGGTGCAGGAGCTGGGTGTGGAGGTAGGCCTCATCGTACACAGGCCGTTCCACACGGTACATCAGCGGTGGGGGCGCATCCTCGGAGGGCGTTACATGTTGTTCCATAACACAGACCGGAAGCTGGGCATGTCAGATAAAGGGGGAAGATCCTAGCTTAAGTAGGTTCTTACTCGCTTTCTCTCTCTCTCTGTTTGGTTCGCTGTCCCTTTTTCACAGGTCCTGCTTCCTCCCGCTGCTCTGCTGAGAGAGAAAGACAAAACAGTCAGTAACTACGTAGACCAAATGTTTTTGAAGCAAAGCGTTGTTTTGACCCAACTCCAGCAGGGTTGAGCACCATGCGGCTGGTAGTTTTCATTAATAGAGTAGCCCTATTTATGGAGATTACATTGCGTCCCTCGTTTTGTTGTTGTGGTGTTTTCAGACATCCAAGCTATCTTTTCAAGCAAATAGAACTGATGTCACAAAACTGTGACCAAATATTAACTTTCTGCTCCATGTGGAGAAAGAAAAACAGGGGTTTATTCACTAGGAACCAAATGGAAAGAAACAGGAAGTGACCTACCTGAACTTGTCCAACAAGAAACTCTTGTTTTCGTGTCTGTTGCAAATCGTTTTACTACAGTTGGCACTAATGAATACACCCCATCTGTGTTCTACATACAGAGAACGTTTACACTCCAAAATCAATGCAGAGATAAGAGCCTCTTCTTTGGGCTAAAGAACGGTCCAAACTACACTTCAGGCTGACTGTGGTAGCCTGGCCTACACAACTTGGCAAACCAGAGGATATTGACCTTTCAGGTTGGAAGCCACTTAGAGGAAAGGTCTCCAGCAGCCTTACTAAGAATAGATATTGAAATTGTTATTATATACTTTATAGACTTCTGCGGCAAAGGTAAACATGATCATATTACTCTTCATCAGAGCAGTGTCAAAAGCAGGACTCCCCAATCCTGTTCATGGAGAGCTACCCTCCAGTATAGGCATTGACGGTTCAATCAATGATGAACCGTCAATGTCACCGACAGAAAAAAATCATTTGAATTAAACATGAGATGAAAGATATTAAACGGAACTTCTGGAATCCTGACAGCCAAGACGTGAAGTTATCACACCACTGTATTGTAACTGGCTGTTACTCTTTATTTTGTAGCAAGTAGCGACTTGTGTCATCAATGACAAAACACAACCACATCCTCAACATAAAAGGTACTGTTAGTTAGCTAGCTAACTACATAACTAACGTTAGCTACATATTTTAACCTGAATTCAGGTTACAGAGGAATGTGTTGTAGAAAAGTGATGGCTATCTACAATTCAGAATGCACAGCGCACGTGACAGACGCGAATAAAGGACAATTTCTTACCTTCTGACCTCAGCCTAGGATGTCACACTCTGACGCGATTGATCGAATTCAAATATACAAACTGACCGCGCATCTAGGCTCCGGTTACAGTTTAACGCCGGTAATGCACTTTAACAACCTTCGACACTCGACAGCTACATTATCGACCAGGGGAAGATCCCTTGTAGTGGGACGTACGTAACTCTGACGTCACTAAACCAGTGATCATGGGACTTGTATTTTCTTTCATACAGTAGTTGGATGATGATACAAACGTATTCCCCTTTTCTAATCATCATTATTGGTGCTCTCTATATACGTATTACAGTTCTTTGGTTGGTGTTTTTCCAAAGGATATGCATCTACATTTCCAAAATACTCACCTACATGAGAAAGAAAAACTGAAACAAACCCGATGTATCATACTACATCATTCCGTGAATGTTGTCTACACTGACAATTGCATGTGTGACCGACCGGCCCTATAGATGGTCAGTGCTATCCGGTATCCTTCGGACGTCCTTACCCTAAACACCAATTAACCTCTCCCATAACCTTACAACCCAGTCTCACAGATTATTGTGAAATAGACACGAATTGGTCCTCTGTGGCTCAGCTGGTAGAGCACGGCGCTTGTAACGCCAGGGTAGTGGGTTCGATCCCCGGAACCACCCATACACAAACATTTATGCACGCATGACTGTAAATCGCTCTGGATAAAAGCGTCTGCTAAATGGCATAATATAATTGCTTATTGTAAATTTGTGACAGACACACGAAAAAGTATATGTTTTCGTGTGCAGTACACGATTTTGTATACAGTGCATTTCAATCACAGATAAAGACAGTAGGTTACTTCATCTTAACGCAGAAACGATAGGAGGGGCGTATAACGCGAACGTCTAGCATCCCAAGGGTTGTGTGTTCCAATCTCATCATGGATAACTTTAGCATTTTTGCTACTTTGCAACTTTTTATCTACTTTACAACTACTTAGCTAACCCTTCCCCTAACCTTAACCCTTTAACCTAACTACTAAACCTAACCCTTTAACTACTTAGTTAGCATATTTAGCGCTAACCATAACCTTAACCCCTAGCCCTAACATTAAGCCTTAGCCTAGCTAACATTAGCCACAACTAATTGGAATTCTTGTAATGTACAGGAATGCGTTAACAAGAAAGAAAATAGTGTAATACACACGAAAAAGTGGACTTTTTCGTGTGCCTGTCACGAATATCGAATAAGTAATTTGTGTGTATTTAACAATAAACTGTGATAGTGTTGAACCTTAACCATAACCCTTCCCTTAACCATTTTAAATGTCAAATTCAATGGGCTACGGACCCTATTCAGATACAAAGGCGCTCTCTAGTGGCCTTCTGATGTGAAATAAATGTATTCATGAAACGTTATTAATGTGCTCAAATAATATTCGGACAGATGGCGCCATTGTATACTTTTTAGAAGCTCGTGTCTCGGTTCTGCTTGTTTTTTAGCAGGGTCTGTCACTAATCACTAGACGTCCCAGTTCTGCTTTTTGGTATTATATTGCTGGCATTAAATTATAGATACTTGGTAAAAGGCTTAGGTCTACTATACTGCCTAAGTACTGTACTTTATAAAGAGGCAGGTGGTCCTGCATTGAAACATATGGTTAGGAAATGGTCATGGATCTAAATGTAGGCTGTGTGTAAACTTGACAATGTCAACCCTTCAAAGTCATACTTAAATGGCCAATTGGGTGTACCAATCTCACCACCACTACTATGTCCACCACTAATTTCACTACTACTACTACTACTTATCAGGCAAAAAATAACTATTTAGGTTGGCTGCATTCATGTATTTCCCCCACCAACGCATGGGTCCACTCTACTCTATAGGCCTAGGAGAATGGAGCTCTGAACAGAGGACCCTTTTATCCATAGCCTCTTTCCAGAAATACGACCACCAGACCCAACTTGTCTGGTGCTAGCAGGCAGCCAGCTGGCACAAAAGTGCGACCCCAGAGGAGGGCTACCTGGATGGCTGCCAGTGACTAAGAGAGTCCCAGGCCTCAAAAGCCTCCTGGACAGGGCCTGTGTAGTGTAATACCCTGGCATAACAGCATTCTCCCTTTACACATCACACCATTCATTACAGGCCATGAGGGGAAATTATTTGGTCCTTTTTATAAAATGTTTATTGCTTAAAAAAAAAGAATGGTGATCTCAGATGAAGGCATATGGTAATCTGAATTTCCTCACAATTCAAGGCATAAATACTATTCACTGTTCTCTCTTTATGCATCTGTTTTACTTTGTAATCTTATGAGAACATCAATCTCAAAGGAACTGCCTGTCTCAAATCTGCATGTCCGGACAAAGCCATGACCTAAGCAATACTTTCATGTTGAGTCACTCACACTTTGTCAGATTATTTAAAGGCCCATTGTAGTCAAAGTGTTTCCTGCGTTTTGTATTTTTTTACATTTGAGTCATTTAGCAGAAGCTCCTATCCAGAGTGACTTACAATTAGTGAGTGCATACAGTATCAATTGTACAACAGCTGATTAACTAACACTGTAAACGTGTTTTAAAAAATCCTGATAGTTGCTGCTTGAAAATCCAATCTACACAGGACCTTCTAATCATCAGGTTTGCATGGGCGGGAGTTTCGGCTTGGCAGGTGACGTCACCAGGCAGTAAATTGGTTAATAGACCAAAAACAAAGAGAGTTCTAAACATAGAGATCCTATTAAATTACTTGAGAGGGTCTATGTTATAAACCCTCCAAGTTCCAGAATGGGGTGAAAATGGCAGCCACTTTGGTCAGGGAGAAATCCAAACCAGTCTAATTGGAATGAATGGCAGTCGAGGCATAATCCAGATTTTACTTATGCAGAATTGTGTATTAAAATGATTGTCAACCTAAAATATTGTCAGATAATTATAAATACCGTTTTTTACAGGTTTTATAAACCTTTTCTGTATAAATAACCTCAAAAATACATAAATGTCTCAATTTTTGTTTTCTAGGAAAGCTGTGAGTGCTATATTTTAAATTCTTAAAATTAATTATTTTACACAATATCTGATCACAGCACTGGCAAACATGGTTGACCAATTCCCAGACCAAATTGACTGACCTTTAGACCATCATAAGAAGTTTCATGTCTATTCTAGTATTCTAATTCCAAATTCTATGGTTCCAAACCTCTCTGCCAATAACAGCTACTTTTCAGTTTTCCCCTCCCCACTCAGACCACTCCCAGAAAGTCCTAGCAAAATGATTGCTTGAGAAATAGTTTTTTGCTAAAAAGCTATTTTTGTCAATTGTTATGGAAATCTATTACAGTAAGGTACTTAGCTAATTGTTACTCAGAAATGATTTGATATTGATATAAAAATGGCTCATTGCCTTTAATGACACACTGTCAAAAACTTTACATGAAAGAGATTGGACACTGTGTTAGGCCTCTATCATGTAAAATTGAGCAAGTGCGTCTTTATTGTGTAATTTGTGTACCAGTTTGATCTTCTGTGATCAAATGCATCTATAGCCTCAAACCTCAAGCAGTTCATATGTTTGTTAATCATGTTTTAATTCATTAAAGCAAATTAATATTTGTTATTTTGTATTGCTTTGTAATTGGTTACATTGCAGAAGTTATCTCGATACCAAACAAATTCAAAGTTACACATTAGTGCATCGATGAAGTCGTCCCCACAGTGACCGTACGTACCCCAACCAGAAGCCATGGATGACAGGCAACATCCGCACTGAGCTAAAAGGTAGAGCAGCCGCTTTCAAGGAGCGGGACTCTAACCCGGACGCTTATAAGAAATCCCACTATGCTCCTAATGAGCCATCAAACAGGCAAAGCGTCAATACAGGACTAAGATTGAATCGTACTACACCGGCTCCGACACTCGTCGGATGTGGCAAGGCTTGCTAACTATTACAGACTACAAAGGGAAGCACAGCCGCGAGCTGCCCAGTGACACAAGCCTACCAGATGAGCTAAATTACTTCTATGCTCGCTTCGAGGCAAGCAACACTGAAGCATGCATGAGAGCATCACTGCCTGGTATGGCAACTGTTCAGCCTCCGACCGCAAGGCACTACAGAGGGTAGTGCGTACGGCCCAGTACATCACTGGGGCCAAGCTTCCTGCCATCCAGGACCTCTATATCAGGTGGTGTCAGAGGAAGGCCCTAAAAATTGTCAGACTCCAGCCACCCTAGTCATAGACTGTTTTCTCTGCTACCGCACGGCAAGCTGTACCAGAGTGCCAAGTCTAGGTCCAAAAGGCTTCTTAACAGCTTTTACCCCCAAGCCATAAGACTCCTGAACAGCTAATCAAATGGCTAGGGACCCCCCCCCCCCTGCTGCTACCCCTGCTGTATCTATTCATAGTCACTTTAACTTTAACTACATGTACATATTACCTCAATTACCTCGACTAACCTGTGCCCCCGCACATTGACTCTGTACTGGTAGCCCCTGTATATAGGCTCACTACTGTTATTTTACTGCTGCTCTTCAATGATTTTTTTTGTTTGTTTTCTATCTATTTTTTACTTAACACTTATTTTTCTTAAAACTGCATTGTTGGTTAAGGGCTTGTAAGTAAGCATTTCACTGTAAAATTTGATTTGATTTGATTTGACATTCGGGTACATCCGTCAATCATTAATCACAGCAGCACTAGCAACTTTGAAACAGGTGACCCACGTCGCACAATATAGAGAAAGACGCCCTCTTCTTTACAAACCCAAGGTTGTGCTGCGCCTGCGGCTGCAGGCTTTTCCTCGTATCTCTGTTGTGTATGTAGCCTATTTTCTCTAGACTTGACTGAATAAGGAAATGTAATAGGAATCCAGCACCGCCGAGTGTGAGAAGTGACTCGTCCTACAACGTAGGCTACTGTACTTCACTCCGTAAATAAAAAGTAGCTATAAACTCACATATGAATGCGTTTATGTACCTGGACTTATTGCGGAAAGAGCACGGAAGGTGATAGCCTACATTTACGCACGGATTGGGCATTCGATTTTTAACCATGGGGAAAAGAGCCGCGCTGTCGATTTATGATGAAGAGTTCAGCTTTGTCAGCCCAGTTGTCAAATATCTACTTTTCATTTTTAACTTAATATTTTGGGTAAGTATTTCATATGTTTAGATTTCTGCTGGCTTTTTCTGCTGATTTTGCGTAATCTGTGCACCTCACTCTGCCTAACTCAAGTTTACGCACTAATTTTCATTGTACAAATTATAAATATCAATTTGCTGTTAGACTACACAGCCTTCACTGGACGTGAGCAACTTTAGGCTGTTAGTTTATTATTGTGTGAATGCATGAGAAAACAAGCCTCACAAACAAGACACATTATTTCTAAGCCTCACATAGCCTACAAATGTTCCACAACATAAGAAAAATAGTTATGTGATACAATCATGTATGATATCAAAAGCCTGCCCCCAAAAAATAGTTCAGTGACCTTTCACTGGGCAGGTTTTTCAAACCATTGACCTTTGGCAACATATTCAATAAGATTAAACATTCTGCTATTTTATTTTTGCCTTTGCTTCTATGCTAGAAGAAAACAATCCAAATCAATCCTTAACCATGGAAAATAACCAATATTGCCTATTCAAAGGAGTACATGATAGAGAAGTAGAGGTTGTATTCTGCTTCATGTTTGACACCAGTGACTCCTGCTAGTGTCATACTAAAGGAGTGCTTATTTTCTGAGGAACATGTTTAAACCGTAGTGACAACATCACAGCAGTGATAATGGTGAGGAATGGAGCTACAGGTGTGCTAAGGAATGCCTGCACATACCTTGCAGCTCTCTCATTGGTCTAAGTGTCACCTTGTTTTGAAACTGTCATTTGTGTTTAAATAACCCATTTTACTCCTTTAATAATGGACCTAGTGTTGCTAAGATGTTTGCTGCTAGAATATGTTTAGATGTAAATTAATAACGTTTAAATAGAGTGGATCCAGACTCTCATTTCAATAACAATGTGAAAACCATTAGGAGCAGTAAACACAACTCCATTATACACTGCTCTTTATATGCCAGTCCACTGTCACAGCTCCTTTTTTTAACCACGCTGTTGCCAAGCAGCACAACGTTTCATTTATTCATATGCTGATGGTGCAACATGGGGGTTTGTGAGAAGGGGGCCCATGCATTCTCCACTCCAAGTCTATTTAGCAGTTAAATGAGTGTATCAATTATGCCTTCAATCAAGTCCTAGAAAGCTGATGAAACAGTTCTGTGAGAGGGCTATTTGTTCTGTTTTTTTTATTTTTATGCAAAGCTCATCCAATGCTTGTTACAGTTGCATTTTGCGTGTTTGACTATCAGAAACTAATCTTGGCCCCATTTTTCCTTTTGAATGAGCTTTAATTCACAATTTGTATCAAAATATATGAGGAGGACCCCATCCTCCTTTTTTTCCCCAAGCACTGTGTCACCAAGCACTGATGTGCCTTTGATGGTGATGACACTTGTGTCGGCGCTGTTCTGAGGGAACTATGACACATAAGGAGATGGGAGCTCTTTGAAATATCCAGGTTTGGCGTTCTTTATTGAGTTCATACCTTTGATAACATGGGCCCTGCTTTAACATCACACAGCATAGGCAATCATCGCATGCCTTGGCTCCACTGTCAGACCAATGCAATAGTTTTCAGAATGGATTTTGTGTGGCCTGGCTGATCTAGTGCCGCAGTCTTTGGCACACACATCTATAGTGACGGCATAGGTTAGAATCTGGCCTAGTGCCCTTTGACACAACCGCTCTCTCTCTTTCCCTACTGCCATCCTCTCTCACTATCTGTTCAATAGAAAAACATCTGAAAATACCTTAATCTATATATTTGTAAGTTTAAAAAAATGTGCCACTCTGAATTGTCCTGATCTTATGACATCTGCTTTGTTTATCTCGATCGTAGGACAATGGGTTGATTGTCAGCACGCCGACTGATTTTGCTACTTCCCCAAACGTTGCCCTTGAGTACAGAATATCTATAACAACAATAAAAAGGCAGCCAGCTGTTAAACGTTAACAACTCAGGAAGCAGAAGTTTGGAAACTATGCGAAGTTATAATACAGAAGTGTCAGCCTACTGTCAGGTGCTTGGGGGAACTGTAACTTCTACTCACTGTTCAACACTGTAAGGGTGTTTCTGACTAAGACCCCAAGAACAAGCAGCGTTGTTATTGCAGACTGGGATTTCCAGTGTTGGGTTTTAGTCCGTACTGCTTTGCAGTGGTAATATGCTTTGACATGGATTTATGTCCAGTTTTGCTGTATTTACATTCCATAACTTGTAGCAGAAACCTAGCATAAACGTTGGCCTACCTTAGCTCTGGTCCAGGGTGTTAGTATGCATTCCTCTACTAACACCTTCGCTCTCGTCCAGGGTGTCAGTAAGCGTTCCTCTTCTAACGGAGAGGAGTTAATTAACTAGCAGAGGCAACTCTTTGGTTGTGCGATGGGACTAGAGCGAGGCCTTCCTATGCATAGCAGATAAAGGCAGATTCATAGACAGGAAATGACAGGGCTTGGGGTTAGCAATGAGCAAAACAACATGTAGGCTACAGTGTCAGTGTGCTCACATCCGTATGTTTGATTCTTCATTATGTACAATAATAGTATCATTACATCTGCTAAATTTACCACATGGGTCACCTGCAGGAGTGGACATGGAAAAAGAGTAACTCAGGAACACACTAATGTAAAATAATTTCATTCACCTTAAACTATTCTTTACATGTCAAAAGGATTTCACTCCCGGAACGCAGACGGAACTAGGTTTCCTCCCATCTCCACCCCTGGCCACTTCTACATTGATTTACAAGTTTGAACAGGGACATTACAAAAGCAAACTCCTGATTGTACAGTCCAGTCCATCACAATGCACCACAAGCTATGAGCACGTGTCGAAGAGCTACTCTTCGGCCTTGTGCAAACAGGATAAGATCTTGTCAAAACTTGCATCTCCGGCTGTGAGGAATGCATTGTTGACGTTGTTTTTCACCCCCTCTGGCTAGCTGGAGAATGTGTCTTGAAGGACGCATGTAACATCATCTGTAGACTGTTAAAAGCATTGTTGCAAAAAACAGCAAGGGAGTCATCAATATTGCTACATATGTGAACTATGGTGTGAGAGGTTATCTGAACAAACCACCAAGGAAGATATCTACAGTGAGGGAAAACATTTTTTGATCCCCTGCTGATTTTGTACGTTTGCCCACTGACAAAGAAATGATCAGTCTATAATTTTAATGGTAGGTTTATTTGAACAGTGAGAGACAGAATAACAACAACAAAATCCAGAAAAACGCATTTCAAAAATGTTATAAATTGATTTGCATTTTAATGAGGGAAATAAGTATTTGACCCCCTCTCAATCAGAAAGATTTCTGGCTCCCAGGTGTCTTTTATACAGGTAACGAGCTGAGATTAGGAGCACACTCTTAAAAGGAGTGTTCCTAATCTCAACTTGTTACCTGTATAAAAGACACCTGTCCACAGAAGCAATCAATCAATCAGATTCCAAACTCTCCACCATGGCCAAGACCAAAGAACACAAGGCTGGAATGGGCTACAAGACCATCGGCAAGCAGCTTGGTGAGAAGTTGACAACAGTTGGTGCAATTATTCGCAAATGGAAGAAACACAAAATAACTGTCAATCTCCCTCGGCCTGGGGCTCCATGCAAGATCCATGCAAGATCTCACCTCGTGGAGTTGCACAGAAAAAAATAGTTAAAGCTTTAAGTTACATACACAGTGCTAGTGTTGTAGTCAAGTGACTAAACCTCAAGTCCCACAAGCGTCCCAAGTCCCTAGCGTTCGAGTTGAGTCAGAAGTCCTTTGCTTATGCTAAAGCTTGTGGTCCGACAATCTTTCAAGCTACAGTTCACAGCGTAATGATTGATAGCTAGCTTAGTATACTGAACAACAATATAAATGCAACAATTTCAAGGATTTTACTGAGTTAAATTTTTTTGCATATCCCATTCAAATCTGTTCTTTTTCCTGCAGTCTGAACAGCCAAAAAGCAAATGGAATAGGATATTTCAAGCCACATTTCAAACCACCTTCAAAGGTGGTTTGAAGTCAGATACAAATCTGATTCCTGGCCATGCGACTTGTCTCTGAACGGTCAAATCTGATTTATTTGCCCTCAAGTGGTTTTTAGACTGTTATTTAGCATCTCTTGTTGCTTGCTAGCTACTCTGACAGTTTGACAAGAACATGTGGTAGCTAATTAGGTTGATAATTATTTATAAACAAATTAGTGCTAAAAAGCTACCTAGCTAGCTTGTTGACTGTTGTGGCTAGCCAAAAAGAACTCGTTTTTAAAGTTGGATCATCTTAGCCTTTGAGGCTTTAAAAGTGTTTTTACACTTTGATTTTGAACATTCAAAGTCACTGGAAAACGTCGAAGGCAGGCATTGTTGTCGCCTTAGCTTGCTACATAACTTCTGAGTGATAAGAAGCACGAGCACCACCACCAATCAGCCTACACCACTGCTCACACACATGTCGTTACTATGACAACTAGCGTAGCCTTGACAGCAAATGACTGCTTTCTGAACACATACATTTGATTTGGTCACTTGTAACTTGCTGTTTTGGACAGTCAGTATTCCAAAACGGATTTGAAAAACCAAACTGATTTGAGCATGAAGGCCTGCAGTGTGAGCAAGGCTTAAGTTACTAGTGGTTGAGTCTGAGTTCAAGTCCCCTCACTGGTTGAATTAAGAGTCATGAAAAGTCCAGGACTCGAGTAGGCCTACTACACCTCTCCACGGTGCTTACTGAAAATGAATGCTTTCCCATTTCATCATCAATCTGTGTGATTGACAGGAGTGATGACCAATGGGGCTGAGTTGTCACCACCATCATCATAACGACCAGGGTTGAAGTATGGATAGAGTTTCTCAGTGAAGGTGTCGCCAATGAAAGAAAAGATATGAGACTTGTTCTCCACATCATAAAAGGAGACCTGACCCTCCTCATAATCCACAAACACCCCCACTCTCCTGAGCTTCTTCTGAAGGCAGACACGAGTGCCACCAATAGGACAAAACTGATCATCTATGAGTCGTGCAATCCAGAATCCATTATCAGGGGACCGTAATAGCAAGGCTCTGTTTGTGGACTCTCTCATTAGTCCCAAAAACCAAGTTGTTTTTCCCTCAACCTGCACCTCATAGTAGAATCTTCCTGAGGAGAAGCCCTCCTTTCCCATGACACTGGGAACATTCCAATACCTTTCTGGGTCATGTTGGAGAGTATGTTGCCTGTATCCATCTCTCACTTTTTTCCCGTCCTCAGACATAACAAGATCGTGATGTCTTGTATCAGGGTCCAGAGTCACATCCACTGACCATTGCTGCACCCTCTTCAGCTCAGCATCACACAACTTCAACATCTCTTTTGTAACTGTCTCCTCCAGCTGAGACACAGCTCTCCTTAAGTTCCCCACACACATATCACTGTAAACACTGATCTTAGACCAGTTCCTGGTGTTCATGGGGGAGCACAGGGATGGAAATCTCTGGAGAAGGTGGAGGTGGTCCTCGGTGTGTGAGAGCTGCTCCAGTTCAGTGCATCTCCTCTTTAGCTCAGTGATTTCCTGTTCCAACTCTTTAATGAGCCCTTCAGCCCGCCTCTCTGCTGCTTTCTTCTTCATCTCAACCTTCTCAATGAGCTCAGCCTGGCTTCTTTCAATGGACTGCACCAGAGCAGTGAAGAACTGCACACCATCTGTTATTTCTCGCTTTGCGTCTTTCTTGCTGACCTCCACTGAGCGTTTGATATCCTTGACCTTCTGCAGTCGTTCCCGGATCATTTGCTGCACTTGTAACTCCGTCTTCCCCAGCTGAGCCTTCCTCTCCCCAAACTCTTCCTCTAGAGGGGCGGTGTGGTGAGTCTTGTGGTCAGTCTCTGTGCAGAACTGACACACACACGTCTGGTCAGTCTTACAGAACAGCTCCAGGAGTCTGTCGTGCTTCTTACACATCCTGTCTTCCAGGTTATCCACAGGGTCGATCAGTTTGTGTCTCTTCAGTGCTGGGGCTATCTCATGAGGCTGCAGGTGAGTTTCACAGTAGGAGGTCAGACACTGCAGGCAGGACTTCAGTGCCTTGAGCTTCTTCCCAGTGCAGACGTCACAGGACAGTTTTTCAGGCTCAGCAGGCTGCTCACCCGGGCTGCTGGGAGCTTTCACTTGAACCAACTTTCTAAACTGAGCAGCCATCTCAGCGATGAATGTATTGACGCGAAGCTCTGTTCTGGTGTAGAACCTCTGCTTACACATTGGACACTGGTCAGTGGTATTCCAGTATCCGCTGATACAGGCCATGCAGAAGTTGTGTCCACATGAAATGGTGACAGGGTCAGTGAACACATCCAGACAGATGGAACACAGGAACTGCTCTTCAGACAGCAGACTACTGGGGGACGCCATTTCTGGAACACAATAAAATATAGCCATGAAGTGCTTATCTTAATTTGAATAAATCAGCTCTTCATTCTAAAGCATCATCATTTTACTGAATTTCACCGTAGAGATACTTATCAGGGCTTATTTTAACAGTTTAATGTAGTTTAAAGGTAAAATCAGACTTTAACCAGAAAGGATTAATAGCAGGATGTGTGTAACAGGAAGATGATTTATCCTCACCTGTTACAGTAACCTCTCGCTCTCTCTCCACTCTGCTGTGTGAATGTGTATTCTCTCTCTCCTCAGAATAAGACAGAAAACAAAAATTAAATGTTTTATACAATTCAGAGGTCTCCAGGGGGGTGATTCTGGTTCTGAAAAGCAGCTTCAAGTTTCTGTAGTGGCATGTTAAGTTTCACTTCAGCAGAGTGACATAACCTAGCTCCTCCCTCCCTGCCTGGCTGTGTGTGTCTGCTCCATAGAGTTATAACTATGGTCTGCTCTTAAAGGAGCTGAGTTCCATTTCCAGAGTGAGCTGTTTCTCACATACCTCCTTACTGTGTTTTACAGTCCATTCTGAAAATATTCAAACCCCTTGACTTTCTCCGCATTTTGTTACCTTACAGCAGGGTTCTTCAATTCCGGTCCTGGAGGCCCGAAACACTTCTGTTTTTTATTTCTACCTGGTAGTTAATTGCACTCACCTGGTGTCCCAGGACTGAATTAGCCCCTGATTAGAAGGAGAGGATGAAAAACAGAGGTGTTTCGGCCCTCCAGGACCGGAATTGAAGAACCCTGCCTTACAGCCTTATTCTAAAATTGATTAAATTGATTTTTCCCCTCATCAATCTACACACAATACCCCATCCTATATGGATGGTGTTAAGAGATAGATGGGAGGTATTGAATAGAGTTGAAGGATGGGACTAATAACAAATAACAACAAATGATAACAAATATAGCTAATAATGTAAGCATACTGTGTCCATAATAGCACAGTTAGAAAGATATGGCATATAGAAGCAAACCGGATGGACATCATGAAAATGATCGGAGAGGTTGAGAGTAGAATAAGTTCAGGAGCAATAAAAATAAAAATATTAAAATATATATATATAATAGAATTATTGTAAAATTAACTCTGTCCATAAGGTGTAGATAGTAAGTATAGACCGGAAGTAGAGGCCTGGGCATTGTTGTTCACTAATTTACTCCAAGTAGGGAAAGGATGGTGGGGTTGAAAAGTAATAAAGGGGAGTATATATATTTAAAAAAAAAAAGAAAACATGGGGGATTGGAAGTGATGCAGACAATTACATTGTTAGAAGATACAATCTATCTGCAATATTAAGCTGATCCATTCCCCCCAAACAAAAATAAATAATAATAATAATAATAATAATAATAATAATAAAAATAAAATAAAAATACCCCATAATGACAAAGCAAAAACTGGTTTATAGAAATGTTTGCTAATTTATAAAAATGAAACTGAAATATCACATTTACATAGATTTCCACACTGAGGTTGGAATAAAACTGTGAAATTGTGGAAAATGATAATGCCCTTTTAGTGTAAGAGCTGTCTGGTGACATCACAAGGCGGTAAATTTGACTTCCAAACCTCTCTGCCAATAACAGCTAGTTTTGAGTTTTCCCCTCCCCACTCAGACCACTCCCAGACAATCCTAGCTAAATTCTTGCTTGAGAAATTGATCATAGCTAAGAAGGTATTTTTGTTTTCAATTAAAATGGTCAAAAATATACAATCACAGTAAGTTACTTAATTGTTACCCCGAAATGATTTGATATTGAGATCAAAACGTCTGCGTTGGACCTTTTGTAAATCCCTCCTGTTCTCCTCTTTTGAGACTGTCATACCTTTATAAGGACACACTATGTCCAGGTTCATGTATAGTCTACTCTCATATCGTTCTACTCCATATGCCTATTTATAACAAGCAAAATGACATCTCATATCGTTCTACTCCATATGCCTATTTATAACAAGCAAAATGACATTGTGACCTCTTTTTTTTCTTTTCGTTTTGTTAGATGATCTCATTGGTTATGATGTCTATTGGCGTTTACGCGAGGATGATGAAACATGCCGGTAAGTGATCCTCCATTGGCTCAATCGATGCATACAGTGGGGAGAACAAGTATTTGATACACTGCCGATTTTGCAGGTTTTCCTACTTACAAAGCATGTAGAGGTCTGTAATTTTTATCATAGGTACACTTCAACTGTGAGAGACGGAATCTAAAACAAAAATCCAGAAAATCACATTATGATTTTTAAGTAATTAATTTGCATTTTATTGCATGACATAATAATTGTATACATCAGAAAAGCAGAACTTAATATTTGGTACAGAAACATTTGTTTGCAATTACAGAGATCATACGTTTCCTGTAGGTCTTGACCAGGTTTGCACACACTACAGCAGGGATTTTGGCCCACTCCTCCATACAGACCTTCTCCAGATCCTTCAGGTTTCAGGGCTGTCGCTGGGCAATACGGACTTTCAGCTCCCTCCAAACATTTTCTATTGGGTTCAGGTCTGGAGACTGGCTAGGCCACTCCAGGACCTTGAGATGCTTCTTACGGAGCCACTCCTTAGTTGCCCTGGCTGTGTGTTTCGGGTCGTTGTCATGCTGGAAGACCCAGCCACGACCCATCTTCAATGCTCTTACTGAGGGAAGGAGGTTGTTGGCCAAGATCTCGCGATACATGGCCCCATCCATCCTCCCCTCAATACGGTGCAGTCGTCCTGTCCCCTTTGCAGAAAAGCATCCCCAAAGAATGATGTTTCCACCTCCATGCTTCACGGTTGGGATGGTGTTCTTGGGGTTGTACTCATCCTTCTTCTTCCTCCAAACACGGCGAGTGGAGTTTAGACCAAAAAGCTCTATTTTTGTCTCATCAGACCACATGACCTTCTCCCATTCCTCCTCTGTATCATCCAGATGGTCATTGGCAAACTTCAGACGGGCCTGGACATGCGCTGGCTTGAGCAGGGGGACATTGCGTGCGCTGCAGGATTTTAATCTATGATGGCGTAGTGTGTTACTAATGGTTTTCTTTGAGACTGTGGTCCCAGCTCTCTTCAGGTCATTGACCAGGTCCTGCCGTGTAGTTCTGGGCTGATCCCTCACCTTCCTCATGATCATTGATGCCCCACGAGGTGAGATCTTGCATGGAGCCCCAGACCGAGGGTGATTGACCGTCATCTTGAACTTCTTCCATTTTCTAATAATTGCGCCAACAGTTGTTGCCTTCTCACCAAGCTGCTTGCCTATTGTCCTGTAGCCCATCCCAGCCTTGTGCAGGTCTACAATTTTATCCCTGATGTCCTTACACAGCTCTCTGGTCTTGGCCATTGTGAAGAGGTTGGAGTCTGTTTGATTGAGTGTGTGGACAGGTGTCTTTTATACAAGTAACGTGTTCAAACAGGTGCAGTTAATACAGGTAATGAGTGGAGAACAGGAGGGCTTCTTAAAGAAAAACTAACAGGTCTGTGAGAGCCGGAATTCTTACTGGTTGGTAGGTGATCAAATACTTATGTCATGCAATAAAATGCAAATTAATTACTTAAAAATCATACAATGTGATTTTCTGGATTTTTGTTTTAGATTCCGTCTCTCACAGTTGAAGTGTACCTATGATAAAAAATTACGGACCTCTACATGCTTTGTAAGTAGGAAAACCTGCAAAATCGGCAGTGTATCAAATACTTGTTCTCCCCACTGTACATTCAGTGTGAATTTCCAGAGACGTTTGTATGGCATTGTAGTGGTGCTTTCATACTGAGATCAATAGGCCTGGGTCATGCACCGTAGCGAAACGTTTTTGAAACGGAAAATGAACAAATGTGAGTTTCTTATTGGACCAGGTAGTCTCATCCCATCCTTTCAGTCCGTTTTCTCCTGTTTTGTGCCTTTATGAACATGACCCTGGTCGCAACACCAAGGCAGAAATGCCAAGGTAGTACAGGACATTTATAGAGTATGTAATTTTGTTTATGTCATTTCAAAGGTCACTCTGTTAGGAAGAATGTCAAAAATACAAACACCTCACAAATTCTTCTAAGGTTTGATGAATCTCCCCATTATGTTTGTAATTCCTTCTAAGATAAGAACCAACTTCAGTCACTGTAAATAGGAAAACAAATCAAGGTTACTGATTGGTCCTTGAACATTTATTTTAATGTGCTTTGAGAATGAGACATTCGACAGGTTTTATGTGCTGTTACACTCTCTCTCTCTCTCTCTCTCACTCACTCACTCACTCACTCACTCACTCACTCACTCACTCACTCACTCACTCACTCACTCACTCACTCACTCACTCACTCACTCACTCACTCACTCACTCACTCACTCACTCACTCACTCACTCACTCACTCACTCACTCACTCACTCACTCTTTGGCCCCACGCATACTCTCTCTCTGTCCTCTCTCGTTCTCTCAATTTCAATTTTCAATTTAAGGGCTTTATTGGCATGGGAAACGTATGTTAACATTGCCAAAGCAAGTGAAGTAGATAGTAAACAAAAGTGAAATAAACAATAAATATTAACAGTAAACATTACACTCAGAAGTTCCAAAAGAATAAAGACATTTCAAATGTCATATTATGTATATATATACAGTGTTGTAACAATGTGCAAATAGTTAAAGTACAAATGGGAAAATAAATAAACATAAATATGGGTTGTATTTACAATGATGTTTGTTCTTCACTGGTTGCCCTTTTCTTGTGGCAACACAACATGTCACAAATCTTGCTGCTGTGATGGCACACTGTGGTTTTTCACCCTGTAAAATTGGGTTTGTTTTCTAATTCTTTGTGGATCTCTGTAATCTGAGGGAAATATGTGTCTCTAATATGGTCATACATTTGGCAGGAGGTTAGGAAGTGCAGCTCAGTTTCCACCTCATTTTGTGGGCAGTGTGCACATAGCCTGTCTTCTCTTGAGAGCCAGGTCTGCCTACGGCGGCCTTTCTCAATAGCAAGGCTATGCTCACTGAGTCTGTACATAGTCAAAGCTTTCCTTAAGTTTGGGTCAGTCACAGTGGTCAGGTATTCTGTCACTGTGTACTCTCTGTTTTAGAGCCAAATAGCATTCTAGTTTGCTCAGTTTTTTTGTTAATTCTTTCCAATGTGTCAAGTAATTCTCTTTTTGTTTTCTCATGATTTGGTTGGGTCTAATTGTGTTGTTGTTGTTGTCCTGGGGCTCTGTGGGGTCTGTTTGTGAACAGAGCCCCAGGACCAGCTTAATTAGGGGACTCTTCTCCAAGTTCATCTCTCTGTAGGTGATGGCTTTGTTATGGAAGGTTTGGGAATCGCTTCCTTTTAAGTGGATATAGAATTTAACGGCTCTTTTCTGGATTTTGATAATTAGCGGGTATCGGCCTAATTCTGCTCTGCATGCATTATTTTTAGGATATTTTTGCAGAATTCTGCATGCAGAACACCATTATTTTTGTCTTACTGAGATTTACTGACAGGGCCCAGGTCTGACAGACTCTGTGCAGAAGATCTAGGTGCTGCTGTAGGCCCTCCTTGGTTGGTGGCAGAAGCACCAGATCATCAGCAAACAATAGACATTTGACTTCATATTCTAGTAGGGTGATGCCTGCTAGACTGCATCCCTGTCTCACCCCACGGCCCTGTAGAAAGAAATGTGTGTTTTTTGCCAATTTTAACCGCACACTTTGTTTGTGTACATGGATTTTATAATGTTGTATGCTTTTCCCCCAACCCTACTTTCCATCAATTTGCCAAATTGAGTCAAAAGCTTTTTTGAAATCAACAAAGCATGAGAAGACTTTGTCTTTGTTTTGGTTTGATTGTTTGTCAATTAGGGTGTGCAGGGTGAATACGTGGTCTGTCGTACGGTAATTTGGTAAAAAGCCAATTTGACATTTGCTCAGTACATTGTTTTCACTGAGGAAATGAACTAGCCTGCTGTTAATGATAATGCAGGATTTTCCCAAGGTTGCTGTTGACGCATATCCCACGGTAGTTATTGGGGTAAAATGTGTCTTCACTTTTGTGGATTGGGGTGATCAGTACTTGGTTCCAAATATTGGGGAAGATGCCAGAGCTAAGGATGATGTTAAAGAGTTTAAGTATAGCCAATTGGAATTTGTGGTCTGTATATTTTATTATTTCATTGAGGATACCATCAACACCACAGGCCTTTTTGGGTTGGAGGGTTTGTATTTTGTCCTGTAGTTCATTCAATGTAATTGGAGAATCCAGTGGGTTCTGGTAGTCTTTAATAGTTGATTCTAAGATTTGCATTTGATAATGTATATTTTTTTGCTGTTTGTTCTTTGTTATAGTGCCAAAAAGATTGGAGAAGTGGGGGGGGGGCGGGATCAGCTTAATATTGCAGATAAATTGTATCTTCTAT
This sequence comes from Coregonus lavaretus, assembly GCF_964263955.1. Classification (NCBI taxonomy): domain Eukaryota; kingdom Metazoa; phylum Chordata; class Actinopteri; order Salmoniformes; family Salmonidae; genus Coregonus; species Coregonus lavaretus. Next base: position 49,820,486 of record NC_139992.1, on the reverse strand, counting down.
CAATGTAATTGTCTGCATCACTTCCAATCCCCCATGTTTTTTATATATATACTCCCCTTTATTACTTTTCAACCCCGCCATCCTTTCCCTACTTGGAGTAAATTAGTGAACAACAATGCCCAGGCCTCTACTTCCGGTCTATACTTACTATCTACACCTTATGGACACAGTTAATTTTACAATAATTCTATTATACAGTGGGGAAAAAAAGTATTTAGTCAGCCACCAATTGTGCAAGTTCTCCCACTTAAAAAGACGAGAGAGGCCTGTAATTTTCATCATAGGTACACGTCAACTATGACAGAGATATTGAGAAAAACAATTCCAGAAAATCACATTGTAGGATTTTTAATGAATTTATTTGCAAATTATGGTGGAAAATAAGTATTTGGTCAATAACAAAAGTTTCTCAATACTTTGTTATATACCCTTTGTTGGCAATGACACAGGTCAAACATTTTCTGTAAGTCTTCACAAGGTTTTCACACACTGTTGTTGGTACTGTGGCCCATTCCTCCATGCAGCTCTCCTCTAGAGCAGTGATGTTTTGGGGCTGTCGCTGGGCAACACGGACTTTCAACTCCCTCCAAAGATTTTCTATGGGGTTGAGATCTGGAGTCTGGCTAGGCCACTCCAGGACCTTAAAATGCTTCTTACGAAGCCACTCCTCCGTTGCCTGGGCGGTGTGTTTGGGATCATTGTCATGCTGAAAGACCCAGCCACATTTAATCTTCAATGCCCTTGCTGATGGAAGGAGGTTTTCACTCAAAATCTCACGATACATGGCCCCATTCATTCTTTCCTTTACACGGATCAGTCGTCCTGGTCCCTTTGCAGAAAAACAGCCCCAAAGCATGATGTTTCCACCCCCATGCTTCACAGTAGGTATGGTGTTCTTTGGATGCAACTCAGCATTCTTTGTCCTCCAAACACGACGAGTTGAGTTTTTACCAAAATGTTTCATCTGACCATATGACATTCTCCCAATCCTCTTCTAGATCATCCAAATGCACTCTAGCAAACTTCAGACGGGCCTGGACATGTACTGGCTTAAGCAGGGGGACACGTCTGGCACTGCAGGATTTGAGTCCCTGGCGGCGTAGTGTGTTACTGATGGTAGGCTTTGTTACTTTGGTCCCAGCTCTCTGCAGGTCATTCACTAGGTCCCCCCGTGTGGTTCTGGGATTTTTGCTCACCGTTCTTGTGATCATTTTGACCCCACGGGGTGAGATCTTGCGTGGAGCCCCAGATCGAGGGAGATTATCAGTGGTCTTGTATGTCTTCCATTTCCTAATAATTACTCCCACAGTTGATTTCTTCAAACCAAGCTGCTTACCTATTGCAGATTCAGTCTTCACAGCCTGGTGCAGGTCTACAATTTTGTTTCTGGTGTCCTTTGACAGCTCTTTGGTCTTGGCCATAGTGGAGTTTGGAGTGTGACTGTTTGAGGTTGTGGACAGGTGTCTTTTATACTGATAACAAGTTCAAACAGGTGCCATTAATACAGGTAACGAGTGGAGGACAGAGGAGCCTCTTAAAGAAGAAGTTACAGGTCTGTGAGAGCCAGAAATCTTGCTTGTTTGTAGGTGACCAAATACTTATTTTCCACCATAATTTGCAAATAAATTCATTAAAAATCCTACAATGTGATTTTCTGGAGAAAAAAAATCTCAATTTGTCTGTCATAGTTGACGTGTACCTATGATGAAAATTACAGGCCTCTCTCATCTTTTTAAGTGGGAGAACTTGCACAATTGGTGGCTGACTAAATACTTTTTTCCCCCACTGTGTGTGTGTGTGTGTATATATATATATATATATATATATATATATATATATATATATATATATATATATATATATATATATATATATATATATATATATATATACACACACACACAGTGGGGAGAACAAGTATTTGATACACTGCCGATTTTTGCAGGTTTTCCTACTTACAAAGCACGTATAGGTCTGTAATTTTTATCATAGGTACACTTCAACTGTGAGTGACGAAATCTAAAACAAAAATCCAGAAAATCACATTGTATGATTTTTAAGTAATTAATTTGCATTTTATTGCATGACATAAGAATTTGATCACCTACCAACCAGTAAGAATTCCGGCTCTCACAGACCTGTCAACACACTCAATCAAACAGACTCCAACCTCTCCACAATGGCCAAGACCAAAGAGCTGTGTAAGAAAATCAGTGATAAAATTGTATACCTGCACAAGGCTGGGATGGGCTACAGGACAATAGGCAAGCAGCTTGGTGAGAAGGCAACAACTGTTGGTGCAATTATTAGAAAATGGAAGAAGTTCAAGATGACGGTCAATCACCCTCGGTCTGGGGCTCCATGCAAGATCTCACCTCGTGGGGCATCAATGATCATGAGGAAGGTGAGGGATCAGCCCAGAACTACACGGCAGGACCTGGTCAATGACCTGAAGAGAGCTGGGACCACAGTCTCAAAGAAAACCATTAGTAACACACTACGCCATCATAGATTAAAATCCTGCAGCGCACACAAGGTCCCCCTGCTCAAGCCAGCGCATGTCCAGGCCCGTCTGAAGTTTGCCAATGACCATCTGGATGATCCAGAGGAGGAATGGGAGAAGTTCATGTGGTCTGATGAGACAAAAATAGAGCTTTTTGGTCTAAACTCCACTCGCCGTGTTTGGAGGAAGAAGAAGGATGAGTACAACCCCAAGAACACCATCCCAACCGTGACGCATGGAGGTGGAAACATCATTCTTTGGGGATGCTTTTCTGCAAAGGGGACAGGACGACTGCACCGTATTGAGGGGAGGATGGATGGGGCCATGTATCGCGAGATCTTGGCCAACAACCTCCTTCCCTCAGTAAGAGCATTGAAGATGGGTCGTGGCTGGGTCTTCCAGCATGACAACGACCCGAAACACACAGCCAGGGCAACTAAGGAGTGGCTCCGTAAGAAGCATCTCAAGGTCCTGGAGTGGCCTAGCCAGTCTCCAGACCTGAACCCAATAGAAAATCTTTGGAGGGAGCTGAAAGTCCGTATTGCCCAGTGACAGCCCCGAAACCTGAAGGATCTGGAGAAGGTCTGTATGGAGGAGTGGGCCAAAATCCCTGCTGCAGTGTGTGCAAACCTGGTCAAGACCTACAGGAAACATATAATCTCTGTAATTGCAAACAATGGTTTCTGTACCAAATATTAAGTTCTGCTTTTCTGATGTATCAAATACTTATGTCATGCAATAAAATGCAAATTAATTACTTAAATCATACAATGTGATTTTCTGGATTTTTGTTTTAGATTCCGTCTCTCACAATTGAAGTTTACCTATGATAAAAATGACAGACCTCTACATGCTTTGTAAGTAGGAAAACCTGCAAAATCGGCAGTGTATCAAATACTTGTTCTCCCCACTGTATATATACATATTTTTGCTCCTGAACTACTTCTACTCTCAACCTCTCCGATCATTTTCATGATGTCCATCCGGTTTGCTTCTATATGCCATATCTTTCTAACTGTGCTCTTTCCCAAAAGCTCCCAACATACAACCTATATACTTATTATGGACACAGTATGCTTACATTATTAGCTATCTTTGTTACTATTTGTTGTTATTTGTTATTAGTCCCATCCTTCAACTCTATTCAATACCTCCCATCTATCTCTTAACACCATCCATATAGGATTTCTATTTGCCATATATATTTCAACCGTACTGTGATGTTTTACAAAAGTTCTGAACCTTTCTATTCTCATTGCTTCTACAGATTGTGAATTAAAAATAAACATTTTTGCTAAAAGTATTATTATATTATTGATTGATTGACTATGACTTTTCAGATCACCCAGTAATGCTATCTGCAAGGTTAGTTCCAGGTAAATATTGCAATCCTTTAGCCATTCCTGGACCTGTGTCCAAAAACAAGCTACAAATGGACAGAACCAAAACAAATGATCTAATGATTCTGTCTCTTCACAGCAAAATCTGCAGAGCTGGGAAGATTGTATCCCCCATATAAATAACATTCTATTGGTAGCAAGAATTTTATATAATAATTTAAATTGAAAGATTCTAATTTTTGAATCCGGTGTCGTTTTGCGTGTCAGTTCATAAACACTATGCCATGGGATCGGTACGTCAAAGATCTCTTCCCAACTATTTTGCAATCTATATGGGACTGTCAATCCTTTGGTCCTTAAGTGAAACTGATATACTTTTTTATTTATCACAGTTTTCCTTAACCAATTATGTTCTTTAATGCAAGGCCGACAGACAAGTTCCTTACTTTCTCCCCCTTCAACTTTCCTCTTCCACTTTTGCGGTAAGGCTGCAATTATTTGGTTGTAATTTTGGGTAGAGCAGACATTTCCATATGTTTTTGTTAGCTGCATGTGCGACATAACTCCACCAGTCCTACCGATGATATCATTTACGAAGATTATACCTTTTTTAAACATTCTGTCAAAAAATAAAGGTTTTTTGTCAATTAGTATTTGAATTTAACCACAATATTTCTGGAGGATTAAATTGAAATTGCCACCACCTTTCTATGGCTTGTTTTAGAAATAGTGATATTTGGGAGATGATTTCCTTTTCAAATAACTGCAAATGAGTTGTTGTAATCTGAATAAAGGGAAAAAGGCCTTTCTTGAACATTGGGTGAGACAATCTTACTAATTTGCTTGAGAACCAGTTCGAATTTAAGTTTAACTTTTGTATGACTGAAGCTTTTAGTGATAGGTCTAATGCTTTAATATTTAATAATTTCTGTCCTCCGAATTCATATTAATTATATAAATATGCCCTTTTAATTTTGTCTGGCTTGCCGTTCCAAATAAAATTGAATATTTTTTCTCATATAATTTAAAAAACTGTTCGCTAGGCGTAGGCAAGACCATAAGCAAATAGGTAAACTGGGATAATACTAAAGAGTTAATCAGGGTGATTTTTCCACAAATTGACAGGTATTTTCCTTTCCATGGTAGTAAGATCTTATCTATTTTTGCTAACTTTCTATTAAGATTTATTGAAGTGAGATCATTTATTTCCTTTGGGATATGTATTCCGAGTATATCCACATCACCATCAGACCATTTTATTGGTAAACTACATGGTAATGTAAAATTTTTATTTTTTTGTGATCCAATACGTAATATAGTACATTTGTCATAATTTGGTTGTAATCCAGAGAGGTTAGAAAATGTATCTAGATCCTCTATGAGGCTGTGGAGGGATTCTAGTTGTGGATTTAAAAGAAAACATGAATCATCAGCGTACAATGACACCTTTTTGTTTTTAAGCCCTGGATTTCTAATCCTCTGATATTATTATTGGATCTGATTTTTAGTGGTCCTCTGTAGCTCAGCTGGTAGAGCACGGCACTTGTAACGCCAAGGTAGTGGGTTCGATCCCCGGGACCACCCATACACAAAAATGTATGCACGCATGACTGTAAGTCGCTTTGGATAAAAGCGTCTGCTAAATGGCATATTATTATTATTATTATTATTATTATTATTATTATTATTATTATTTTAATAGCTAACATCTCGATGTCCACAATAAATAGATATGCCGATAGTGGACAACCTTGTTTCACTCCTCTTGACAGTTTAAAACATTCTGAGAAATAGACATTATTTACTATTTTACACCTAGGGTTACTATACATGATTTTCACCCATTTTATAAGAGATTCTCCAAAATTGAAATGCTCCAGGCATTTATATATAAACCCCAGTCGAACTTTATCAAATGACTTTTCGAAGTCTGCTATGAATAGCAGGCCTGGTTTCCCAGATTTTCCATAGTGTTCTATTGTTTCCAATACTTGACTTATATTATCTCCAATGTATCTTCCATGTAAAAACCCTGTCTGATTAGAATGAATAATATCCGACAATACCTTTTTAATTCTATGCGCTATACATTTTGCTAGGATTTTTGCATCACAACATTGAAGTGTAAGGGGCCTCCAATTTTGTAAATGGACTGGATCTTTATATTTTCCACTTGTATCCTTCAGTAATAATGAGATCAGACCTTCTTCTTGAGTGTCAGATAATCTACCATTTACATAGGAGTGGTTAAAACATGCTAACAACGGTCCTCTTAGTATATCAAAAAAGGTTTGGTATACCTCGACTGGTATGCCATCCAACCCTGGAGGTTTCCCAGACTTAAAGTCTTTAATTGCATCCAGAAGTTCCTCCTCTGTAATTTCACCTTCACATGAGTCTTTCTGTGTGGCTGTTAATTTGACATTATCAATAGAAAAAAAATCTCTACAATTAGCTTCAGTTAGAGGAGATGGAGGCGACTGAAAAGAAAATATATGCTTAAAGTACTTTGTTTCTTCCTTCAAAATATCATTTGGTGAATTATGGGTGACTCCGTCAATTGTAACCAGTTTCATTAAGTTATTTTTGGTAGCATTCCTATGTTGAAGATGAAAAAATAATTTTGTGCATTTTTCCCCATATTCCATCCAGTTTGCTTTATTTTTATAATATATTACACTTGATCTTTCTTGAATAAGTTTCTCCATTTCTTTTTGTTTTTCCTCTAATTTATTCTGAGCCTCTATGTTACAGTTTTTATTGCCATCTATCTGTTCTGTTAGACTTTCTATTTCCTTTCGTAGTATAAACTCTTTTGACCTAAATTGCTTTTGTTTTCGAGATGAGTACTGAATTGCATGGCCTCTAAAGGCACATTTAAAGGTGTCCCATACAATAAGGGGATTCGCTGTACCTATGTTATGTTGGAAAAAGTCAGTTATAAATTCCTTTGTTCTAATTATAAATACATTATCATCCAATAGGCTTTGATTACATTTCCAATATCCTCGCCCACTTGGAAATTCAGTAAGAGTAATGTATATGCCTATTATATGATGGTCCGACCCCATTCTGTCCCCTATCAACACTTTTTTTTACTTTTGGTGCCAACGAGAATGAGATAAGAAAGAAGTCAAGACAACTAGCTTGATTCAGTCTCCGCCATGTATATCTCACTAGATCAGTATATTTAAGCCTCCATATATCTACTAGTTCTAATGTATCCATGACATTCACAATTTCCTTAAGAGCATGTGGGTGATTGTTTGTGGTGTGATTTCCTTTACGGTCCATTGAGCTATTTAAATCGGTATTATAATCCCCCACCATAATAATATTGTCTTGAATTGCTTGTAGGGTTGATAATTTATTATATATCTTGTCAAAGAATTGTGGATCATCATTATTTGGTCCGTAAAGGTTAATGAGCCATATCTGTTTATGGTCCAATAACATATTTAAAATAATCCATCTACCTTGCGTATCTATTTGGACAATTTGCACATTCAGATCGAAATTACTATTAATTAATATCATCACCCCTTTTGAATTTCTTTGCCCATGGGAGAAGTATATCTTCCCCCCCCCCCCCCCATTCTTTTTTCCACGCTACTTCATCTCGAATTGTTGAATGAGTTTCCTGTATACAATAGATATTATATTCCTTCTCTTTGAGCCATGTAAATATTGTTCTTCTTTTGTTATTATCAGCTAAGCCATTACAATTATAACTGGCTATGCTTTCACCTCTATATATATATATATATCTATATATCTATATAACTATTTAAAAAAAAAAATATGCATATCCTATTTTCCATCATTATCAATTAATATGCGTAATAATGTCGGCAGTTCACGCGTAGGATTCTAACATATAACCCGGATTGCCATTGTATTACATTTAATTCATTGACAAGCAATTATTATCCCCCCCCCCCCCCCCCCCCCAACATCCCCACCCCCCCACAACAGATGCCAGACAAGCACACACGCACATACTCACATACTCCAACACACTCAACCCCCCTCCTCCATAATCCACCATAAAATCAGATACTCAACGGCTGTTATATCCCAGAGCCCAACTCGAGAAATAACCGGATTTACGAGTGCATATACAGTTAAAGCTGATTGAGAAAGCATGCAGATTGAGCAGAAATTGATAACAATGTGAGATTTGATTAATCTACTTAATCTATGTCAAGTCCTAGGTGATGGAGATCAGATCCACCCTCTTCACCTGAGACACAAACACTCTGATCCCCTGTTGTAACAATTTTCCCAGGCATCTCCGTGCGGTCAGACCTTTGATTATTTTGTGCTACCTGGGCCACAATAATAAACCCCCTCTCTGATTGTCCGAGTGTGACCCCCTCCCCATGGGTTACTGCAGCCAGTGTTGCCAGCACTGCCACTACCTGGGTGGGCGTACCCCACCGGAATCCCCACCGGCTAGGTAAAAGGTCGTCAAGGTTCTCAGCAGCTTTGAGAATTTCCTTGTATATTATTCTCTCCCATCAGGGGGCTCTGGCTTTGTAGGACCAACCCTGCCAGGCAGGCTCAGAATCTTGAGGGGGCGGTGCTGCTCAAGTAGGTCTCTGACCGCAGTTATTTCTCTGTTTAGGCTGCATACTCACAGCAGGTCCATAAAAGAGATGGGAAATTCTCTTTGGTGTATGGGTCACTCAGGTGGGTGTCCAGGTTATAGGGTTAGGGATCTTTCCATCATGATAGGACAATGAAAAATTAGATTAATGTATATCCCTCATCTACACAAAATTGAAAGCTCTCTCTCACTACCCCTGCTCATAGACCTCCGGTCGTCTCTGGGATATGCAACCATTTCCCCTCTCACTCACTTAACGCTGCACACCACATGGTTGACTGGGGAAGAAATGGGCAGAGCGTGCAAACGCACCCGCATCCACATCTGCCGCAAGGGGGAAAGGACGCCAGAGAGAACACAGGACCAACCACAACAACCATCCGCCAAAACAACAACCTCCCGCCAAAAAAGCCATGTTCTAATTATTTGTATTTAAAGATGTATTATTCTGCTTGTTATGTCGTTTTATCCTTTTATAAAATACTATACATGTTATTTAATATTACAATCCCTATCATTGCTAGTATCAGGTGCTCCAATATTCGACTCCTCTATTACAACTTTCACCTAGTCGGCTCAGGGATTAGAACCAGCGACCTTTCGGTTACTGGCACAACGCTCTTAACCACTAAGCTACCTGCCGCCTGAAGTGGTTTACCCATACATCTCCATTTTGGATAGATAGCTCTTCGTGTTGTTGTTTAGTGTTTTCACATTTTCCCAGAAGTGGTTAGAGTCTATGGATTCTTCAATTACATTGAGCTGATTTCTGACATGCTGTTCCTTCTTTTTCCGTAGTGTATTTCTGTATTGTTTTAGTGATTCACCATATTGAAGGCGTAGGCTCAGGTTTTCTGGGTCTCAATGTTTTTGGTTGGAAGTTTCTCAATTTCTTTCTTAGGTTTTTGCATTCTTCATCAAACCATTTGTCACTGTTACTTTCCTTCGGTTTTTTGTTAGAGATTTTTAGATTTGATAGGAAAGCTGAGAGGTCAAATATATTGTTTAGGTTTTCTACCTCCAAGTTTACACCTTCACTATTACAGTGGAACGTTTTGTCCAGGAAGTTGTCTAAACGGGATTGAATTTGTTGTTGCCTGATTGTTTTTTGGTAGGTTTCCACACTACTTTCCTTCCATCTATAGCATTTCTTAATATTATTCAGTTCCTTTGGCTTTGATGCCTCATGATTGAGTATTGCTTTGTTCAAGTAGACTGTGATTTTGCTGTGGTCTGATAGGGGTGTCAGTGGGCTGACTGTGAACGCTCTGAGAGACTCTGGGTTGAGGTCAGTGATAAAGGTCTACGGTATTACTGCCAAGAGATGAGCTATAGGTGAACCTACCATAGGAGTCCCCTCGAAGCCTACCATTGACTATGTACATACCCAGTGTGCGACAGAGCTGCAGGAGTTGTGACCCGTTTTTGTTGGTTATGTTGTCGTAGTTGTGCCTAGGGGGGCATATGGGGGAGGGAATGCTGTCACCTCCAGGTAGGTGTTTGTACCCCTGTGTGCTGAGGGTGTCAGGTTCTTGTCCAGTTCTGGCATTTAGGTCGCCACAGACTAGTACATGTCCCTGGGTCTGGAAATGATTGATTTCCCCCTCCAGGATGGAGAAGCTGTCTTCATTAAAGTATGGAGATTCTAGTGGGGGGATATAGGTAGCACACAGGAGGACATTTTTCTCTGTTGAGATCATTTATTTCTCTCTTGCTCTCTCTGTCCTCTCCACTCTCTCTCACTCTCTCTGTCTTCTCCACTCTCTCTCACTCTCTCTGTCCTCTCCACTCTCTCGCTCTCTCTGTCCTCTCCACTCTCTCTCACTCTCTCTGTCCTCTCCACTCTCTCTGTCCTCTCCACTCTCTCTGTCCTCTCCACTCTCTCTCACTCTCTCTGTCCTCTCCACTCTCTCTCTCTCTCTCTCTGTCCTCTCCACTCTCTCTCTCTCTGTCCTCTCCACTCACTCTCTCTGTCCTCCACTCTCTCTCACTCTCTCTGTCCTCTCCACTCTCTCTCACTCTCTCTGTCCTCTCCACTCTCTCTCACTCTCTCTGTCCTCTCCACTCTCTCTCACTCTCTCTGTCCTCTCCACTCTCTCTCACTCTCTCTGTCCTCTCCACTCTCTCACTCTCTCTGTCCTCTCCACTCTCTCTCTCTGTCCTCTCCACTCTCTCTCGCTCTCTCTGTCCTCTCCACTCTCTCTCTCTCTCTCTCTCTGTCCTCTCCACTCTCTCTCGCTCTCTCTGTCCTCTCCACTCTCTCTCGCTCTCTCTGTCCTCTCCACTCTCTCTCGCTCTCTCTGTCCTCTCCACTCTCTCTCGCTCACTCTGTCCTCTCCACTCTCTCTCGCTCACTCTGTCCTCTCCACTCTCTCTCGCTCTCTCTGTCCTCTCCACTCTCTCTCGCTCTCGCTGTCCTCTCCACTCTCTCTCGCTCCCTCTGTCCTCTCCACTCTCTCTCGCTCTCTCTGTCCTCTCCACTCTCTCTCACTCTCTCTGTCCTCTCCACTCTCTCTCTCTCTCTGTCCTCTCCACTCTCTCTCACTCTCTCTGTCCTCTCCAATCGCTCTCTCTCTCGCTCCACTCTCTCTCTCATACATGATTCTGTCACTTGCTCTCTCTTTCTCTCTCTTTTTCTCTTTCTCTCTTTCTCCATCACCCTCCCAGAGGCAGCCATGGCCTGTCTAGCGGTGGACCCTGCCATCCTGCTGCTGATCGTGGGGGTGCTCATGTTCTTCATCACCTTCTGTGGCTGTGTGGGCTCACTCCGAGAGAACATCTGCCTCCTACAAACGGTCAGTGGTCTAGCCCACTTCTAACTCTTTTTAAAAGAGCATCCTCAAATCAAATGAAATTGTATTGGTCACATGCACCGAATACAACAGGTGTAGACTTTACCGTTAAATGCTTACTTACGAGCCTATTCCCAACAATGCAGACTTTATGCCTACCTACTTTGAAGTAATCAGTGATCTGTTAAGGTTTGGTGGGTGAAAGCAATAAGATAGAAATGGTGCTTTCAAATAGCCAAACGTACAAATCAGTGATCTTTACCTCAAGGAAGGCAGGAAGGAAGGATGCATTCAAAAAATATTGGAACTGGACCACTGCCAATTATGAGCTGTGCTGTGCTCTATCAATTAATAGCTTAGCATGAGATACTTTAGTCCTCCTCAGGTTATCTGCTGATGGGGGTTTTGACCCTTGAAAGATTACGAGGCTAATGCATTCTTATCCATAAGAATTGAGTGACATGCCCTCAGACTGAACAAATTATTAACTCTTCCTTTCTCTCTCTCTTTTCTCTCTCTCTCTCTCTCTCTCTCTCTCTCTCTCTCTCTCTCTCTCTCTCTCTCTCTCTCTCTCTCTCTCTCTCTCTCTCTCTCTCTCTCTCTCTCTCTCTCTCTCTCTCTCTCTTTATTTCTTTCCTCCAGTTCTGCATCTTTCTGACTATGATCTTTCTGCTGCAGCTAGCTGCAGGCATCCTGGGCTTCGTCTTCTCAGATAAGGTACTGTATCTCCACTAGGAAAGGATCGAATTATTGGGGTATCACTATGGGAATTATGGGGGTATCACTATGGGAATTATGGGGGTATCACTATGGGAATTCCTGCTATTGGTTGTATCATGCAGCATTTTATCCCCTAAAATAAACTGTAAATGTCGGTTCTCCCTAAGATTTTTACTCTGGGAACTCATTCCCATGCGTCCCGTCCCCTCCACCCCTGCCTCTAGCTAGGCCATTATACCTTGACCAGGTCCCAATTTACTGTCATTCACCAGTTCATGTTAAAGAAGTGCAACATCTCTCTGAGGTCAATTTAATAGATTGTTACTGTCCCCAAAGGGCAGTTCTTCTGCAGCATAAAATCTGCGCAATTGAAACTTACACACAGCATATATACAACAACAAGAGGAAGATAGGAATCATTAAAAGAGAAAGATTTGCCGTGAATATACAATATTTACAAGAGCAACCAATGGAATCCATGCTTTTGGATTAGACTTTCATCAATTGTGACTGTTGAATATGGTAGGCTTTCTAATGTCCTATTGGCTCAATTAGTGCTCATATCAGTTCATTCAAGTCATTACCGTAAGATAAGGGTCAAAAACATGATGATAACGATAAAAATGTAAATTTAGAAGAGGGAGTTTTTTTTTTGTCTGTCAGTGACTTGTGGCCAGAGATCGCCCTCTGCTGTTAGTTGCCTTCAACTTAACGTCACCGGTCGATTTTAATTCATCCAGCAGCAGGCTGTTGGTTTTCAGAGGAATGTACTACATGTATACTTTGAGTGTGAGCCTGCGACTGTGCGTGCTTGCTTGCGTGTGTGTTTGCGCATGTGTGTGAAGAGATGGCTCAAAAGATAGAACGCAGCTCAAAGAAAGGCAGCACTGTTTTCTAACCATGGGGGTATTATTATACCAGGATTTACTCAGGATAAATAAATGTGTGTAATTCATTGGCCCCTGCTTGTGACTTTACAACATTGTCTTGCTCAGGGTACAATTGAGTGTATTAGTTGATTGACCAAACAAATTATTTAAAGCAAATGGCTGTCCTCTTTTTTTCTGTCTCTTCTAAAGGCACGGAATAAAGTGAGTGAGATCATCAACAATGCCATCGTTCATTATAGGGATGACATTGACCTACAGAACCTCATCGATTTTGGTCAGAAAGAGGTGAGGAGTGGACCCCATATAACTGGAAAACAACACTTTCTCACTGTAATACTTGTTGTTCCCAAAATAATACACGTTGAACTCAAGAAGTTTCTGTACAGAGATGGTAGTTTCACTACTATTTATTTAGTATTAAAGGGGCTTTGTAAGATTTGGTCTAGGTTTTGAGATGACCCTCTATCAGCCTTCAACTTCCTGAAAACAACAGTTTAGTTCACTGTATTGGCCTTACTCACGAATGTGTCTCACAAGCGCTTGAGGTAAAAGACAACATCTACACACCACACTGACCTAACAACAAGTTGCACACAGATACAGACTGACAGCCGTTGACAACACAGGCTATACAGTCTGCCCATTACCAAGCTATACAGTCTGCCCATTACCAAGCTATACAGTCTGCCCATTACCAAGCTATACAGTCTGCCCATTACCAAGCTATACAGTCTGCCCATTACCAAGCTATACAGTCTGCCCATTACCAAGCTATACAGTCTGCCCATTACCAAGCTATACAGTCTGCCCATTACCAAGCTATACAGTCTGCCCATTACCAAGCTATACAGTCTGCCCATTACCAAGCTATACAGTCTGCCCATTACCAAGCTATACAGTCTGCCCATTACCAAGCTAGACAGTCTGCCCATTACCAAGCTATACAGTCTGCCCATTACCAAGCTATACAGTCTGCCCATTACCAAGCTATAGTCTGCCCATTACCAAGCTATACAATCTGCCCATTACCAAGCTATACAGTCTGCCCATTACCAAGCTATACAGTCTGCCCATTACCAAACTATACAGTCTGCCCATTACCAAGCTATACAGTCTGCCCATTACCAAGCTATACAGTCTGCCCATTACCAAGCTATACAGTCTGCCCATTACCAAGCTATACAGTCTGCCCATTACCAAGCTATACAATCTGCCCATTACCAAGCTATACAGTCTGCCCATTACCAAGCTATACAGTCTGCCCATTACCAAGCTATACAGTCTGCCCATTACCAAGCTATACAGTCTGCCCATTACCAAGCTATACAGTCTGCCCATTACCAAGCTATACAGTCTGCCCATTACCAAGCTATACAGTCTTCCCATTACCAAGCTATACAATCTGCCCATTACCAAGCTATACAATCTGCCCATTACCAAGCTATACAATCTGCCCATTACCAAGCTATACAGTCTGCCCATTACCAAGCTATACAATCTGCCCATTACCAAGCTATACAGTCTGCAATTACCAAGGACGTGTTTGTCCTCGTCTCCTCAGTTCAGCTGTTGTGGAGGTGTTACCTACACCGACTGGTCTCAGAACATGTACTTCAACTGCACCACAGACAACCCCAGCCGAGAGCGCTGCTCTGTTCCCTTCTCCTGCTGCCTGCTGTCTAAAGATGAGGTCAGGGGTTAGAGATCGGGGCCTTGGGGTATTACAATCGTCTTGCCAACAACTTGTTACAGTGGTTAAATTTTGACAGACTACAGTTAAGTGTGCTATTTTTATGTTCCACTTTATTGTCAAATGTGGTTTAGTTTCAACAGAGCACAAGGCACTTAAACTAGCCCTATTAAAATACTATATAGTTGTAAACCGTTATAAAGGAAAGTACATTTTGCACCGTTATGCGTGTGCACGCAAGAGTGTGTGTGCGTGCACATGTGCATGCTCATGTACTTGCTTGTGCATTCGCGTGCACGTGCATTGTAATTCAAATGCATCTCTCTCTCTGCCTCTCTCTCTCTCTGCCTCTCTCACTCCCTCTCTCTCTTCAGTTGGTCATTAACACAATGTGTGGTCAGGGGATGCAGGAGCTATCATTCCTGCGGGCTGGTGCCTTCATCCACACCAATGGCTGCATCGACAAGCTGGTTAACTGGATCCACAGCAACTTGTTCATGCTAGGGGGCATCGCCCTGGGTCTGGCCATCCCACAGGTAGACATCACCACACACACACACACACACACACACACACACAATTGAATAGTCTATTCAGACCCACAATGAAACTAAGGAGAAATGAGTCAACACACACACACACTTGAATAGTCCATTACAGGGTTGGGGTCAATCCGAATTGATGTCACTCAATTCCTTCAACTTAAAACATTTGAAATGAATAGCTTCTCCTTTTCAGTTTATTGAGAAATCATTGAAAGTAGATGCCGTTCTTTCAATTGTTGAATTGGAATTTCTGTTTACTTCTTGAATTGACTGACTTCAATTTGAATTGACCCTAGCCCTGGTCTATTTAGATTCACGTTGTAACTTTATGGGCAAATCATCTATACGTTTAGAGAGGGTCAGGAACCACTTTAAGTTACTTCTCTCACTTCTCTGCTCACCCAGCCTCTATTGTTTTCCTGCGCTCTCTCTCTCTCTCTCTCTCTCTCTCTCTCTCTCTCTCTCTCTCTCTCTCTCTCTCTCTCTCTCTCTCTCTCTCTCTCTCTCTCTCGTTAGCTGGTGGGGATCCTCTTGTCTCAGATTCTGATCAACCAGATAAAGGACCAGATTGAGCTTCAGAACTACAACCTGCAGCACCGTACGGACCCTTGGCAGTGACCTGCTCATGATCAGGTCCTCCCCGATCAGACTGGACCAGGACTAGGTCACCAACCCCGGGGTCACCCAGGGGGTGTGGGAGTCTGGAATTCTACCCCCTTCTGCTGGATGGGGCTCAAGCTTACATGTGTCCAAAGGCCTCTTTTCATGGAGATGGTTTTCATTTTCAAGGCTGCTTGATACTTTCGATGGTGCAAGGACTGGCTTTGAGGTCAAAGATTCTGGTTGGATGATCCACCACCATTTGACAAGAGTCGAAAATGGCGAGGTTATCTGCTCTCTTTCTGCGTTCTTCATTCCTGTGTCAATGTGTGCTTGTTTCGTTTTAGCTCACCCAGTACCCCGGATGGGTAGAGTTTTCACTTTGTGACCAATGGAATGGTCAATGTTTAAACTCTGCCCACCCCGTGCCACAGGGGAGCTAAAAGGAACGCATCTAATCAGGAAGTACTCCAGCCAGACAGCAAATGGAGAACTCCTCTATTCACACCTATTCATCATTTGACTCATCTGAAATATGACACGATCTGTAATTTATTGAAAAGGGTAAAGCAGCTGACTTTTTAGTCCAAACACTGCAAAATAATGTAGACTCTGTCCAGGTACTTTAGGATTTTGTCTATCCGATTTACAACATTGATCTGTTATTGATATCCATCCAGTTATCCCCTACTACTCTCATAGGGTTGAGAACAAGACAACTATGTTGGCCCTTCTCAGATATGGAAGAGAAAACCCAAGTAATGTAATAAAGCTCATTAGCTAATGGTGTGTATGTTAAAGCTCCCAACTGTAGTGTGACATGCATGCTATAACAAGTTAGACTCCTCAGTTGTCCAGTGTTGGTAATCGCGTGCCCACTAGAGCCACTTCTTCTTGTTTTTAGCTTATAGGAGTGAAACTTGGTGTGGTCGTCTGCTGCAATAGGACCGACGAGTTGTGCGTTCCCGAGATGCCGTTCTGCACACCACTGTAGTACTGTGCTGATATTTGCTTGTTTGTGGCGCGCCTGTTAGCTTGCACGATTCTTGCCATTGTACTTCGACCTCTCTCATCAACAAGCTGTTTTCGCCCACAGAACTGCCACTGACTGGATGTTTTTTGTTTGTCGCACCATTCTCGTTAAACCTTAGACAAGCCCAGGAGACTGTCTGTTTCTGAGATACTGGAACCGGCACACCTGGCACCGACTATCATACCACGCTCAAAGTCACTTAGGTCACTCGTTTTGCCCATTCGAACTTTCAATCGAACAGTAACTGAATGCCTTGATGCCTGTCTGCCTTCTTTATATAGCAAGCCATTGGCAAGTGACTCACTGTCTGTAGGAGCGATCCATTTTCGTGAACGGGGTGGTGTACCTAATAAACTGGCCACTAAGTGTGTATTTCGAGCTAAATGGACTCTAAATACATTCCTTTCAATAAAGCATATATTTTGGATATGATGCATTGTGGGTATCCATACAGACCAATAATGTAATTGTAGTTTCTTACTCACTGAGCTACTGATTTTATAATAAACAGTCTTAATTTCCGTAACGCCTTTTACACAAGCACTGGTGTTTAGATTGGCAAGCGCTGCAACACTGGAGTTCACACTAATGCTCTCCTCCATAACATAACCATGTTGGGCCGTCGCCTAGCCCTGTTGGCATTTCCCCTCACCGGGGTTGTGTTCATTTGATCACGCACGGAAAATTAAATTAAGCGCTTCTTATTGGACAAGTCCTGTTTTAGTCCGTTTTGTCTCTAATGAACACAACCCGGTTAGGTCCACTGGGAATACCAGTTGCTTTTTTCCCCTCATCATTTGGGTCAATATACTGTGACTGGTCAAGTATTAGACTACTGGTTAGCACTTTATTTTACGGTACAGACGGGGGTGGAATTCATTGTAGGAACTGACCCATGTAAAATTCTATGAATTAACATTAAAAATATAAATAATACATGTCAAAATGATATTCCCAATTCTCCTTAGGTACAGAGGGTATTTACTTTGAATGTATGTGGTAAATTGGTAATGACTCTTATGTAAACACAATAGCTTATGAATTCCTTATTTGTTTCTTTGGGAATCATCACAGCAAGTAGTTGGTTACCAATTGTGTTGAATTCATGTGATTAAGTACCAGAAACTACCCATTGACACCATTTATTAATGTCCTAATAAACACCAGGTAAATACCAGTGGAAACGGTGTTCTAAAATGAAGTACTACTGTATATTGAACAGTGTCTCATGACATTCTTTCCCAGTACTGTACTCCCAGATGGCATGTTGTGACCTGTCAGTGGGTGGGTGACGAGGACATAGGGATTGGGGTTGCGTGAGAGAAAACAACTCAAATGGATATAGGCATAAATGGCTACCGAACTCCAACCTCTCCAAATGTGTCTATAAGCTCCAATAGGATCATTGTGACAACAGGTGGCACAGCTCCATGTTTTATCACTGCAGCAAGTATCAATTGAAAGCATGGCTGTATACGCTATCCACAAAGACTAAATGTGTGATCTATAGTCAATCAGTTTAACAAATGTATTTTGTTTTATTGTCTCATCAGCAGTTTCACTGATTTTACCAGCCAGTGTTACAATACCTAGCTAAAGTGTAATATGGTCTAGCTACTGCCCACAGTACGACATGTTTAAATAGAAATGCAGGGGAAATTATGAGTGAGTTGCGTGTGTTTTTAATTTTAAAATGTTCATGATTTGGTTGATAACACTCAAGTTCATTCCAGGCTAGTTGGGACTGAAGTCTAATATAGCTGTGAACAGTCAGACGTAAAACAACAAAGTGTTTCCTCTCCACCCCAGTTTGGCGAATGAAAACCTGAGCTTAGATGCATTCCTGGCCTGAAATCTGCTGTGCCTGGGCAGACACAGTTCTGAATGTGAAGCACTTCTTCTCCATACACCTTCCTGCTTTATGCACATGGCCCTGCAGTTGTTTTAACTAATTGTATGAACTATATTATTATAGGTCTACATGCCAGGTGTGCATAATGTCATTGTTATGGGGAAGTTATTCAGAGACAGGCATTGAGAGACATCAGCGACAGTGTGTTCTGTACGAAGTCTCTGGTTCATTAACACACAGGACTTAGGCACAGTCCCTACATTTACAACTAATATGTATTCTAGGGGACATTCTGTTATACAGACCATTGTGAAATGAGAAGTCACATTGGCAATAATGGTGTAATAACTGACCTGTAGATGAGTCCGTTTCTCTCTTCTGGTGTGAAGAGAGAGCGTGTGTGTGTGTGTGTGTAAGAGAGATTTAGCCGGGCGCTCCAGTGAGGGGCCCACGTGCTCTGTGTGTGGTCCTTCTCAGACAGCCATGTTGCTGTGAGTTTTAAGGAGACCCAGTGCTTCCCTCAGAGAGAGAGAGAGAGGGGAGAGGGGAGAGGGGAGAGGGGAGAGGGGAGAGGGAGGGGGGGGGGGGGGGGGGGGGGGGGGGGGGACATGGAGCTCCTCTCATTCATACAGCACAGGTCAAAAACAAAACATCCATTGTCATTTCAATCAGCAGGAGACAGCCTGTTGGAGCATCACATCTAATGCACTGCCCTATAATGGTCAGGTTAGAGAGAGGCTTTGATAACATCACAATCACAAGCATGAAGAGGATTGTTTGAGACTGTATGGTGTTCTGTCTATGTGAATGATGAAACATTCATTCAACCTACTGTCCCATTGGTGGATAAAGATAGAATCTTAAATCCGACCAATGTCAGTCACTTAGGGCTTTACAGTTAACTTATAATCAACCTCTGAAAGTTTTCTTGGTCAGTTTGAGGTTTCATTTGTGTGAAGAGCAGTGCTACCTTAACTGGGAGAGAGAATGCACATTTCCATTATGAGGGTCTCCAAGGAAACAGATTTAATATGGACTGGAAGGGAAATAAACAAGACTAACTGTTTTTCCAGAACCATAATGCCATGAAGTTATTTACTGTTTCTAATTCCACCAGCCAACACCCGTACAGTAGGCCGCATACTCATTTACAAACTGTACAATTTAAGCAAAGAAAATGACAATATTGTTTGGTCTTTTAGAATCAAAGTAGCCTAATGAGTGGATAATTTACTTGTTTATGTCCAAGACAACAAACTTTCCCTGAGTGGCTACTGGCATGCCACTGGCAGATAAACTCGCAGTTACCATTTTTGTGGTGGTGAATGAACAGTCTTTGGAGTGGGCTGACAAAGAAATATAGCCTACTGTGCTCGCATAATCACTAAGATTTAGATTGTATGGCAAAGTGAGGCTCTAGTTTCTTTACAGATTTGAAGGATGTTGCACTGTAGTATAATGCAATAGACTACTGAAGATGGTTGTTCACACCAACATAACTGATCAGTCTATGATTGCAAATCTATGTCAATTCATTCTTAATAGCAAGCAGTGCAAATGTAGGCGGTAAGGTCAGATGTAAGTAGTGGTGGAAAATATGGGTCTTTGGAGATCTTTAAAATACTTGTTTTTGGAAATGAGTAACATGAGTGTCATACTGGTACCCCAGCTATATAGGCAAGATATCATTGCTCATTGTGTAATTATTCCTTGTGTTACTATTTTTTTATATTATTTATTTATTTATTGTATTCTGCATTGGTGGGAATGGCCCATAAGTAAGCGTTTCACTGTTAGTCTACACCTGTTGTTTACGAAGCATGTGACATAACATTTTGATTTGATTGTGATTGATTTGAAGAATGTGGTATGTCAGAAATAAAGGTTCTAAATTAACGGACGATTAAACAAACAAACATAAACATACGAAGTAAAGGTACACAGATGGCATTTCTACTGGAGTCTATCCTGGCAGGAGAGAGATTGTTTTGGTATACCTATAAGGCATAGTCTTACCCTTGGAGAGGGGGATGGGGTGAGATGTTTTTGTTATTTTGGCTCTCCCCCACCATGTACATACCAGAGGCAGAAAAAAATAGCAGAAACGACATGCAAGCGAGAAAAACAAAGACCCAACTCCATCAGACACATCGCGGAATTCTATAGAAATCCCCCCAAAACTGCCCTTTTTTTTGGGATAGGCCTACATAGATTAAATGAAAATAGTTTTTTGCAGCAAAAGACGGGAAAGGGGGAGCGCAAGGGGGATGTAGCGCGTAGACTAGAGATCATATTACAGTTTCAGACTTTTCATGGCAAGTTTGGGGGAAGTGGGGGAGGGTGAATCTGTTACTTTGTCGATTTGATTTCTTTTTAATAGGCCTATCCAACAAAAACAGCGTAAGGAATAGTTCCACTTGATTTTAATTGAATATCATGCATGCATATTTTTTGGTCGCGATCGGATTGTGGGAATTCCAGTGATAAATGAAGGATTGTACAACAAATGCAAAATGAAAAAGTTCGGGAGTGCGTGAAAACTGGGACAACGTTTCGTTTCATTGTATCATAATTTTACATTCGGCATCAAATGAACAAGAGCACTTCGTGCGATTTTTATTAACGGTTACATTTTAGATCACTGAAATACAAATAACCATTTTTTCCCCTGGATACAAAGTTGCACCGTTGAATCTCCAAGATGTCTTCCCATGGCCGGAGTTCCATTGTTGGTGGGTTCGGGATGCTTTGCGTTTGGGCTGCCTCCTTTCTGGTTACTCATGCGGTAACGGTCCAGAGAAACGAAACAATTTTCAATGATTTCTGCAAGAAAACTACAACATGTGAAGTGCTTAAATATAATACATGTCTTGGGTCACCGCTACCGTACACGCACACGTCTCTTGTCTTGGCTGAAGACTCAAGTACCCAAGACGAAGCGTTTGAGAAGTTGGCCATGTGGTCTGGTAAGCCTTTATTTGGTTAATAAGCAAAGGTAAAAAGGGGTCATGTTGTTCATTTACTGTAATTGATATGAAAGAAATTGAAAAATGTATTATACATTTGTGTTGTGTTATTAAGTGCAGACCCCCCCCCCCCCCCCCCAATTAGCATCAGATGCAATATAGATGTTCATATTATGTCATTTGCAAAAGGAAACGTAAAATAACATATTTATTTTATTCATTGAACGTTCACTTGTGATTATTTAGTCTTAACCTTGCCATTTGACATAAACATAATGTTCTATTATACGTTTTTTTTTTTTACAGTAGCACTATATAATAATTATGTAATAAGATGTATTACATTGTGCCATTAAACATTAAGGTAGATATTGGTTACAGTCACATACAAGGTCAGTAGGTTCATTGGTACAATATAGCATGTTAACTAGGCAATTAAATGTTGAGGGGCCCTCCAAATGGATAGTTTTTGTAATTGCCAAATACACAGGAATACGACTTTTACAGGAAATGGGGGTTAAGAGCAAATAAAGAACATAAAAGAAAATACTCTCTGAGGTGTTAGATATTCAGTGAGATTTTCTGCACATGCATAAACACTCATTAGTGAGCCATCAACCTGCATTTCCTTCCACTTTACACTAATCCTCAGCTCATCTGTAGAGTGGTTCCCTTCCCCACTCCCCACCCCCACCATGGGAAAAAAAGAGGAGACCACACAACTAGTGACCTTCCAAATGTATGATATTGTAACGGTAGCAGCCTCATCAAGAGGTTTGGAGCTCTTGGCGTAACAGCTAAGGTGTTGCGTTGATCGGCACTGGACCCAGGTACCAATCCCAGTCAGGGTCAACGTCCAGGCACTACTTATCTCCTGACCTAGTGATCATTTTCATCATCAACATCCAGATCCTACTTATCTCCTGACCCTAGTGATTATCATCCTCACCACACTGAAGTGATGAATGTGCATAATTTATATTCAGACTGGTCTCATACTGTATATGCTGTAGCTAACACTACTATCGTTGTCATACCATTACATTTACATTTACATTTTATATTTACGTCATTTAGCAGACGCTCTTATCCAGAGCGACTTACAGTTAGTGAGTGCATACATTATATTTTTTTATACTGGCCCCCCGTGGGAATCGAACCCATACCATACATAGATGTTTGGCATGACAATGAACGAACAAACCCAGAGAGGAGTTTGCTAAGGCACAAACAGGCTGGAGCACCAGGGTCGTGTTCGCTAGGGCACACCGTAGCAAAATCTTTCACAACAGAAAACGATAATTAGCGTTTATTATGGTACCTACCTTCACATTTCTCTCAGTTTAGGAGCATTCTCATCCATTTGGTGTCTACTGAAGTCAACCCAAGGTACATTATTGTCCCTCCCCTCCCGTCTCGCCCATGCAGGTCTGAGGAACGCCCCTCGGTGCTGGGCGGTCATCCAGCCCCTGCTGTGTGCCGTCTACATGCCCAAATGTGACAACGGGCAGGTGGAGCTTCCCAGCCAGCACCTGTGCCAGGCTACGCGTCGCCCCTGCAGCATTGTGGACCAGGAGAGGGGCTGGCCCAACTTCCTCAAGTGTGAGGAGACTGACAAGTACCCCATGGGCTGCACGGTATGGTAGATGCTCTCACTATGCATGCATGTGTCCAGAAACAACCCCAAGCCCCTAACTACTAGCCATGTTTTTGTAGATCGGAAAAACCTATACAATCCTTTCGGATCTGAACAAGTGGCTAGGGGCTAGGGGGTAAGGGCTAGGGGTTGTTTATGGACAAGGCCACAGACTGAGGTTCATTGGTCATGTATTTAGTGGTGGCACCAGAAGTTCTTCACTGGGGTAGCTAACATTTACATTTACATCATTTAGCAGACGCTCTTATCCAGAGCGACTTACACATTGGAGTCGCTTGGTCATTGAGAAGGGTGAGAAGGGGTGAGAAGGGTGAGAAGGGGTGCTTGCAGTCCATGGTGTACATGTTTGTGTGTACTAATACATTATTTTTTGAGGGTGCTGACGGGGTGCTAGGCCAATTCTTAAGGGGGCTTCAGCACTGTCAACCCACTGGGCACACACTGGTTGAATCAACGTGGTTTCCACGTCATGTCAATGAAATTACATTGAACCAACGTGGAGTAGACGTTGAATTGAAGTCTGTGCCCAGCGGGAGGCCCCTCCATGGAGTCACCCATCTAGTCAAGAGGCTAGTTTAATTGTCTTTCAGTCTAAAATGGCAGTCAATATTATACTATATAATACTATAATATATTATATACAGTGCATTCGGAAAGTATTCAGACCCCTTGACTTTTTCCACATTTTGTTACCCCTGAGGTGCCTTATTGTTATTATAAACTGGTTACCAACGTATTTAGAGCAGTAAAAATAAATATTTTGTCATACCCGTGGTATACGGTCTGATATACCACAGCTGTCAGCCAATCAGCATTCAGGGCTCGAACCACCCAATTTATAAAATACTATATAATATTGAGGCGGATGCCTCATATGAAAAATAGACCAAACAGAGTGACGTTATGAGCTCACTGTGCCTTCCGTCCATGGTGAGACAGAACGAGGTGCAGAAGCTGAAGTTCAACACGTCGGGATACTGCGAAGCCCCCCTGGTGAAGACAGACGTTCAGGCCAGCTGGTACAAAGATGTGGAGGGCTGCGGAATCCAGTGCAACAACCCCCTGTTCACTGACGAGGAGCACTCGGACATGCATGCCTACATCGCTGTGTTCGGCACCGTCACCCTGCTCTGCACCTTTTTCACTCTGGTGAGCCTCACACGGCAGTGTTGTGGACTACATTACCCATAATTCCAAGTGTAACTTGCAGCTGTTAGCAACAATTTTTTGACTTGACTTTTAACTTTTACATTTGAGGTTATAAATGGAATTAAGATACAGGTATTGTAACACACATACCATTATTTTTCAGATAATGTGTTCATACTGCTTTTCACAGAAGTTGTCAAAACAATGCTTTTTATTAGCTGATATTGTTAGTAATTTGTGGAGAACTATGTGTTTCACTGAGTTGACCTTTCTAAGGACAGCAAAAAGTGTTTTCCATTAATATTATTAATCTTTGTGATTTGACCCATGACCTGTGGACTGAGACTGTACTGAGAAATCACCAGGGATTTTCTATATTTATTCTCAAATGTTCCTGTCTCACGTCTCCTCTCTCTCCCTCTCTCTCTCTCTCTCTCTCTCTATCTCCCCCCCCCCCCCACTCTCTCCCTCTCTCTCTTTCCCTCTCTCCTTTCACAGGCCACCTTTCTGGCGGACTGGAAGAATTCAAACCGTTACCCCGCCGTCATCCTCTTCTACATCAATACCTGTTTCTTCATGGGCAGTATCGGCTGGCTGGCTCAGTTCATGGACGGAGCTCGCAAAGAGATCGTATGCAAGAGTGACAACACCATGCGTTTAGGGGAGCCCTCGTAAGTGAAGAAGAAGAATACTATATATTTTATTGTCCATCATTTGTAGTTTTTGCTTACGACCCAACCCCCTGAGACACACACATACACTGTACATACACACACACACCGAAGGGGTTGGAAGAAAGTGGGAGTATTATGAGATAAGATGGGAAAATGCCATTTAAAGGAGTATTTCTTGAATCTTCTGGTGAGGTTCGTAGGTCTTGTATTTTGCTGGTACAGGAGTCAGGAGGTTAGTTTTCACAAGATCGCTTTGTTTCTCAAACTTGATTGGTTGATTGATTGGTTGGCTGATTGATTGATTGAATTTATCAGACAATTAATAACACACATACAGCCAATGCAATGGCAGTGTACACTTTCAAAATCATAGAGTCATTCACTTTCTTCTCTCTCTCTCCATCCAGGTCTACCGAGACTCTGTCGTGTGTCATCATCTTCAGCCTCGTCTACTACTCTCTGATGTCTGGGGTGATCTGGTTCGTCATGCTGACCTATGCCTGGCACACGTCCTTCAAGGCCCTGGGCACCACCCACCAGCCCCTGTCGGGCAAGACCTCATACTTCCACATGGTCACATGGTCCGTCCCATTCATCCTCACTGTGACTATTCTAGCCACCGCTGAGGTATGGAACACCTACCATTTGTTTTAGCCATTGAAAAAAAGTAACTTCTGTGATTTGCGTTTTATAATGCTAATGATGATAACACATTATACATGCTTATGACAAGTCTCACAATGCGTTGTAACTTAATCTTAATGCATTGTACCAGCAGGCTTTAAGTTAAGTGTTACTGGGTTATTTTGCAATGGTGTAATCCCAAACAGTGTCTACAGTTTAGAGACAAGTTTATTTATTCGCTTTTCATGATAGAAAGACAATGACTCAGAATTTATTGTTTTCCAAATTATTTATATTTTATGCCATTCAAACACATGTATGCATTTCTGGTCTCTGTTGTTTGCCACAGGTGGATGGAGACTCTGTCAGTGGGATCTGTTTCGTTGGCTATAAGAACTACCACTACCGCGCTGGCTTTGTGTTGGCTCCCATTGGAGTTGTGCTTGTCATTGGTGGCTATTTCCTCATACGAGGTGAGTTCTCTCAAACCCAAAAAACTAGACATTTTCATATTTCAGAATTGAAATGCTACCAAATAAACAGACGTTCCCTAACTGATTTCCTCTGTTTGTTTCTGCAGGAGTCATGACGTTGTTCTCCATCAAGAGTAACCACCCGGGTCTTCTGAGTGAGAAGGCTGCGAGCAAAATCAACGAAACAATGCTAAGACTTGGTATGACCCCTTAGCTGTCAATCACCAAATATCCAGAGCCAAACCACTGGCATAACAGTGTAACAAACCTGGTTAGTGTTGAAAAGACAGATAACCGCTTCCACAAGGGAGCTAGCTTTCCTGGAGCAGTGGTTAGATCCACTGCCTTTGGGTCAGGCGACCCCCCCCCCCCCCACGAAATGCTACAATAGCATGCTAGCATAAACCTTTAATAAAGCCACTTAAATCGCCTCATCGTAGATTTACTTTAGATTCTGTTGCACGATATATGTTATATAACCCTTTGGTTTTATCATCATATAAAGTATATTGTGTCTTGACTCCTGAGTTTTCTGGAATTTCAAATATCCCTAACAATTTGTGTAATTCCTCTTTATCAGGTATATTTGGATTCCTGGCGTTTGGCTTTGTCTTAATCACGTTTGGCTGCCACTTTTACGACTTCTTCAACCAGGCTGAGTGGGAGAAGAGCTTCAGAGAATATGTGTTGTAAGTTCCTTTTCTCCTCATGTAGCCTACAATAACCCGGAACTATTTTCAACGCTGCAACTTCAAAACAGGTGTTTAGGACCTAAGGACTTCTGGACCCTTTTGGAATACTCTAAAAATGTATGCTTCTTTTCTCAACACCTGGAAGTAATCACCAATATATGACATGACATAATTGGTAAAAGCTTTGCAATGGAAAGTTTCCTTACACTAATCCAATATGTCAAACGAGTGATTACTTCAAGGAAGGGAGGAAGGAAATATGCATTTAAGAGTATTGGAACATGGCCCCAGTTATATGGTGTAATAGGAGATTTAAGAGTATTGGAACATGGCCCCAGTTGTATGGTGTAGTGGGAGATTTAAGAGTATTGGAACATGGCCCCAGTTGTATGGTGTAGTGGGAGATTCCCAGCAGATGAGACAGGTGGTTACCATAGCCCTACCTGGTTGTGGTGCTGTGAATGCAGCCTTATTTCTCCACTCTGTTGACTTTGGGTGGACTGGTATTAATTTCACCTCAGAAATGTAAATGTCTCTTTCCTGCCTCAACAAGTAAACAACTGGTTCATGTCAACCGCTCTGTATGTGAATATGCCCCATTTATATGGCTTTACAGTGGGTGTGGGTATGTAGAGTATTTTACCACAGCAAATGCAACTGCCTGTGCAAAAAGAGCTTTGACGATTGATTGATGATGTCTATGTTGGTTTTGAACAGGTGCGAGGCCAACGTGACGATCGCTCATCAGACCAACAAGCCGATCCCAGAATGTACCATCAAGAACCGTCCCAGTCTACTAGTAGAAAAGATTAATCTGTTCTCCATGTTCGGCACGGGCATCGCCATGAGCACCTGGGTGTGGACCAAGGCCACTATCCTCATCTGGAAACGCACCTGGTGCAAGTAAGCAGCCATTTCCTTTAGAACACACACAGAAAATTAGACAGGGCGGCAGTCTCTTTGTGCTTTAGCAGAAAGTTGTATTGTAGAAAAAAGGTAGGCTACAAGAAAATAGTATATGAACTTTAACAACAATACCCAAGTATGGAGTTACACATTTTATTATCTCTCTGAGGCATTCACACGGCATTGTCTGTGTATTAAAGCTGAAATCCGCATAAGGTGAAACAGCGCCACTGTTCGCCCCCAGCGAATTTGTTATTGTTTTTTTGATGAAATGGAGGAGAGGAGACATACATTTTGTTTTCTTCAGTACATACTATGCTGTTCTATCGCACGTGCAATGATGTCAGAGCGAAAAAATACAGTGTTCGTTGTTTGATGCAACTTCTTTGTTGTTGTAATATCTCAAACGAACGTGGTAGTTTCACCAAGTATGGATTTCAGCTTTAATGTCTGCACAATTTTACCGCGATTGTCACGTCAAGGGATACGTCTACATTGTCTGTCACATTGTCATTTATCTACCTGTTGTTCCTGTCATAGGGTTATCGGCCGTAGCGACGATGAGCCCAAGAGGATAAAGAAGAGCAAGATGATAGCCAAGGCCTTCTCCAAGCGCAAGGAGCTCCACAAAGACCCGGAGAAGGAGCTGTCCTTCAGCATGCACACTGTCTCCCATGACGGGCCAGTAGGTAAGTCCCCAAAGCGACCCCCTGGGGGTTTAGGAGAAGTACTACAAACCTTGTCATCAGTCAGCAAGAGGCTGCTTGTCATCAGTCAGCAAGAGGCTGCTTGTCATCAGTCAGCAAGAGGCTGAATTGGCTGCCTCTCAATGAAATGGCACATTTTGGGGCTGAACTGAAAACTCTAACATTCAAAGTATTCTTTTTTTATGAGGATGGTATGCCATACTTTTTTATAATTGAGGAACTCCTGGCTGATATTAGTTTCCACTATGTTTCCACTATGTTTCAATGTTACAACTAAAAGTGAATGTCATTGAGAACTCTGTCTGACACTAGAAGTGAATGTCATTGAGAACTCTGTCTGAATGACAGTCATCAGATAATGTAAGCACTGAGGTGGCTGTGGCCAGCATGCTTGCTTATGTTGGAGGGACTATATGAACTGTTAGTTATTGGAACACTGCAGGGGACTCCAGGGAGCATTCTACTATATAAATAACCTTTGGGGCTTTTAATGAATGGATAGTAATGTTTGAGCTCTTCTACTATATAATGGATAGTAATGGTTGATCTGTCTTTTCTTCTTTCTCATTGGTAGCTGGAATCAACTTTGACCTGAACGGGGAGCCATCCAATGAGATGTCTTCAGCCTGGGCCCAGCATGTGACCAAGATGGTGGCCAGGAGAGGTGCCATTCTGCCGCAGGACATCTCTGTCACCCCTACAGGGACACCTGGTGAGAACTGCCACCTGCTTATTGACATTGTCTGACATCTGCACTCTTCCTTGCGTTCATTGCATTCTTCCTTGAAATGATAACAGATCGTAGACAGTTGGATTAGTTAAAGCAATGGGAGAGGGTCTTTGCTTTCACTTATCCAATCATGTATAGATTCAAACAGGGCCTATGTTACTAGCCTGGTTAAGCCAGACTGAATGCTGCACTCACAATGGCAGTATTCAGTATGATATAACCAGGCTACAGAATTGTCAGTTCAGCCTCCAGTCTGATTTAATCCTGTTACCATGTTACCACTATGAGTCTGAATCTCACCCTGCTCTTTCACCCAGTTCCACCGCCAGAGGAGAGGAAGCTGTGGATGGTGGAGGCGGAGATCTCTCCTGAGATGATGAAGAGGAAAAAGAAGAGGAAGAAGAGGAAGAAGGAGGCGCGTCCTATGGAGGAGCTGGCCGAACACCAGGGCTACCGTCAGCGAGAGTTTGGCACCAGCTCGGTGCCACGGCTACCCAAGCTGCCCGGCCACAGGAGCCTGGTGGCCAATCTGAGGCAGCACCAGGAGGAGGCTGAGGACGTCCTACCAGGCTCTTACCCTGAGTTTAGGCCCTCTCAGCCCCTGCCCTACCAGGAGAGGTACGGAGGAGCCCTGGGGCCCTCCTCTAGCCAGAGGAGCAGGTACACTGACCTCAACCCCCTCTCCCTCAGCGACCTGCCTGAGGACCTTGGCCTGGGGCCCCGCTGCCGCCCCCAACAACCACCCCCCTCCTCCTGGCAGCACAATGGAGCGTTCCGCTACTCCGGGGAGGTGGCGCCTATGGCAGGGGGGTCTGGGAGGACAGCCCACGTGGGGAGGTCGCAGGGGGGTCAAAGGAGGGCGGAGTGGGGGCAGATCCACTCTAGAACCAACCTGATGGAGGCAGAGCTTATGGACGCTGACTCTGACTTCTGAGAGCGACCATGTATGGTTGTGGGGTTTTGTGTTTTTTTTACAGACTGTAAGCTAGAAGTGCTGGATACTTACACTTATGGTGCTCCCTTGTCACTGCCCAACAGTCAAGATGAAACAGGACTCAAGTCAAGTTAATTGGTCAGATCTGTCTCATTAAAAGGGAAGGGCTAAAGGAGAACTGATCAGGCCAAGGGTGAGTTTCATGAAAGCTTCTTGACTTATGTCCCACTGGGCACAAACTGGTTGAATCAACGTTGTTTCCACATCATTTCAACCCCCCCAAATCAACGTGGAAAACTGATTGGATTTGAAAAAAGTCATCAACGTAAGGGCATTTAACCTAAATCCAATGACATGGTGAATTTTTTTGTTGATTTCACATTGAATACACGTTTGTTGACAACTCAACCAAATGTAATTCAAAACTAGACGTTGAACTGACTTCTGTGCCCAGTGGGGTGGCTCTGAATTTCTCTTAGCAACCCACAGCAGTGACAGAGTAACAATGATAATGTCTGTAGTATGTTCTCAATAAAAATAAAAAAAATTATATGGCTGCATTTAGACAGGCAGCGCAATTCTGATCTTCTTACCACTAATTGGTCTTTTGACCAATCACATCAAATCTTTTCACATCACATCTTTTTCAGAGCTGATCTGATTGGTCAAAAGACCAATTAGTGACAAAAATATCAGAATTGGTCTGCCTGTCTAAATGAGCAAAATTAATTGAATAAAGCACTTTGCTGTTCAACAAGTGGTCTGGGTCTATAGGTTGTGAAGAGAAATGAAGTACCTCGTTAGCTACAAAGCTTTTAGGAAACGCCGCCCAGGCTAGTCAATGCTGTGTGTGATTTTTCAGAGTTACCTAAAATAATTCCACTTGTGGCATTGGTCAGAAAACAGACATGACCACCCACGTTGCAACAACTAACTTCTGTTGTCAGAAACATTTAATTGAATGACGGCACAGAGGAGGCAGCTCAACTCTGACCGACTTGGATCAGGATCACCATCACTGACATGATCCCGGGTCACTTTCTCTTGGATCAGATATCACTCTTGTTGATTTCAGACTCATAGCCATTCATTCATCATATGACTTCCAAGACTCTTCCAGAGATCTTGTCCTTCCCTGAGTCATTTTATATAAGTAGTGTAAAGTGGCTCCCTTTACCTGTGTCTCTTCCACGTCATCGCTGACTTTAGAACTGGACAGGTGAAAAAACTAATTATATGTAGGCATTCTCCATATTGCTATCAACTAGCCTGTGTTAATAAACAAAATATTACTAGATCTGTAAAGATGGAGAGGAAGCCACTTTAGACGATTTGAGATGCAGCTGTAGCCTCAAACTATCAGGCTCTCTGGAAGTTCCATGACTTTGTATACCATCGTCAACTAGTAGTCTGTACTTTTGTAGCAAAAATATATAACTGTTTTTATATTGCCTGGTGCAATCACACAAAAGTGAGCTTTTTTTCACCTGAGGAGAAAGAGAATGGATTTTATATCAGTGGGAATCAATCATTTCATTTCTTGAAAGTGTTCTTGCACATGTTAGCTACATCAGTTAGCTAAGTTTTTTGTATTAAAAAGGGTTATTTTTTTACTGTAGTATGTAGTATTTCCACATAATGTTTTACTCTATTGTACAGCAGTGCTTGACTTGGACTGAAATAGGTGCCGGTACTCATTTTGCGTGCTGGTACTGTTTATATTTAGGTGCAGGAGCTCCACAATACTTTTGAGCTAATATTCTATAAGAGGAACAGGAGCTCAAGCGGTAGAACATTTTAGGTGCCGGTACTCAGCTCCGGTGAGCTCCTGCCAAGTTAAGCATACGTATAGACAATCTTGGCTATACTTTGTTGAGTTTTCTATGTTTTTACTGTAAAGGATAGTGCTATATATTGCATCATGTTGTCCTAGAGGGGAGAAAAACATGTTTATTATCTTTACTTGTAATTATCTGCTACAATTTCTAAATGCACGCATCTTGTGCTTCTCTCTCTATGTGCAGTGCACCTATTCATTTATTGTGACCTAGGACATAGTGGAGGTTGTTGAGGGGAGGACGGCTCATAATAATGGCTGGAACGGAGCAAATGGAATGGCATCAAATACATGGATGTGTTTGATGTATTTGATACTTTTCCACTAATTCCGCTCCAGCCATTACCACGAGCCTGTCCTCCCCAATTAAGGTGCCAACAACCTCCTGTGCTAAGACGCAGCATACTTCTACAACTCTGTTGTTATACTGTATGTTTGGTTGATTTTCCGTGTTGAGGTACATTACAGATTTGCTCAGCAAAAGGGAAAAGTCACTGAAGCTTGTGATGTAGTTGTACCTATGCTGTAACCAAAGTAATTTAGTATTAGTGTCTTTGCGTCACACTCACAACAGAATAAAGATGGTGCCGAACTACAGATGTAGGATCTTAATTTGATCACCCTGTTGCAGGAGAACTTCCCTGCAATGCAGGACATTTTTAAACTTGTAGTGCATTTGAGATTTAAAAAGGCTTTTGAAGTTTGCAATTTCCACTTAGAAATTTCAGACTTGATTTTCGCTTATGAAAAATGTATCAACCCCTACAAAAATGTCCCTTAATTATAATCCACATTTCCTGTTGTTGCAGGATTATGTTCCTGCTGTAGCAAACTGGCTCAAATTAAGATCCTACATCAGTATTATGATAGTCCTATTAGCTAATGTGCTATGTGTATCAGAGAAGTGTATTTATAAAATGTCCATGTCTGGAAGATAAATTAAGCAAGCTGTAAAGCACTGCAATGAAAATAACACTGTAACATTTGTTTCATACATTTGGACATTTCTTGCACCATCAGTGCAAATGAATGTAATTTCCGCTCAAAAATATGTTTTGTGAAAAGACATAAGGGATCTATCAAGTGTACAGTGAGGGAAAAACGTATTTGATCCCCTGCTGATTTTGTACGTTTGCCCACTGACAAAGACATGATCAGTCTATAATTTTAATGGTAGGTTTATTCGAACAGTGAGAGACAGAATAACAACAAAAAAATCCAAAAAAAGGCATGTCAAAAATGTTATCAATTGATTTGCATTTTAATGAGGGAAATAAGTATTTGACCCCTCTGCAAAACATGACTTACTACTTGGTGGCAAAACCCTTGTTGGCAATCACAGAGGTCAGACGTTTCTTGTAGTTGGCCACCAGGTTTGCACACATCTCAGGAGGGATTTTGTCCCACTCCTCTTTGCAGATCTTCTCCAAGTCATTAAGGTTTCGAGGCTGACGTTTGGCAACTCGAACCTTCAGCTCCCTCCACAGATTTTCAAGGGGATTAAGGTCTGGAGACTGGCTAGGCCACTCCAGGACCTTAATGTGCTTCTTCTTGAGCCACTCCTTTGTTGCATTGGCTGTGTGTTTTGGGTCATTGTCATGCTGGAATACCCATCCACGACCCATTTTCAATGCCCTGGCTGAGGGAAGGAGGTTCTCACCCAAGATTTGACGGTACATGGCGCCGTCCATCGTCCCTTTGATGCAGTGAAGTTGTCCTGTCCCCTTAGCAGAAAAACACCCCCAAAGCATAATGTTTCCACCTCCATGTTTGACGGTGGGGATGGTGTTCTTGGGGTCATAGGCAGCATTCCTCCTCCTCCAAACACGGCGAGTTTAGTTGATGCCAAAGAGCTCGATTTTGGTCTCATCTGAACACAACACTTTCACCCAGTTCTCCTCTGAATCATTCAGATGTTCATTGGCAAACTTCAGACGGGCCTGTATATGTGCTTTCTTGAGCAGGGGGTACTTGCGGGCGCTGCAGGATTTCAGTCCTTCACGGCGTAGTGTGTTACCAATTGTTTTCTTGGTGACTATGGTCCCAGCTGCCTTGAGATCATTGACAAGATCCTTCCGTGTAGTTCTGGGCTGATTCCTCACCGTTCTCATGATCATTGCAACTCCACGAGGTGAGATGTTGCATGGAGCCCAAGGCCGAGGGAGATTGACAGTTATTTTGTGTTTCTTCCATTTGCGAATAATTGTCACCTTCTCACCAAGATGCTTGGCGATGGTCTTGTAGCCCATTCCAGCCTTGTGTAGGTCTACAATCTTGTCCCTGACATCCTTGGAGAGCTCTTTGGTCTTGGCCATGGTGGAGAGTTTGGAATCTGATTGATTGATTGATTGCTTCTGTGGACAGGTGTCTTTTATACAGGTAACAAGCTGAGATTAGGAGCACTCCCTTTAAGAGTGTGCTCCTAATCTCAGCTCGTTACCTGTATAAAATATACCTGGGAGCCAGAAATCTTTCTGATTGAGAAGGGGTCAAATACTTATTTCCCTCATTAAAATGCAAATCAATTTATAACATTTTTGACATGCGTTTTTCTGGATTTTTTTGTTGTTATTCTGTCTCTCACTGTTCAAATAAACCTACCATTAACATTATAGACTGATCATTTCTTTGTCAGTGGGCAAACTTACAAAATCAGCAGGGGATCAAATACTTTTTTCCCTCACTGTATATGACATGAACTGTAATGTCTCATGTTGGATACTGACCAGCCAGTCTATTCAAGGGGAAATTGACCCTGCTATAGTTTTTGAGGCATTGTGAACATTCTCAGAGTTTAGTTTTGCTGTCAAAGATAGTTAAATTCATTCCATCTCTTTGTGGGTTCTTTATATTGGCTAAATCCATTTCCCTATTGTCTATGTAGCTTATTGCTGTTTCTCTCTTCACTCATATCTTGAACACAGAATTTTATCACTTTGATCGTGAAGCTGTATTTTTGTATAATTATGTAAATGAAAGAAAAGCTAGAGTTCTGGTGCTGTTGCTTTTTGATTTATTGATTGAGATTTGTGAATAAAACATAGATTACATCATATTTAGGCAGGTTATTGGTCACCAAACATTGCTTTAAGTTGTGATGGTCCTTAGTTCTGTTGTCCAACATTTGTTGGAATAATGTTTTTTTCCCACATATAGTTTTTAAGGTCTCTACTCAGTATGAAATGTAATTTTCCTAGGTAAAGTAAATAGGCCAGGGATGGGCAACTGACAGCACACGGCCGGTCCCCTTTTGAAAGCCCTTGGTTCAATTTCCCCCAAAAAATACAGCAACAAAAAACATCATTGTTTTAAGAACTCAGTGGGGGTCTCAATTTACTGCTGCAAATTAGAATTGTAGAATACAAAAGGTGCTATTTCGAAATGTGGTTGTGCATCAGCAATTTTTCTAATGTTATTACAGTCACTGATAGTCATTCAATTAGCGCACCATGTCAGCTAACATTTTTTAGATTGCTAAATTAGTTTAGAGGCCAGCTGACCCAATTTGGGATGATGGTTGAATTACAAGCTTGATCCCACATTGATTTTGTTAGTCTGTCTCACTCAGATATCATATTAAAAACTGCAAAAAACTGCCCCCACCCCCATCAAAGTTGCCCATCCCTGAAATAGGTCTACACAGCATGACAGAATAAACATATTTTTCAAGAGAAAATATTTGATCATAAACAGCGTAAGCTATGAATTGGATTTTCAAACAAAGTTGTTTTATATTTAGAATGTGGCCACAGCACATGACACAGAGTCACTACACATCCCAGAATGCAGTCGATGGAGAGGGAAAAGATATGAGGATGATCTACAATTCCCACGGGTTTTTCGAATAGATCCATGTATGTCAGCAATGGTTAGGAAGCGCACAGAGACACTATGAGGAAGGGGATTGAGTTGATCAAACCGGCGTGGTATTAGCTCTATGGAAAGTATTATTATCAACAATAATGTCCCACATTAAAGCTCCTATCGCTGATACGGAGAGGCGTAGGCGGAGGTCCACGGCTGAAAGTTCAGGTAATAACAAATCGTAAACTTTCCTTCTATCAATCCCCGCGGGTTGTTTACCACGCAGCATTCGTGCGTTTGCAACATTGTAACAAATGTAGTATCGTACATAGACACAGCCCTTTAGATACACTTCGACATTTGTTTTGTAATTTTCCTAGAAGGTTCAACGACAGTTTGAAAAGCCTATATTTGTGCCTTGTCAGTTAGTGTTCAGTAGTTACCTTTGATAATAATCACCTGTGTTGTGTATGGGTAGGCTGCTTTCCTTAGATTCCCACATAATTGAATTTGTGCGGAGGAGCCCCTAAATAATTTTAAACACTTAATGTAGAATTAACTGTAAGTCGCTCTGGATAAGAGCGTCTGCTAAATGACTAAAATGTAAATGTAAATGTAGGATAACCAGGCCTCACAAACCTGTTTACTATTAGGTATGAAAAACGCACATTTCCTGTGATGTCCATCTGAAAACTGCTTGTTAATTTACTCAGACCCAATATTTATTTCAGTTCACAGATATTGGAACCAGATTCTGAAAATAGTTTATGGACTCTTATTACCAGAGACATTGTAAATTATACTGGACTATAACTTAAGCCAGGGTTTCCCAAACTCTGTCCTGGGGCCTACCTGGGTGCATGTTATTTTTTTTGGGGGGGGGGGCAGGACCGAGTTTGGGAGACCCTGAAAGCTACAGTAGTGGTAAAATTACGACAACATGAGGAGGAAAGCTCCATTTTAAGACAACATGTCAACATGAGGAGGAACGCTTTCGCTAAATTTTGATTTAATTGAAAAGATGATCAATCTGCTTTCCCTCAGATTATGAGAACTGTGAGTCCATTGATTGACTGGCCCCTCTCATAATTGAAGTTGCATGAAGACGATGTCACATGTCGGTAAAGAATCCCTTCCCTTTGTTCGGTTAGGAGTCTTGAGACTTCTTGGGACAGTGATGCTCATCTTAAATCCTGTGGAGATGTGTAAACCTAGGGAATGTCAGGTCAGGAGAGTGCATGCTTGATTTACAAGTAATTGTTGCTCTCGTGATTTTCCATGTGTGACCATTTCAAATTCTCTGAATTGAACTTAGAAAATACTGCTTGTCCTTTTTAAAAGACATGAAGTTGTAAGATTATCTTGCTCACCTCTCAAAGTGGTAAACCTCATTGGCTGACAACACAGAGGCATTAAAGAGGCAACATTTCCGTGCATCATCATAGTGTTTGGTAGGTCCACTGACTTTTGATATCCATAGAATGTCATCGGTCACACCAATCTAAGATTTGGGTGTCACTGCATGTGACTGTCCGGAGCATTCCGTTAGTCACACACTGACTCGACGGGTTTAGCGCATTGGTCCACACAGGTTTCACATGACCTGACCAACTGGGACCCAGAGTTGTTCCTGATGAGGAGAAACTCCTGGCCCTAGTTATGCCATATGGATTCGGTTTGTCTAGCAATGTTGAGTTTAGTTCTCTGGGGGATACCTACCCAGAGAACGAATGCACTTTATGCAAGTTTACCTGCATCTTCTTTTTGTTACCCTACACAAGTTGTATGTTGATGGATAAATGAAGAAACACTTCAATAGTATAATAATGGAGACATTGAAGGGTAAGTTATCAGTGTTTGTTTCTCCTCAGATACCCAATGGGACCATGACCCCCGGGTCTACCGCCGTACATCCCAGTGTGACAGACTGTGTGTGGACATTGGCAGCCATGTGGCCGAGGCCACCTCCCCAGACGTCTCCCACCAATACACCCCCAAATTGCTCTCTGCAAACAAAGGTGAGGCTACAGCCTGTCCTGGCAGCACATACTGTCACAACCAACACTGACTGTTTGCAAAAGTACCCATGATGCTCTGTACAACCGATAGCATTGGTGTAATTCAGTTTTCTGGGTTGGCTAAGCTCTACACTCTTAGGAGAAACAAGATTCATGAAAATCATTTTTAAATGTCCGTTTGTTTGTGATACTTCATGGAAGACCTCTCATCCATATTTTAGTTTATTATTTGTTTCCTGATCTTGTCCGTACCATTTCATCAATTTGTTTGGCACCTTGGTGTCTATTCCCTCAGGAAGCACCACTCCTTTTCACTATGGGGAAGAGGTCTGGCAGGATGGCTCGAGCTTGAAGACCACCATCCGAGCGGAAAATGAAGTAGAGGCAAACAAACTGGCCAACAACTACAGGGTGGGTGGAGTGTTGGACACAACCGAGAGAAGAAAAAAAAAGCCTGTTTTGTCTTCCATGTAAAACAGTTGTAATTTGAATGATTTACAAAAGATCCCTTCCACTTGGAATTGATGACGTGTGTGATGGTATCTGGTTGTGTGTGTGCACATGTTCAGTTTGGCTTCAGAAAGTGGAAGAGTCACGTGACTGAGAGGCCCATCGAGGACAGGTCGGACATTGTGAGGGAGCTCTACTCAGAGCTGAACTTTGTCAGACCCCAAGGTTAGTGTCTGTCCTCCTGCTCCTAATTCACTTCCCCCCTGCAGAACCACTAATATGATGGTCATTAGAAAAAGGTCAGGGTCGTGTTCAGTAGCCACCAAATGGAAGAAAGTATCTCCCCGTTTCGGGGGCAGCTATCTGAATGTCCAATAAGAGACGTTGGTTTTTGTGCCCTAATGAACATGACCATGGCTTGATGTGAATCATTTTGGAAATGTTTGGAGAAAAAATACTCAAGATTGTAGCGTTCTATAGCTATAGAGTGGACACTATGTTGTTGAATAGAAGACACTATTTATGTCATTCATCTTTTTTTTACATCTCCCCTTTTGATTTCAGGTTCTTTGATCACTTGTGGAAACATAGCGTACTTGATTTTATTTGGATGGTGGATCTCTTTAGCCTACCTCTTGGCCTGTCCTTTAATGTTTCTGACCATCATTGGAGTTCCTTATGGTATGAATCCTTTCATTTAATTTTAAATAAAATCTGGATTACTTTACATCGGGATGACGTGAGTCCGAATTTCGACTCTAACATTTGAAGGTTTTGAATCTTCTTTCAGGGAAGCTGTGTTGGAAGTTATCATGCTACTTTCTGTGGCCATTTGGGAAGTCCATACTAAAGGTAAGAGTTATGGCAGTGATTGATTATGCTATTGTCTTTGCTCAATCTCCATTGATTATTGCCTATTCAGGGTGACGTTTAGATGGTGGAACCAGCCTGATTTGCTGTGTTCATCATTCTCCTTGCTCCTCATACACCATTACAACAACTAGGTCCAAAAACTCAACAATAAATAACTAAAGACTTGAACACCCAGGTATATTCATGGTCTTGTTATAAGTGTGTGCAATTGTCACCTCCAATACTCACACTCTCTGGGCCCCATTTTAACGGTGCTGTAGTCGAACTGATGCTCCTGATACTATTGCTTAGTGCTGGATTGTATTAATAAGGTTTAGTAATGCATTATTAAGGCTTTTATTTATGTTAGGTCTACGCAGACAATACAGATGTTGTTTTTACTTCCATCTGTCTCCCTTGGTCTTTCACAAATTCTCTCCTTCACTCCCTCCCTCCCTCCCTCCCGCTCTCTCCTTCACTCCCTCCCTCCCGCTCTCTCCTTCACGCCCTCCATCCTGCTCTCTCCTTCACTCCCTCCATCCCGCTCTCTCCTTCACTCCCTCCATCCTGCTCTCTCCTTCACTCCTTCCCTCTATCCCGCTCTCTCCTTCACTCCCTCATCCCGCTCTCTCCTTCTTTCACCTGGATGTTTAGCCCATCAGCCTGGTCAGGCGATGCTGTGTGAAGTTCCCTCACTGCGAGGCCATCCCAGAGGAAGCTGACTCAAAGGAGGTGAAGGAGTCCACGCCCCTGCTCATGCCCCCTTCTGTCCCCATCGAGGTCCCCCCACAACGGACGCGTTACTGGGTGAGGCTTGTCCCCTTGCCTATCGCCTGACCAGTGTGACTGACCCCTGTGTGGGCTAATATTTTCTCAAGTAATATTTATGTCTAAAGTTATGTCCTTATAAGCATATGTTTTCCTTATGTGGATTGCGATGGCATGTGTTTGGTTTGGTTTGATGACTGGTTAGTCTGAACAATCTCTAAACTCAATTTGAGAGCCCGATTGGCTGCTCTGTTTTCAAGATTTTGCCAAGACCTTTTCATAACCAGTACTTGTCACGTCTCTTTCCCCGCTGTGTTTGCATGTGCGTCTGTGCCTGCTTGCTTGCCTGCCTGGTCTCCTATGCTGTGCCCTGCTGGGTGCAGTGTCGTGTCAGTACCTACGTGTGGCTGTTGCTAGGCTACCCTCTCCTGGGGCTGATCCACGGCCTGGCCTGCTTCCTCTCCTGGATCCTGGTCTTCACCATCCCCGTGGCCAAGATGAATGCCCGCACCCTGGCCGTCATACTCCTCATGCCTCCCGAGGACGTCCACATCTGCCGGCTGAAAAAGGTGGAAGCGCTCATCAAGGTCTTCCCTTTCCATGTAGTGTTGACATTATCACAGCCTCGGAACTAGTTACCACTTTAATCCAATCCATTAACTTGGCCCTGTGGATTTCAAATCATGCCAGAAGGTTATTAGAGGAATCCTTTTCCTAGATTTGAAAATGTG
This sequence comes from Coregonus lavaretus, assembly GCF_964263955.1. Classification (NCBI taxonomy): domain Eukaryota; kingdom Metazoa; phylum Chordata; class Actinopteri; order Salmoniformes; family Salmonidae; genus Coregonus; species Coregonus lavaretus. The sequence goes on along the minus strand of NC_139992.1, from coordinate 49,779,940 downwards.
TAATTTGACGATTGCTTTGCTATGTGTTTCTGTCTCTTTTGCAGCCCCAAGGGTGTGAGAGCCAAGTGCTTCTCTGTTGCTACCACGCCTTCAACTGGTATTACTACAAATACACCATGGACGGAATCAATGTCTTTGCTGTCAGTATCCTTTAACAGACCATTATGGTTGTGATTGCTCTATCACCTGACTGGTGGTGGCGTTCCAGGTCGTTTTTTTTTTGCAGTCACACGGCTCAGATGATCAGATCTGGAGAAGGGTTTCATGTCCTAGGAACCACATTAATTTGCTACAGAGATATTCTGAGCTGGGCAGCCTGACTACAAAAAAGATGACCTGGAACGCCAACAAGGAGCTAACGGAATGTCCTGCCAGTTGCACGTTTTACCCTGTCCAGCAGGAGTCAGCATTTCTGCTCAGTGGCTCTTTTACAGTGCTTCACCAGTTTGTAGGTTCTGTAGGAGAATCACACGAAGTCAAACTGCTTGAGAAAAGCAAACAATCAGTAGGTTTGAAGGGATCAGTTTAAGCAAGGCGTGGTGCACAATTGTTAATTTTATTCACACAATGAGTAGCTATTTATAGATCCGTGCTTCTGCAATGTAGTTGATATCCAACACAGCGTTGTAGACTTTCCACACCAATTGAACCACTGGTGATCCTTAAAGCAGTGTGCCTACCCAGACCTGCTGCCCCTGGTCATCACGACCCTGGTGGTCGGCTATGTGGACACAGAGAACCAGTTTGTCAGCTCGGAGGCCAAGTTCACCACTGCCGTCAGCTCCATCATCCCACTGTCCTATTACATTGGCATGGGCATCGCCAGGTAATCCCCCAGGCTGCTCTGCCAACATGGAAACAATATCAGAACCACAATAAGAGGCTAGCTTGGAGACAAATTATTCTCATTGTTTTGAACAGATGTTAAGTCCACATATGGCGGTTAAGCCACACGTAGAGTTTAAATGATTTACATTTTTGTCCTGTTGTGTTATGGTAGTTAACCAAAAGTGACAGTGGTTGATGAGTCTGAATGTTTGTGGGGATATAATGATGTGCTTGTGCTCCGACAAGGCCCTCTGAATAGAATCACTCCGGAGGCTGGTTTATAGTTATGTCGAACTGAATTCGGTGGTGGTAAACTTCAGTATTAGTAGTTAAAATGGTGCATCTCGCTGCAGTATCTCAGCTCAGAGTAACATGCTGTCTGTCTCTCTGCAGTATCTCAGCTCAGAGTAACACGCTGTCTGTCTCTGCAGTATTTCAGCTCAGAGTAACTTTGCGGTGGGAGCGGTGGTAAACGCTACGTTTGGCTCCATCACAGAGATGACCTTCTACATCACTGCCCTGCTGAGGGGTCACCAGGCCGGCTCCAAGTGCTATGAGGAGATCGTCAAGGCCGCTCTCACTGGAACCCTGCTGGGCTGTATTCTCTTTATCCCAGTGAGTGGCAACTAGACACACGCACACACACACACACACACACAGGCATCTCACTGACATACACAGAAACATTACTCTCCAAGACTGACACACAAACACCAGTGTTAATTTCCTCAACAAAAATTGTGACTAAAATATTAGTCAAACACCAACTTTTCAGTGGCAGTTGACAAGACTATAACTGACTAAATAGACCCAGAAAACTAGAACTAAAGGAAAATGTTCTGTTCTGCAGTGGTAAGGAAGTGCCACACCCGGCATATACAGCCTAGCCTACATCAGCTGGTGAGCTGCGGCATATACAGCCTAGCCTACATCAGCTGGTGAGCTGCGGCATATACAGCCTAGCCTACATCAGCTGGTGAGCTGCGGGGGAGCAAGCGATGTGTGTGGCCAGACAGGCTTCGCTCCGGCTCTGCCTCCGATTATACACATCGCTAAGGAGACTCCCTTGCTTCCCCGTAGCTAACCAGTCACCACCAGCCTTCTAGTTAGATACCCTTTGCCTGGTTAAGAAACACAAGATGCTTCACAAAATAAATAGAAATAGCAGCTTTAAGTTGAATAGTAGAACAACAGTCTAGCTATGTTTTTCCTCTCTCCCTTGAGTATAGAAACGTTTTTGAATTTGAAGACTCACTCAACCCTTGCACTTCCCCCACTGCATTTCACAGCCCGGTTCTGTAGCCAACATATTAGCCACTTCTCCCTCTTTTCCTGAGAGAAAACGTCTTCAGGCTAGCCCTTACCTTTGAAAAGATATGACCCATACCGACACTCCGTTCTTTTCTTTCTATTGTGCATTGGCAAGACACATTTTTACATTTATAAAGCATATCGCGGGCTGTTCTAAAACTAGGCTACTTACAGACCGGACTGTTAACCATTTGTTTAGGCTACACCTTGTTCAGTCATGTTACTTCATTAGCTAGCTAAAGCCAAGCATCTGGGGCGCGTTCAGCAGGATGCAACGTTCAGATAGAAATATGCTATGTAGAACAAACATGCCTCTCTGACATGTTGAATAAGGAATAACGTCGGCTCTATTCATGGTATTTTTATCTGCAATGTTTTTCAACTGAACGTGGCCATGGTAACATTACCAGTAGCCTATATGCAAACATTTGGTGGCACAAAAAGGAAAATGGATAGCAAGCAATTTATTGACTAAATCCCTCTTGTCACTACACTATATCTGACTGGGTAAATAACTTTATTTTGACTTAATGTGGACCCAGCACTTGGACCAGGACTCGAGCACGGGGAGTCGTATTTCAACCATAGGTGATTCTGACTTTCACTCGGCCTCGAACACAGGGGACTTGGGACTCGATTGGGACTGGAGGTTTAGTGACTTGACTACATCACTGGGTGAAACAGTCATTAGCTCCTGTACTACTTCTGGACATCAATGTGGCTGCAGCGTCTGGAACGTTGAGAACATTGGCAATGACACGACCGAGGGATGGAGGTGGAACCCATACTACTTTGCCAATACTTTGTGGCATCTGGTGATTTTGCTTCTGTGCCTCTCTCTCTCTCTCTGTGCCCCTCTCTCTCTCTCTGTGCCCCTCTCTCTCTCTCTGTGCCCCTCTCTCTCGCTCTGTGCCCCTCTCTCTCGCTCTGTGCCCCTCTCTCTCGCTCTGTGCCCCTCTCTCTCGCTCTGTGCCCCTCTCTCTCGCTCTGTGCCCCTCTCTCTCGCTCTGTGCCTCTCTCTCGCTCTGTGCCTCTCTCTTGCTCTGTGCCACTCTCTCGCTCTGTGCCTCTCTCTCTCTCTCTGTGCCTCTCTCTCGCTCTGTGCCTCTCTCTCTCTCTGTGCCTCTCTCTCTCTCTGTGCCTCTCTCTCGCTCTGTGCCACTCTCTCGCTCTGTGCCTCTCTCTCGCTCTGTGCCACTCTCTCGCTCTGTGTCTCTGTCTGTCTGTTTTGTATGTAATGTGAAATATCTATGTAGGCTGAATTAGGAATTTACATGGCCAGATAATTGTTATATATGTTTGTCATATTTCTGCTGTTGGGAAGAGAATAGGATGTTATGCAGAACAATCTGTTGGTTATGCATCTTTGTGCACATAGAAGTCAGTGATTTCAAATGACAATGTGACTAAGATGTAATTATATTTTAGTCAAAATGACTAGACTAAATCTAAAAGAAGAGTGCCAAAATTAACACTGACACACCCAATGGGCATATATGATTACCAAACTATGTTGACAGTCATTGTCTCCTGTCTACTCAGGGTATCAGCATGATCATCGGGGGCTTTAAACACAGGGAGCAGAGGTTCAACAGCCGCTCTGCAGGGGTCAGCTCAGCTCTGCTCTTCATATCAGTAGGAGGTAAGAGAGTGCACACACACACATAAATATAAACACAGATGCACACACACATACGTAAGCACACACGCACATCTGAACACACACACACACACTCATCTACAAACACGTTCACACACTGTCCTGTCCTGCAGGCGTATTTGCCCCAACCCTGTTCTCCAAGGCCTACGGTAGCCTGGTGTGTGCAGGCTGTACCAGCTCTCCAGCCAACATTAGTGGGCCCTTTACCTGTAACGACTGCCACTATGACATGGTTGGTACCTACATCTCCTACTCGCCTGCTGCATCATCATCTAAAGCATTACATTGACTGTGCTGCTGGGAGCAAATAATACTTAAACTGCACTTGATTGAGCTTACCTGGACCAATGGAACCAAAGACCTAGTGGCCAAAAGGCTTAACCCTAACCCATCCATCTGACACTCCAGACAGGCTTCATTCAAGTATTTCATTGAAAACAAGTATGATTTGAACCCACGTCTGTAGTGTAGTGACTCATGTGGAAGTGTGTTATGATGAGGTCATGAGGGGTGGTTGTGGGTAACCCCAAATGCTTCAGCATGTATTAAACTAAAGCCATACTCTCTTTCTCAACAGAGTGGAAGTAACGAGCCCTTGTATCTCAGACACATTGAGTAAGTACCAATAAAATACCCATTCTGTCCCATGGTTTGTTGGTGTTACCAGCCAGTAGGCCTGCTACAGTGTAGTTACTTGCTGTATGGCTTGTTTTCCAGGCCTCTGGTGTACACCATCTCTGTGTTGCTACCTGCCGCCTACCTGATTGGCCTCATCTTCACACTGAAGACCCACTCCCACATCTACGACATCCAAGTCAGTGACGGGCATGACCACCACCAGGGTCAGCGCCCACCGGGGGGTGCCAACACGGCCGGTGCCAGCGGTGAGCCCCCCCCCCCCCCCCCCCCCCCCCGCAAGCTTATCCCATAAGTTGTAAACTTTTGTGGTGTTGTAGTCATATTGTAGAGAGGAGCTGGAATGTGTGACATACTTCATCATGTTGGTTTCTATTGTGTGTGTGTGTGTGTGTGTGTGTGTAGGCGGTCACGGCACGGTCGTCCACTGGTCCAGGTTGAGGGCTCTGTCTGTACTGATCATGGCCACACTGCTAATGGCCGCCTGTGCCGACCTCACCACGGAGCACATCAAACCCATCCTCGACCACTCCGCCATCTCCCAGGTACGCCCACACCTGAGCCATGTTCATTAGGCCTCAGCATAGCAAAATGTTGTGCAATGGAAAATAAACATTTGCGTTTCTTATTGGATAGGTTCAGGTAGTACCTCCCCGTTTCACTCCATTTTAAACTGCGTCCTTCCCTTTCATTCCCATAACCAGGGGAATATAATGTGATTAGTGTAATTGGGTAGAAAATCACTCTGGAAAGCTCATTATTGAAGGACACTGTAATTTTATAACAACTGAATTTTACACTCATGATGCGACCTGCTGCGACCTGTCAAACAACTTTAAAATGTGTTCTGTCCTGACTGTGTAAAAGGATAGTGCAATGTCTCACTGTCTGTCATTCGGTTCTGCAGTATTTTATCGGCGTGACAGTGTTGGCGATGGTGCCGGAAATTCCCGAGATCTTCAACGGAATACAGTTTGCCCTGCAGAATAACATCAGTCTCAGGTAAGCCACTATCACGCTCTTGATACTGCGTTTTCACTCTACTGATGGATCTTGTCTCGTAATGCAAAACCTAGTCTCTCTAGACAGACCGGTTGCCTCCCACAATGTAGCAATGTTCAAGCATACACTGTACGTAAACCAACGTCAGTTTGGCAGAGAGGAAAGGGCGGAGTTGAGCGCCGGGGAAAATGTCCAGAACCCTGCCGTAGACATGTCTGGTAGGTAGCTAGCTAGATGGAGCTCGCAGAGGATATTTTCAATTAGTGTATTTCTCAAGTGAGTAGTTTGCATGAGCCATGACGTAAGCATTACAAGCTTACAACAACCACTGACTGGCTGTGGCTACAATTAGCCTAGCTATCTGTGTCCGCATTGTGTGTCCACCTCTGTCATGGTTCTTGTGTGTCTGCCTCTGTCATGTTTCCCAGGGGATTGTTTTAAGCCCCACATACCAAAACTCTTAATTTGTTGGGAGAGTTGTCTGAAGAGCACCCTTATCGAATTGGCCAAGAAAATCTGACATGATTCCCAGAACAAGTGCTGTTGCCCCCTGGGTCTGGGATTTCCGAGACTGTGTAACCTGACATTGATTTGTTTGTCTGTACAGCTTGGAGGTGGGAAACTGTATAGCAGTGCAAGTCTGCATGATTCAGATTCCTTTACTCATCTTGTTCAACACTTTCTATGTAAGTCGTTTTAAGTCGATCTACATTGTGATTAATTGCATCAGATGTAATAATTTTCAGTATCTCACTTGTTCTTGTACATAAAGCCTCAGGTTTTGAGAGTAGACTGTAGCGGTCAGAGGTGAAAAGATCCCTCCAAACGTGACTCCATCTCTTTTCCAGGATGTGGGGTTCGTGCTCCTGTTCAGTGACTTGCATCTTTGGGCCAGCATCTTTAGTGTGATTGTGGTCAACTATATTTTCATGGATGGCAAGTCGGACTACTTTCAGGGTAAGTTGTTGTGCTTGGTTCACATTGCTATGGCGCTTGGTTGTAGTAAAGATCCAGATATCACGGATTAGACTGAATTCCAAACCCCTCTGTTTCCTCTGCAGGCACTGCTTTGGTGGTGGTTTACCTCATTCTACTGGCATTGTACTTTTTCGCCCCATCACCCCCCGCCTGTTGAGCTTTTCCGCAAAGAAGAAACTTCAACTCCCAGAGTCCTTTGAGTCACTATTTCCAGTAGCTGCTTTGTTTGTGTTCAAACTATTATTTCATTGCCATGTCGATTTATATTGTCTCTTTGTCTGTCTTTCAGTAGTATTCATAAGTGCTCGCAGTGGAAAAGGTTTGGAATGCTTTGCAGTCCATGTTGTCCCTCCATTTCAATCTGTTTTCTTCCATTTGTGGCTAATGAACATGACCCAGTTCTGGGCATCAAGGGCCCTTTACCTTTGGAATTATTTGCATTATGATTTCTAAATGAACTTACCTTTTATTTTATTTAAACATTGCACATCCTGAGGTGTATGTAAACAATGTAGAAGACTGAAGATATTTTGTAACAAAGAAAATGTATTGTCCCAATGTTTTTTTTCCAGTAGGATTTTGGCAGATTAAAATGCAGATGTTGTTAAAGCAGGGTTTGTAGAGTATGCTAATATCAATGTATAAAGTGGTCACATTTGTGCTTCGCATTAATTGGGGTTTGGGTATTAAGCTCGGTTCATATGGACCAAGAAACCTACACAAGGTGTAACGCTAGGCTCTGTATGGAAAAAGGACAAATTGTCATGGTCATATTCTGGACATTTCTGTTCAGTACCTTCCCATTCTTGTGATTTGCTTTGTTGCAAGGTGTTGCATTGGATATGCTGCAGCCAGGGCTAGTTCAACACAATACAAGGTGTTGCACCTGAGCAGGCAGGTAAACATGAAATCATTCCACACAGCCCTCTTTGGAAAAGAATGATCTGTCATAAGCAACGGCATGCCAATTTCAATGTGCTTGTTGCACATACAGAGGATGTTATGGTGGTTAAATCAAGGTAACTAAATCTGGACTGTTAGGCAAACCAAGATACTTGGTAACGTGTGCACTACAAGGGCAAGGTTGACTGATCTAATCTAAAGGGTTCATTCCATGCCAGTTACATAACACTATGTTGAAGCAAGCAAACCATAGCATGATCCCAGATCTGTTTGTTCTGTCTTGCTTCAACTCGTGACAATCGGCGTTTGCAAGACCGCACAAACAGATCTGGGACCAGGCTAAGCAAACAAAGGTGATACAAAGCTATTTACAGTACATTTTTATTGACTCGTCAACAATCGAAACAAAAAATTCACAAATACAATTATCAATTCAGTGGTCGCCTTAACCATTTGCTGCACAGCAAGGATTAAAGTCCAGGGGAGACAACTTGTTTTCCAACATAAAAGGTGACTGTCATGACATCATGCATACTGGGAGCCTATGTTGTCGTCACGCAGAGGAGAAGAAGAGGGGGAATAGAATGAGGACAGGCACAGATTAAGGCATTTCCTTGATGTGGCGCAGGGAATCATGGGTAGTCATTGACATTTTAAACTATCCCCATGGCAACGATCAATAAATACTATTTTGTCCCACAAGGCAGATTTTAATGGCATTGAATTCAAGGTGCAATAATATTTGGCGTTAAAACACGTCCCCATCTCAGCATATAATCTGAACTGTGTTGATTATTTTACCCTGGCACTCTGCATACATTTATTTTTATTTAACAGCAGAATACTTACTACTTTTTGGATTCGGCCCACAAGTACAACAACATACAAACTGTAATTCATTCATAAATACAGCAGCATAATTCAATATTACTCTGCTCACATTATTGCTGCTTTCTTTAACTATTTGTCCAGTGATCGCTTGACAATGGAGCAGTTGAATGTGTTTGGAAAGGGCAGAGTTAAAAGATTGACCAATGCACTGTCTACCCAAGTGGTGCATATGTTCTCTTCGGTGTGAGGGGAATGATAGAAAAGGAAGAACAATCAGAAACAGAGAGTCATTTCTAAACAGTCAGTATGTTTGGATCAAACTAAACCATTACTCATCACATTTCCTTCTTTCTAGCTTGTGGTACTTCAATATCATTTAAACTTTGGGAAAGGCACTGAATAAATCAGATCAATGTTAGTATTCTACTTAAAATGGACCCCCCAAAAAAAAAAATTCAGCAAAATGTTGGAACAGAAATTAAATATTTTTTAAAAATAAAAACATTTTAAAGTAATTTAAGTAGCACCATATTCACAGTGATCAGATGATGTAGTTTACAAATGGACTACCGCAAGTATACTGAAGAACTAAAGTGACTGATACGGTTCAGAATGAATGGAGACCAGGTGTTTTGACTCTTATGCTTATGTGTTCTACTATGGTGGAGATAAGAAGGGTAGTGCACTATATAGGGAATTGGGTGCCATTTGGGACACACACAGATAACTATATCAGAGATAACTGTCAGAGATACCTGTATAGCATAGATAACTGTCAGAGATACCTGTATATCAGAGATAACTGTATGTATATCTGATAACTATCAGAGTGTTAAATGGGTATTATAAGGAGTGTGCTGTGAGATGAGGTGAAAGGGAAGTGCTCTACTAGAGACCCAACTACAGTAGCATCCGTCTGCTCTTCACACAAATAATCAACAATTAAAATCAGACATTATCCCTTCATAATAAGCCTTGAATAGGGAAAAGTGCTGACAACAACCTGCGTCTGTCTGTCATACCAGTCTGGCATGAGGGTGGTACCAATACTACCTACCCCTTGTAACACAAAACATGCCAACTGTCACCTGACTCCAAGTCTGTCTAACTTTCCTAATTGCACGTAGAGAGAAATCCAGAATAAATAATAATCATGCACCCTTTCCTTTGAAATGACATTCTTATTAAAGTCATGAAGGCCAATATAAAATGAGAAAGTAGTGAGGGGGTTGTCGTGAATCTGTAAATGATTTCTGGGTCTGCAGGCAGGCAGATTGAGAGGCTGGAGGCGTGTGTGTGTGCTGGGGCGGCGACCTTGCTTAACACAAAGGCAAGATGGGGGAATGGGGGCGGGGCATGGGACGGGGCGGGGGCATGAAACATTCCACTTGGATTCCCTTTAAAATCATCAGAAGTCCAAACGCAATGAAAAAAAGAATCCCATTGTTTTTGGTTTTAAGGCGGGGCTACGTAGGCAGAGGGACCATCAACTCCTTAAAGGCGACCCCCTTCAAAATAAATCCTGTGCTCTCCGTCCGACATCTCCTCCCATCCATCCGTCCATCTATCTATCATTCCATCCATCCTCCCTCCTTTATTTCAAGCGCTCGATGAGTTCCTGTGTGAGGCCCAGGTGGAAGAGCTGCATGGTGGGCAACTGAGCCAGCTGGGGGTGGGCCTTGAGCAGCCGCTCCCAGCACAGCTCCAGCAGGCTGGGCACCACCAGCCAGATCTTAAACAGGGAACCAGTCCGCTTGTTCTCGTGGATGTTCACCACGCCGCCGTGGACGTACATGCAGCCAGCCTGACCGGAGAGAAGAATTAGAAAGCTTTATCGCCATGCAACAAATGGTCACACAGAGAGAGTGAGTGAAATATGAGCGGGATATTGAATTGTTGTTATTGATTTAGGATGATCCTGTGTCCTTGTTTTGGCAGTGTAAGAATATACTGACTTATCGTTCCAATGAAGCTAACTGGATTGGACACAGAAATGGGCTTAGGCCAGAGAGATTGAAGGGACTTACAAATGAGTTATGAAATGAGGTACTAGAGAGAGGGAAGGAGACACAGCACCTTATTAGAGGAAAATCATCATGATGATGTGGCAAGTGACACTTTGATTCTTGAAAGTCTAATATCTTGACTGCTGACATGCAAAACATTTTGGGACCGTATCAACAGTGGACTAATAAATTAAAAAAATACCAAAAGATTGTTTTTCAGTGGCGTTTCCCTTTAAGTCTACTATGCTAGATCTTGAAACCAGTGAAATGCAAATAAACTGTGAATGGGACACTATAAACAGCTGGGGTTTCCTCTAGCACAGTGCCCTACTGACCGGGGTCACAGCAGCACAGTGCCCTACTGACCGGGGTCACAGCAGCACAGTGCCCTACTGACCGGGGTCACAGCAGCACAGTGCCCTACTGACCGGGGTCACAGCAGCACAGTGCCCTACTGACCGGGGTCACAGCAGCACAGTGCCCTACTGACCGGGGTCACAGCAGCACAGTGCCCTACTGACCGGGGTCACAGCAGCACAGTGCCCTACTGACCGGGGTCACAGCAGCACAGTGCCCTACTGACCGGGGTCACAGCAGCACAGTGCCCTACTGACCGGGGTCACAGCAGCACAGTGCCCTACTGACCGGGGTCACAGCAGCACAGTGCCCTACTGACCGGGGTCACAGCAGCACAGTGCCCTACTGACCGGGGTCACAGCAGCACAGTGCCCTACTGACCGGGGTCACGGCAGCACAGTGGAAATAGGCTGGCTCAGGCATCACTGCTGGGAGCTTGGTCCACTGGAACGTCTGCAGGTTGATCTTCCACAGATCAGCCACTATGACTTCCCCGTTGTAACCTCCACATAGAAACACATCTGAGAGAAAACATTATGGGTTAGACCGAGACCAGTTAGAATGTATTGATGGGACGACTGAAATCACCTCTTTATTGAAAGAAACTGTTGAATGTGAGGCGGAGACAGACAGAAGCAGACATATGAAAGTAAGCAATGGCTTTGATCAAACCACCACCGCTAGGGGGATATGTGGTCAGGGCAGCAATACCACTACACCTCCTGGACAAATGATGATTTTTGATTCTACTGCTATTGAATAAACATGTTAAAAAATAGATTTATCTCACCGTTCCGTATCTGCACACAGCTGTGACATCTCCTGGGAGCAGGGTACCCTGTCAAAACCCAAAGCAATTGGATGAGTAGAAATATGGGAAATAATACCCATAGACAGCACATTAGTTTTCAATTAAAACATCAAACACAAACCTATTTTATCGTGAGGCTTGGTTGAGATCTCTTCCCAGGAATTTGTCTCCAGGTTGTACGCATGTATCTGGTAAAAAAATTAAATAATAATAAATGAGTTCACCACAAACAAAAAATAACCCAGAACCCACCCACAGAACCCACCCACAGAACCCACCCACAGAACCCACCCACACTCAGTGACAGAAGCTGCTGCTTCCTCCATCCATATGGCTTTACTGTACTAAAGATAGCCTGAAAACCATCAAGTGACCAAATTCCCCAGATTAGCTGTCTGTTTGCCTAGTCAGACTCACTACCATCACAGGTTTACGATCAGTCTTCCGATCGTCCTTGAAGTTATCACAGATCTGAATTGGATGGATTGGTGAAAGTGACATGGTGGTAACCTATCCAATTACTTATAAATCTGTGCTCACCTCAATGAAACAAGGAAGGAAGGAAGGACACATTTCCACAGTATTGGAACAGGGCCACTAACTACCACAGGTTTATGTTGATGACAGGTTGGTGTGCTACCTTGTCCAGCGGGTAGGAGGTCCAGGAGGTTCCTCCTCCCAGGATGTATATCCTCTGACGGTCATGTGCTATTTCATGCCTGTACCTGTGACACAAACAGACATGACTCATCACTTATGAGGCCCTCTGCTCCTCTAGGAGCTGAAAGGAAAAGGTCAGGTCATCACTCATGCTACCCAGTGACATTCCTGGGGTGTATTCACTAGACACAAAACAGAAGAAATTGGACCGAAACATGGAGGGACTACCTGAACTGGTCCATAGATCTTCCCTAATGTGGAATGACAATGACATGATCCGGTGGGTCCGATTAAGGCGTGACGCTCACCGTTCCTCAGGCAGGTCGTCTGGTGGGTTGTTGGGTTTGAGGTGGATCCACTCTCTGGTGGTCAGGTCCAGTCTGTGCAGATCTGTGCTGTATATGTAGCCCGTCGTTCCCCCAAACACATATAGGAAGCTGTTAATGATGGCCATCGCCTTGGGGACAGAGAAACAAAACCAAATCAAACTACAAATGGAAATCAACAACAATAAATATATTTATTTACAAGGATTCCCTATCTCCTATTTTTGCTACATAATATGTTCCCTGGGAACCTTTAATGCCTCTACCTATCCTTGTGGACATTTGGCTACCATGAATTCTAGCTACGTCAATCAGATTTTTATTCAAATTTTACAAATGCATTTGTCACAAAGCGCTTTTTAACCTAATTTTCATACCTCCAGCTCAATACCAGTGTCTACATGCAAAAACGGCGTAGAAAAAAAGATGAAGTTCAATCCTATGACATCATCAAAAGGTAAAACATTTTAAAAACAGTGATTTTCAAACACTATGAGATTTGCGGTGACGTGGGGAGCAAGAAACGGCTACTTAAAACCTACATAAACATGATTGATTGGATTGGTTCCTACATGTGACTGGCTCCGTCTCCTAGCTTAACTTAAAGAACATATTCTGGGCGTTCTGCCAGATGGTCCTAAGGAGGGTGTCATGACAGCCCCCCCTCATATCTTTACCAAGCACAGGCAGGAACCAAGGATTGTTTAACGACACCAAAGGCAAGATGTACATTTTCAAGGCTCTTTCTTCACACAATAACATTTCCTTCACAACCCCTTTACTTTTTCCACATTTTGTTTCGTTACAGCCTTATTCTAAAATGGATTAAATAAAACAATTGAAAAAAAACAGAAATTCCTTATTTACATAAGTATTCAGACCCTTTGCTATGAGACTCGTAATTGAGCTCAGGTGCATCATGTTTCCATTGATCATCCTTGAGATGTTTATACAACTTGATTGGAGTCCACCTGTGGTAAATTCAATTGATTGGACATGATTTGGAAAGGCACACATCTGTCTATATAAGGTCCCGCAGTTGACAGTGTATGTCAGAGCAAAAACCAAGCCATGAGGTCGAAGGAATTGTCCGTAGAGCTCTGAGACAGGATTGTGTCGAGGCACAGATCTGGGGAAGGGTACCAAAACATTTCTGCAGCATTGAAGGTCCCCAAGAACACAGTGGCCTCCATCATTCTTAAATGGAAGAAGTTTGGAAGCACCAAGACTCTTCCTAGAGCTGGCCCGCCAGGCCAAACTGAGCAATCGGGGGAGAAGGGCCTTGGTCAGGGAGATGACCAAGAACCCGATGGTCACACTGACAGAGCTCTAGAGTTCCTCTGTGGAGATGGGAGAACCTTCGAGAAGGACAACCCTCTCTGCAGCCCTCCACCAAGTAGGCCTTCATGGTAGAGTGGCCAGACAGAAGCCACTCATCAGTAAAAGGCACCTAAAGACTCTCAGACCATTATTAACAAGATTCTCTGGTCTGATGAAAACAAGATTGAACTCTTTGGCCTGAATGCCAAATGTCACGTCTGGAGGAAACCTGGCACCATCCCTATGGTGAAGCATGGTGGTGGCAGGGACTGGGAGACTAGTCAGGATTGAGGGAAAGATGAACGGAGCAAAGTACATAGAGATCCTTGATGAAAACCTGCTCCAGAACGCTCAGGACTCAGACTGGGGTGAAGGTTCACCTTCCAATAGGACAACAACCCTAAGCACACAGCCAAGACAACGCAGGAGTGGCTTCGGGACAAGTCTCTGAATGTCCTTGAGTGGCCCAGCCAGAGCCCGGACTTGAACCCGATCTAACATCTCTGGAGAGACCTGAAAATAGCTGTGCAGCGACGCTCCCCATCCAACCTGACAGAGCTTGAGAGGATCTGCAGAGAAGAATGGGATAAACTCCCCAAATACATTTACATTTTAGTCATTTAGCAGATGCTCTTATCCGGAGCGACTTACAGTTAGTGCATACATTCTTTTTTTCTTTTTTCATACTGGCCCCCAGTGGGAATCGAACCCACGCAGGGAGTAGGGCAGCAGGTAGCTTAGTGGGTAAGAGCGTTGTGCCAGTAACCGAAAGGTCGCTGGTTCTAATCCCCGAGCCGACTAGGTGAAAAATCTGTCGATGTGCCCTTGAGCAAGGCACTTAACCCTAATTGCTCCTGTAAGTCGCTCTGGATAAGAGCGTCTGCTAAATGACCAAAAATAAAATAAATAAATAAATAAAATGTAGCTCTACCAATTGAGCTACATCCCTGCCGGCCCTTCCCTCCCCTATCCTGGACGACGGTGGGCCAATTGTGTGCCGCCACCTTGGTCTCCCAGTCGCGGCCGGCTACGACAGAGCCTGGATTCGAACCAGGATCTCTAGTGGACCACTGCACTACTCGGGAGGTACAGGTGTGCCAAGCTTGTAGCTTCATACCCAAGAAGACTCAAGGCTATAATCGCTACCAAAGGTGCTTCAACAAAGTATTGAGTAAAGGGTCTGAATACTTATGCACATTTGATATTTCTAAAAACCAATTTTTTCTTTGTCATTATGGGGTATTGTGTGTAGATTGACGAGGGGGAAAAAACATTGAATAATTTAGAATAAGGCTGTAACATAACAATAATAATAATAATAATAATAATATGCCATTTAGCAGACAATAATAATAATAATAATAATATGCCATTGACGAGGGGGAAAAAACATTGAATAATTTAGAATAAGGCTGTAACATAACAATAATAATAATAATTTGGATAAAAGCGACTTACAGTCATGCGTGCATACATTTTTGTGTATGGGTGGTCCCGGGGATCGAACCCACTACCTTGGCGTTACAAGCGCCGTGCTCTACCAGCTGAGCTACAGAGGACCACCTATGGTTACGAATCTACTCATGGGTTGAGTAGCCCAGTAAGGTCCATGGATCACTTCTCTACAGTACTTGTAGTGTAATGTATGGTGGGGGAGCCCCAGGTAAGAAAATGTGGAAAAAGTCAAGGGGTCTGAATACTTTCCGAAGGCACTGTATGTAGCCACTGGTATGGTACTGGAGATGATGAAAAGTGGCGGAGTGCCCTTTAACAGGATACGGCGTGTAGGCCTAAACCCCAGAAGAGTCCAGAGCAAGCCAAGGAGGCAGTGGCAGACAGAACCAGTAGAGAAGATGACCAGATATGAGCCAGTGATGCGGGATTTGATTGGTCTACCTGTCCGTAGATTCGGTTGGGCTTCTTCCCTCGGCAGTTGAGCAGCGACCACCGCTTGTACTTGACATTGCAGACGTGCACGTCATTCCCGTTGTTTTCCCCAAAGGGAATGCCGGTGCCACCGAACACCAGCAGATTGTTCCCATGTAAAACAGCTGAGGGACACATGGGACACAATCCTGAGGGTTTAAGCTGGGTCGTGTTCATTAGGGCACACAGTAGCAAAACATTTTGCAACGGAAAACAAAAACAAGTGTTTCTTATTGGACACATTTTTGGACTTATTTTACAAGCATTTCGCTACACCCGCAATAACATCTGCTAAATATGTGTATGCGGCCAATAAAATTTGATTTGAAGTACAGCTAGTACCTCCCATTGTCATGCCTACCAGACACTATGCCCAGCTGTCTGAAAGCAGGTGGGACTGTCCATGTGGAGGCTTTTCACCAAATCACTAAACCTGATAATCCATTCTCTTCTGAGGTCATAATATCAGGGGATGACGAGGTAAAACCGAGAAATCATCCACAGCCCAATTATTTATCAAAACAGTCCATTTGATGTTTGTGTAGAAATGCGCTTTCGTGATTTAATACATCAATGAGTTAGAGAAATCATATTTTACTAACTAAAACGCGTCACTAGTGACTGGGTTCTAAATCAGTTTGACACCCACCAGCATCTCATTGGCAGCGCTCTTTCATTCAAGCGTTCTTTCATACAATCACACATTTCCCCTCTTGATAAGAAGTGACCATACTGCATTAATTAAGACAAGTTGTTATTGTTGGATTACATAAATTGGAAATTAAAAAGTAACCAACTAAAGCAACATGAGTTTTCCATTCATAAATGTCCAGGGTAAATTCCTACAATAGATTGCCCTGGTATTTTAGTTGTACTGAATGACTGTCAAATAGTTCAATCTGCACTTAGTATGCTCAATGAGCTTAATTTATACCCAAGATAATACCCATTTACATTTTTGTAATTTAGAAGACGCTCTTATCCAGAGCGACTTACAGAAGAGAGTATATACATATTTCGTACTGGTCCCCTGTGGGAATCAAACCCACAACCCTGGAGTTGCAAGCATCATGTTCTACAAACTGAGCCACACGGGACTCCTGAAGATAATACCCTTCGGTACCTGAAGATAATACCCTTCGGTACCCCTGAAGTTAATACCCTTCGGTACCTGAAGATAATACCCTTCGGTACCTGAAGATAATACCCTTCGGTACCTGAAGTTAATACCCTTCGGTACCTGAAGATAATACCCTTCGGTACCTGAAGTTAATACCCTTCGGTACCTGAAGTTAATACCCTTCGGTACCTGAAGATAATACATCAAGGGACACCCATAGGCTAATAGATCATTTTCACTGTAGTGTCCCTTTAAATTCCATACCTGAAAAAAACAATCCTACTGGCTCCCTTACCTGACATGGAGGCCAGTTCGGTGGGCATGTAGCCCTCTGTGCGGATCTGCTGCCAGGTGCCCGTGGCAAAGTGGTACCTCCACAGCTCCCTGAACAGTGGGTAGTCTTCGTTCTCCTGGCCACCCGACTCATCGTAGTCCGGGTTGTACCCCCCGAACACGTACAGGTTGGTGTTGTCTGCCACGCAGCGATGCCCGCTCCGAGCTGGGGGCATATGGAGACCTGTGGGGTGGTACAGAGTGGCAGAGGTATTAGGAGGAGGATGAGAGTAAGGGACAAGCTGGCAAGAGATGGTAAGCTACAACTACAGGAACCCCACACAGCCTAGTTGGCCATCCTTCATCAGTCCTGTGGGTTCACATCATGCTGCCATGATAATAAAAGTTGATTAAAAAAAAAAAACAGTCCTAACTAAATGATGTAAACAGGACAGTTTGACTAGTTGATAGAGTTGCAAGATTCCAGTAACCTTACCAAAAAATATTAGTTGGAAGACTACCGGAATCAGAATGGAATAAGCAGGAAATCTGGAGTTCTCAAACCAGGATTTATGGAATTTTGCAACCGTACTAGTTGAGGACTACCCTATGCTGTCTGAGCAAGGTCCTTCCAAGTTGCCATCTGGGATTCTGGAGGTTTCCACTGAAAACAAACGACTCAGACTTAGGAACACAACTTTCAAAAGGTCACACCGATGGGGCGCTCTTTTCCACAGTGACTGTCCACCAAGAGAGATCACAAGAGCCCTCCCACCTCCACCTTTCAGCTACATTACTTTCCTCTCCACAGTCCATCTGCAGAGCTGTGAAAACCCAGAGCTCACCGCCAATAGCCTGATTCCTAGGCTGGGCATTTGGTCCACAACCCGCAACATTGCAGCTGATACCAGTGTGTTCCCGAAAATCTAATTCTAGCCCTACAGAAAAAATCTAATTTGGTTGCATCAATTAAGTAGCCAGCCACATAAGGGTTAAGTCTAGTAGTCAGTTATTTGACTGGCGCTTAGGGAACACACTGATACTGACAGTCAGAGAGAATCAACAAGATGGGTGGGTGCTGGAAGGTGACAAAAACACACTAACATAAGTGTGTCATTGGGCGAGTTTGTTTTGCATGGCCCGGTAACCTGGGTGGGTGGAGATTTCACTTAATGACCAATTGAATGGTCTAACATGGAAGGACCAATGGAATGGTCCGCCCATCCAGGGCACTCGGCCATGCAAAACTAACTCACCCAATGACACACATACACACACACCCAACCTAGAAGCCCCACTCATTTTTTTAGGGCCTGTCACCACAATCAGAGCCGTCAGTCGGTCAGCAACACACACACGCCAACCACTTGTTTCTTAAACAGAGCAAGGGGTGATTACCATGATGATAATCTTGTGATTAGATGCAGATCCTAGGTTAGGCTAACAGAACCCAAGGACATTGTTTACAAGGTAGTCATTTTTCAGAGACAGTGGGGTTGCAGTGAAAACTACAAAGCACAAGCCATCCAAAACATTTATCCTATGTCCAACAGCATAGCGAGATTCCGTGCAAAGCAGAATAACCAATTTCTGCAGCATACTGTGTACAAGAGAAACAAAACGTTCATTCCATGTTGATAATAGGCCATTGGGCCACCACAAGCCGCCAGAACAGCCTCAATGCACCTGGGCATAGATTCTACAAGTGTCTGGAACTCTATTGGAGGGATGCGACACCATTCTTCCACAAGAAATTCCATAATTTGGTGTTTTGTTGATGGTGGTGGAAAATGCCATCTCAAGCACTGCTCCAGAAAGTGTTCAATTGGGTTGAGATCTGACAGACACACACACACACACACACACACACACACACACACACACTTTAAACCCCCTATGCTCCTTTGAGACCCCTCTTTCAAAGTTACAGAGATCTCTTCTTCTAGCAATGCATGTTAGCCAAAATAATGGGCATTTTTATACCTGACCCTAAGCATGATGGGATGTTAATTCCTTAATTAACTCAGGAACCACACCTGTGTGGAATCACCTGCCTTCAATATACTCTATATCCCTCATTTACTCAAGTGTTTCGTTTATTTTGGCAGTTAACTGTCCATTCACACCATACCATATGTGAACCACTGATACTCTCAGCGCCAGGCTTGAGACCAAGATAAAGCTTTACCACGCCAAAACGACACTCAACTAACAAGCTAAAAGACGAGATAAGACATGGGTTGAGCACAGGTCATTCTTCATCTTCACTCTCAATGTAGGGCAGCGCTAACCATACCCACTCTACTAGAAACCAAAAATGCTATACTTGGGGTGAAGTATAGGACCTAGACTACCTTTGGTTAAGGGAAAGGGGATACCTAGTCAGTCGCACAACTGAATGCATTCAACCCATACGTCTTCCACATGTAACCCAACCCATCTATTCTAGGTTTGAGAAAATTCCACCCTTCAATGCCACTTTCACATAGCATGAACCAAGTGGTGATGTCCTTGTATATTGCAATATAAAATGGACCAGGCCTGTGTTTTGTCCACCAGTAGACAGTGCCAAGCTCAAGAGGCCGGCTCGCACCCAAGTTCTGCTACCAAATCCCACTGTCACTGTCCATTGGCCCAGTTCCTGTCACACTGTTGTTATCCCAGGCCATAAACATCCCCATGCATGCTGTTCTCCCAGGCCCTAAACATCCCAATTCATTCTGTTCTCCTTAAACTTTTTGAGCTGGTCTGACAGCCTGGCTTTATATTGCCCAGGCACTCATGTCCTCTCTGTTGCTAGGTGGCTTTTTTCAGTGTCACCCAATGTCCACTCAGAGAAAATCATACATAAGCTTATCTGGAGATAAGATCTATAAGTGTCTCTGTACAGTACAGTAGCACATTCCACCAGCCGCTGAAAACCAGCCTAGGATTACTTCTGTCCAGTGATCATGTAGGGCCATGGGTTACAGAGAAGATTGTATGTACAAAGGCATGCATGTAGCCTATCCTCTTTCTACAGTATGCATTATCTTTAGCACATGCCCTTCGCTCGCTCACTCGCTCACACACACTCTACATAATTTGATAAGAAGCAAGGCATTGCCTAGATATTCCACAGCAGCTAAATAGTAGGCCACGCACAACTAGACCTATAGAGAGCAATAGTAATGGCATATTTTTGTAGGCACTAACTCCGCCATGGCTCATTGGCCAAAGCCTATGGGGATTTTTTGTTGTTAAGGTCTGTGGTAAACACAGGCTTAGGAGATCTTATACGTTTTGTTCTATGAGATAATCTTCATCAGCTAACTCACCTAGCTAGGTAGCTAGTTAGTGGTTCAGACAGAGGCTAACTAGTTAGCCGCTATTTTTACATTTGGTTAAGCATCTTGCCTTTCAATGTCATTACCACAAAATCCCCGTTTATCTCTGCAATCAAGATTACCAAACTATGTCAATCATATTCATTGAATTTGTTTCATTACAGTAACGTTACCAGCGGACAGGTCTCTAATAATATGGCTACGCTAGCTAGCTGGATATGCTACAGTATGTTGTTTTTGACTGACCTGCTACTCTGAGTGGAGGCCTCACTGTCAGTTGCTCGAATTTATTCAGTTGTTCCGAACTGCGATCGCCTTCTGCGGCCGACATCGTTTCCCAGATCCAAGACGATCAACAAAATGTCACTCAAAATTGAGACAAAATGCTTTAAGGTGCTGATAATACATTACAAATCATAAAACATTACATTATTCCCAAGGAAAGCCACAAATGCACACCGGGTCATGTATCCCTGACCAATCAGAGAGCCTGTTATTAATGTGCATCACGCAGGAAAGTTATTGAGTTTCCACTAGTTACCACAGCCATCGTAAATATTCATGAAAACAAACATTTGCTTTTTGGTCTTAATTTAAGGCTAAGGTTAGACATAAGGTTAGCAGTGTGGTTAAGGTTAGAGTTAGGTTTAAAATCACATTTTGAGAAGATTCATTTAAGTAATAGGCGGGGTTTATGACTTTGTGGCTGTGATAACTAGTGACGACCTAATTATTGGCGGGGCAAGGTGCATACTATGTTGAAAATAAAATGTTATTTTCAACCTACGGTGCATAATTGAGCGCTTTGCATAGTTCATAGCTCGTCTAATTGTCCATAAAATACTTTGGATTTGATGCAAAAAGTTTGGCATATGTTGCATAATGATGGATTTAGCATGAATTACCAATTACTAATACTGTGTCACTGTGACTTGGCTAATAGAAAAAGGCTTAAAGTCAAATGAAAATGTATTTATTCATACCTAGGCCACATGAAATTGTTGAGGTTGAAAATCTTTTCACCAGGAACAAAAACACTTTATTCACACTATCACTTCATGAAGCAAAAGCACATCATTGCCATAGTCATAAAATCCTATAAGAAGTGTTGGACATTCCCTCTTGGATTTCCGGACAACATCGAGCAGAAAATGACCAACAGGGAAATACATTTTATTTATTGAAGGAAGCATTTACGTTATAAACATTGGCCTGTTGATAATTTCAATTCCACAATATGAAAATATATGAAGACAAAAAGCATCTGTCAGTGCACTTTCTCAAGGTAACTGACCTGATTGGATGATAATGACTTCCTTATCCTCCCTGTCCTGGATGGCTGTGCTTATTGCCAGGGTTACATCCACAACAGACTGCAAACAGAGAAGACAAGACTCACATCGTACATATAACTCGCCAGCCAGCACTCTGGTGTTATGTCTCCTTTTCTCTGCCTCCTTTCTCTCTGTCATGATGTCAGCTGAGAGTGTGTCTTCGGACAGTGAGGTGGAAGATGGACCCTGATAAGGCCACTGTTCTAGATAACCTGCTTATGGCCATCATAGGGTATCAGACAAACTTAGAATTGAACTCCAGCTCTTGACAAAATATTTTGTATTTCTGCACACAACTGAACTGCTTCCAATTGGCTCATTCATCCCCCTTCCTCTCCTCTGTAACTATTCCCCAGGTTGTTGCTGTAAATGAGAATGTGTTCTCAGTCAACTTACCTGGTAAAATAAGGGTTTAAAACAATTGTGATCTCACATCCTTTAGTGCAAGGGAAATTGATGGGTTCGTACTCTGCTCAAGTTTCTCCACAAATCTATGGATGGATTATGCAAGAGATATCCCTGGTCGCAATTTTGGTCCTGGCAGACATAGAAGGGAAGACTTCACCATGGAACCAGTGCTCTCATCCAGGCGGTTGATGGTCACTGTGTAGGTGACCTCCACCTCAAGATAGAGTTTTATTTTTTTTGACTTCTTCATGGTAGATTTCACCCCTGCTGCAGTGCAAAGAGCCTGGTTGATCATGTCAACCACTGGCCTCTGGTACCTGAGGGTGGCCTTGCGGATATACGATTCCCCTGCCTGTGTGGGTAAGGAGAATGTATGTCCACTCTGGACATGATTTATTTTATTTTTTTAAACACTGGCCAGATGTGCAGCCTTGTCACAGGTTGTAACATCTGGTGTGTGGTGATGATGTCAAAACTCTGTGTACTGTGCACAACCAGCTGATTCCACTAGCCTTGATTTGATGCAAGCTTAAAGTGACAATATGTAACTTTTTGGGCGACCCAACCAAATTAACATATAAATATGAGTTATAGAGCAAGTCTAAGAAGCGATAGATCTGTTCTATGTGCACTACTTCTATGCTTCCCGTTCTTAAGTTTTGTTTTTGCATCTTTTACTTTCGGTTTTTTTGTACACCAGCATCAAACAGCTGAAAATACAATATTTTTGGTTATGGAAAATATATGTCACAGCGGTTATATGGTACAATGATTCTCTTCACTATACTAGCTTATTTTGTCACATATACTGAAATGCGAACTATTAGAGTTTCAGCAACCCAGAAATGGCGAAGCGCTTTCTGCATAGTGCAACTTTAAAACGGTTTCAGTGCTAGCAATATAAGTCTATGAATGCAAGGCCCTCCTCAGGGAGTGTGCCCGAGGGCCTATCTGATCCTTCTAATGATGCATTTTGCATCATGTTGATGTGGCCGGTGACACTTTGCTTCTTGAAAGTCTGTCGTGGAAATTCACCCCTAAGGACTCAAACTCAATGTAAACGAATCAATCTTTATTATAACGGCCCGGAGAGGTTCACAAACTAAATCCAAGATGAAAACTCTGAAGAGGGCGTTCCCTTTCAGTCCTCTACTGCTACACAAACAAGTCATATAAGCATGATTTACATGATTCATTATTCACAATTAACGTTGGTTCATGCGCGTGACTGACTGACACCTCACAAGGCTTTTTCTCTCAAAGCTGGGACCTTGAAACTGAGATAATGCTTTTGGTTCCCAGAACAACGCCAATTGGTCTGAGGAGGAGGACCCAGTCACCTGCAGGAACCAAGATAGACGGAGAGGAAATGCTGTGTACAATTCAATGCTATCTCTTCAGATATATCTTGAAAACCTGACTGCTGACATACAAAACATTTTGGAACTGTATCAACCGTGGAGTAATGAATTTAAAATATATATATATATATAGTTTTTTTAGTGGATTTTCCCTTTAAGAATTTCATAATTTAACCACCAAGGCAAAGGATTTCACAAGGAAATAGTTGTATAATTTCTTTGAAAAATAGCACTGTAACAGTATAACGATTACAGTGTATGGATTTTGACAGTAGCCTACAGCCAAGGTGCATTTAGAAGAATGAAATAGATTTTATATGGACTTGTAAACATTGGCCACGTGGGTTGAAACGTAGGCATGGTATTATCCCAAGCGGAACTTATAGCGTTCCTCTTTCAGGGGGGAAGATTTAGCATCTAGCACCGACCGATCATGGCGGCTCTTGGCAGTCGTGGAAGTCGTCTTGACAATTCTCCTAACAGACAATTAAAATCTGGTTTTGCATCACCAGAGAAAGTCCGTGAACTTCTCAACGCAGGTGTGTTATCGGATGAAAACAGATCAACTGGGTAAGTTTTTGGAGAATGAATGAATGCAATTTTTTAGGGACCTAACTAGTTAGCTAGCTAGCTAGCTAGCTAGCTAGCTTACTTTGGCTGGCTCGCTATCTAGCTAGCTACCTAGTTATGGATCTAATTTCCACATGTTGCATTACATTAGCAAGCAAGTTGCAAACTTTATCGAGTCAGTTGTTTTTCTTGATGTCTTTCTTACTCTACAGCTAATTTGTGTTTGTCTGTTTTGTTATTTACAATACTGTCTAGCCATTATAGCTGGCTATAAAGACTGCGTCGCACATGCATGTTACGTAAACGGTCAACCAGATATGCAATGTAAAGAATGATCACAAATAATCAAGACATTTATTTGCACTATTGATTTCATAGTCGCTGCTGCATGCACCACTGTGGTAACATGCAATGTCTTCGAGTGTGAACTTGGTTATATGTTTTCACCATGTTTGATGGCTCACATGGGTCCACATGTGTTTGCATAAATTAGGATTTGTACCTATTAAATTACTAGAGAGGCTATGTCATAACCCTCGAAGTTCCAGAATGAGGTAAAAATTGCATATTGGTCAGGGAGGAATCTAAACCAGTCTAATTGGAATGAACGGCAGTAGAGGCAAAATCCTGATTTTACTTACGCATGAAAATAAAAGTAAAGCGTGTTATATCAGAAATTGTGTAATAGAGTTATTCTCAATCTAAAAATATTGTCAGATAATTATAAATACAGGTTTTATACTAATGTTCGGTATAAATATCCTCTAAACTATATGTAAACAGACCATCATAAATATATAAATGTTTTTGTTTTCTTGGAAAGCTGTGAGTGCTATTATATGCATGTGGCCAATAAAAATTGATTTGATACAAGTAACATTTTATTTGCCACATGCTCCGAATACAATAGGTGTAGACATTACCGTGAAATGCTTACTTACAGCCCTTAACCAACAATGCATTTTTTTTTTATTATAAAAAAGTAAAATAAAACAACAACAACAAAAGAGTGTTGAGAGAAAAAGAGCAGAAATAAAATAACAGTAGGGAGGCTATATACAGGGGGGTACCGGTGCAGAGTCAATGTGCTGGGGCACCGGCTAAAGCCTTTTGGACCTAGGCTTGGCGCTCCGGTACCGCTTGCCGTGCGGTAGCAGAGAGAACAGTCTATGACTAGGGTGGCTGGAGTCTTTGACAATTTTGAGGGCCTTCCTCTGACACCGCCTGGTATAGAGGTCCTGGATGGCAGGAAGCTTGGCCCCAGTGATGTACTGGGCTGTACGCACTACCCTCTGTACTTGTTGCATTTACAACATGTCTAAGTCCTATCATCAAATGATTTCAGCCAGTGTATGGCTGTGGATTGACTGCATTGTTTGAATGGAATGTTGGCAGTTAATTAAAACAATTTATGGAATCATTCCTCTAAAACTGGCTGGCTAGCTAGCTAACAAATATACAGTGCAGATAAATGTATTATGTAAGGGATGATCAACAAGGGGCTATGCGTTCTATGGAAAATAATAAACAACGTGGAAGGTGTGTTCCACGATGCACTAGCCGATTGGAACTGAAGTTTCACAGAGTTGCATTATTTTCCAGAGAACGCATACAGCCCCGTGTTGATTGTCCCTTTTATACCATGGCTATAATTTAACACATTCGCCACTGGAAATGTGTTCATTTGCTGGTAGAAATGTGTTCAACATCCACTGAAGTAGCTAGCAAGTTTACTAGATAGCTACAGTAGTTACCGTGGTAACCAAACAAACAGACACGCTAGTTTAGCTAACCAAACCATCAGTCCTAGCTTGCTATTATGAAAATCTAATTCAACAATACCAATACTGTTTTCAATTCGAGTTTTGCTTTCAAAAGCTGCTCAAACAAAACATGTAAAAATGAACTATTGAATTCTACCGTACAAATATACTGTGCATTATAGTGAAATAATGCATGCTCTAGAATGCCCTTCAAGCCAATCAGAAACAAGTTTTCAACAATGCCATGGTATAATTTACAATATGTTATGACAGACATTTACATTACATTTTTACATTTTAGTCATTTAGCAGACGCTCTTATCCAGAGCGACTTACATGAGCAATTAGGGTTAAGTGCCTTGCTTAAGGGCATATCGACAGATTTTTCACCTAGTCTGCTCGGGGATTAGAACCAGCGACCTTTCGGTTACTGGCACAACGCTCTTACCCACTAAGCTACCTGCCGCCCTGGACAGCACTGGCAAACCATTGTTGACCAACTCCCTGACCAAAAGGGCTGACCTTTATCCCGTCATAAGAAGGTTATTGTCCATTCAAGTATTCTAATTCCTAATTCTATGGTTGGTACACTGTGTACATGACTCATGAGCGTGCGCGATACAGGATATTATACATAATGTTTTTCAAGTACTCTATACGAATTGTTGTATTTGATGAATGTTCGTTTAGCCCTATAACTATAACTAACATAAATTCCTTCTGTGAAATGTTTTTTCTTGTGAATTTCAGTGTTCAGGGGGAGCTGGATAAGGTGGCACCAAACGGTAACAGTCAAGTTCTTTGTGAAGCATCTAACAAAGAAGCCTTTTTCACAAGAGTGGAGTCCTACTCTATATCCTTTCCACATCCAAGCCACAACATTACATGTTATACTGCCAAAGTTTTGTGTGAATAACATTTTGAGTAGTACTTTAGTTGTCCAGCACTCCTTTGCGTTGCCTTTTACACACTAATAACATTGTCTACATTCCCCTTTTCACATTTTACATCAAGATCATAACTTTTCACATTTATTTAATAATGCTTATTATTTTATGATCATTTCTAGTGTGCAACATTCTGTGTAAAACGTTTCCTTAGCGGGAGCACTGTCTGAGATGGGCAGGAAAGCCCCGGACTATCTCCCCCCTGAAGTGCGCCAGCTATGGCTGGATCAATGTGGGGTGTGACATGTTGAAATGTTCAAGTTGCCAGGCTTTCCTCTGTGCATCACTCCAACCAACCCTGGACTTCCAGAAATGTGAGCAGAGCAACTGTTTGACACGTCTGCCGAACTTTCAACCATTATAACAAAAGCCTTTTTGTTTTTTTGTGTAAAAAACACTTAGAATGTTGTCATTAATTT
Organism: Coregonus lavaretus; assembly: GCF_964263955.1. Lineage (NCBI taxonomy): Eukaryota > Metazoa > Chordata > Actinopteri > Salmoniformes > Salmonidae > Coregonus > Coregonus lavaretus. Next base: position 49,752,864 of record NC_139992.1, on the reverse strand, counting down.
ATCACTAAATATGCTAATAATTTTAGCGGTTTAATCTATGTTTGCCCCTACTTCTTTCCGCTTCATAGATGAATCCCGGATAGCAGAGATAACTAGACAACTACAGACACAGCATGAGAAGTTTTGTCCATGGCCAGACTTTCCATGCCCGGGTAATGCACAACTTTTTACACTCATATTTGGGAATTCATCCTCTTGTTGAATGGAGGTGGGTACATTTGGCTGCGTTCATTGGGCAACAAAAGGAAGAGATTGTATTGATGTACTGAAACAGGGAGGGACTACCTGGACTTGTCCAATAAGAAACAGTAATTTTTATTTCTGTTGTGTGCCTTACTGAACATGACCGGGATGTTGTATTGTCGTTTTAGACCGGTTCTGGCTGGTCCCGGCAAACGAGCCATCAGTGCTGCTCAGTGCCTTCCTGGAGCGCTTTCACACCACCTGTCTCCTGGAGCAGCAGCTACCTGCCATGAAGCCAGAACTGCTTAAAACCATGGTGAGGGAGGGGAGCCATGTTCCTACACAACAGTGAATCACATATAGAAAGATGGGCTCCGTCCAGATACCAGCCCCTTCCTCTAGCCCCTTCCCCTAGTGGACTAAAGGAGGTCTATCTATGAACCCTTAGTTCGAGATTGCAGTTTAGCTTTTTCCCACATGGCTTCTTGCACTATGATCCATTATCCTTTGCACAAAGAGAATCCCTCCCATCTCACCACTTTGTTTCCCTGCAGTCTTTGACTGAGGATGTGATCAGCGTTCTACTGCAGTTGATTGAGGATGAACAGAAGAAGCAGGGCAGGTCCCCTCTGAAGTCCACCTCTGAGGCTCTGGCTGTCCAGGTGGCTGCCTGCATCGTGGCCCTCTGTGGCTGGGCTGGAAGGTTAGATATGAGAACAAGTCTCTCAATCTCATTTTTATTGACACAAAATGTGGAGGCGAAACATTGTAACATTCAAAAAATACCAAGTCACTCTTACCAGATTGTGGCACTTAAAAGCCTTTATTGAATTGGCATCTCCATGTAGGAAAATTAAAAGGTCTGGCAGTAGCCGATTTGCTTGCCTTATCTTTTAATTTTTGTATTATAGCCTGGGAAAGCAAAAAGCACCTTACCATATTAACTCAACTATTTTAACCCCCTCTGTATTCATGTTCTATTAATAGGTTTGTTTCCATGTTCTCCTCTTGCTGTTTTTGCAGCCCAGCTCTGCACGCCATGAGCCTACCCCTCCTCACCTGCTCGTTCTGCATGCGCAAAGTGGGCCTGTGGAACTTCCACCAGATGGAGGGAACAGGAAAAGATGGAGAGGGAGACGCCCCAAAGTCCCCCACCACCCCAACATCATCTACACCCCTGCCTGCACCCGAGGCCCAGGGGGACAGGAAGACCCCCACCTCCCCTTCTCCTACTCCCTACCGCAGGGGGCTGCGGAGCCAGGACAAGACCAGAGGCTCAGAGCAGGTAGGTCTCAGGCAAGGCAGGCCACTTGAACTGGACGGATAGGTTAAGGTGGAACTTGGATGAGTCGGAAGCTCTAGCAAACCTGTTTCTCCAATTTCTCTGTTCTTTGTAGCTTTTAGAATGTTCTAACATGGACTCTCATACCTCTAATCGTGGATCTGTTTGTTAAAGTTGGTCTCTGTTGATTGTGTCTTTGCAGCCTGTGGGGAGTCCGTCCCCCATGGTGGTCCGCACCCGCAGCAGGGACTCTACCAGCCCCAGCGAGGAGCAGCCCGGCCCTCTGCCCAGGGGGAAGAGGCCCATGACTGGAGGCCGAGTCCAGGGGGAGGGGACAGGGAGTGAGGGGACTGCTTCGGGGGGCTCTAGCCCCCAACGCAACCCCAAACGCATGTGCCTCTCATCAGCCAGTAGCCCTGTAAGCCTTTACAGGTTTTCACACCAGGTTTGTCTGGATTGTCCAGACCTGGGATGTGTGTACATACTCTATAGCAGATATAATACAGACAAATCTACAATCTGTTTTAACACCACCCTTTCCTATAAATGTCTGCCTTGATCAAATTGATCTTGGTCACTGGGTGCATGGGGGAGGGGAATGCACTTCAAGGTGAAGTTAAACTGCTAAGCTGACCCAAGAGCAGCATCTAACTTCACCTTACTCCGGTGCATGCCACAACATATGCTACAATCACCTGTTGACATTCTCCATTCTGTTGTTTCAGGAGGGCCCCCTGAATAGGACTTTGTTTGACCCACTAGCCCAGCACAGAGACTGGTGCCCCTGGGTGAATGTAGGCAAGGAGAACACCCAGCCCACTGGTGGTATACCCCTGCTGGGCCAAGAGGGAGGGCATCAGCAGGGTTGGAAGGCTGCACTCACTCTCCTCCTCCCCATGAAGAAGTGCTTCAGCCCAAACAAGGCAGCCAGTCCCCTACAGGTGAGAATCAAAACTTGGATGTGGTAAAATGGTGGTCCTGTGGCTCACTTGGTTGAGCATGGCTCTAACAATTCCAGCATTGTAGGTTTGATTCCTGTTGGGGCCACCCAAAGGAAAATGTATGCGCTCAATGATGTAAGTCACTCTGGATAAAAGCGTCTGTGAAAACGGCATATACTATAATGACAATATGAAGGGTTGACATAGCTATGTTCTACAATGGAGCAATGTGTATATTGCGTTGTTACAGTTTCAGCATTTGGTCATGCCGCTGCTGTATGAGCAACCTGCCATTTCTACCACTTCTATTCTCTCTTTCCTCCAGGGTCCACATGACAAGTCTAAAAGGGTGTTTGCTATATTCCGTCAGTGGCAGGTATCTTCCCCATCTCAGTAAGGTCTTCCTCTCCACCTCAGAGACAGGATCATCGTGACATTCTCTATTGATATTCTTTCCTGTGGTATGCCGTACTGTACTAGTTACACTGACAGTGGTTTCATATCAGTGTATTTCTCCCATCCGTTAAGTCTGGTTTACAATCATGGGGGGTTGGAACGGAGTGGGGTTGGTATGAATTGAAGTACCGATGAGGATGGTTTTGCCAATGAACTTTGGAATGTTGCCTGGCCGCGTGGTTCGAAAGCGATGAGTTCTTCACAGACATTGCCCACCCAGGAAATTATGTTCTGAATGCAGTCTTTTAAAAGTGAGTTGACTTTACACTAAACTTAGAACCACAGAATGCAACGGCACACGGACACTGGCTGATCTCAGACTAGCACCTTGCCTCATTTGTTTTACCTCCCATGAAGGCCGCATGGGGATCCTGTGCACTCGTCCTGTCATGTCTATGGAATATATGAGGGACAAGGAATCTGAAATCTACTCTGTGATAAAGAGCCAACTGGCTTACACTGGGGGGGGAAAAAGTGAAGTGTATTATCTTCGAAGGGTATACTCCGTCGTGGAGAAGTGTAAACATGTACTAAATGTTTTACCCTAAAAGCTGTGAGGAAGTCATTTTTTCTGTGCTGTGTTTTTCAGAGTACAAAGACGTAGATATAGGATTACGAAACCTTACACATACTAAATTGTGTTGCAAAGCAATTTTGTTACACAAATATTTTTTGAAACTCTGAAAAAGCTTTTTTGTTTTGCTTGTTTGCAAGTCTGAAGTGCTAAAGGGAGGGAGCGGGGGAAATCTTTTAATAGTAGATGTTAAACCAGGTAGAACAAATGATGTGCCATAGAAATCAGAGAATGTTTGGGGATAACATTGATTTAGTCTTTCATTCTATTTAGCCAATGCAGTCCCTTCTACTGTGCATGCTCTTTAACTCTCCCAAGAGGATTTAATAAAATGTTATTCTTTCTGCACATGTTTATTTTTACTCTGCATTTTATTTTCCTATGTTCACACGGCATATCCAATTTGTTTTGGAAGGATAAACGAATGGCTTCAAAAGAGAACATGTCGCTGGCACTGTTCCAATAAATGGGGTCTTAATAAGTAGTTTGGGGAACAAAGCTTGGATCTGGGCCTGTATCCACATAGCATCTCAGAGTGCTGATCTAGGATCTGTCCATATAATCTTGTCAAATATGATCTAAAAAGCAAAGCTGATCTTAGATCAGCACTCCTACTCTGAGATGCTTTGTGGATACGGGCCCTGGTTTTGAGTGGCCCTTAGTTTTCTCACAGCAGCGTCTATGACCTACACAATAGCCCTAACTCTTCCCGGGCTGTCCTGTGGTTCCACACTCTGAGGTACCCAAGGTCAGCCCATTGTTAATTACAGTGGCAGTGAAGAGTTGCATTTCAGGGTCCTCCGTGGTGGCCATTTTGTCTGCTCTCATTTAAAACCATACAACATGTGCAGTGTTTTCCTTCACCTCTCAGAATCAGCAATCAGCCAAGTTTAGTACTAGTAATGCTACTCAGGTTGAGGCATAATAAATGATGTAGCCTATTAGTCTGACTTACACAACCAATGGTAATATATTAGAAAAAGTTAGTAGAGAAGAAAAACATGGCTGTTATGAGAGCAGCAGATACATCGTTGCATTTATAGCCTTGGTCTTGCTCAGAAATGACTTCCTTGATTCGGTCCCATCTGTATCCTATGTTGTTGCACCAGTTTCAAGTTATAGCGCACTGTTTCTGTTTTGATGAGGCAATTCAACTGTGCTAAAGAGGGTAGAAATCCTTAATTTAAATACATGTTAAGGGATTCTGGAAAGGTATTAAGTGTGCAGCTAAAACAAACCTGGCAGCGATGCCGTTGTGTGGCCTGGCTTCCCCTTCTAGTGTTGCTATGGGGGAGAGAGGCCATAGAAATAGAATGATCCTATCAAGGAACATTGACTTGAATGGGGATGTCCATTCTGGTAATTGTATTTCGAAGAGAGAGGCTGTGTCCTATGGACTGTCAATGTTAGCCATCTGGGGTCTGCCTAGCCAGTTGCCACCCAACATCTGTGCATTCACCCCTGGGGGAGAGAAGGGGAGTCAAGCAAATATGCCACATGTAGGGGGTGAATCTGTCGGAACTGGAAGCAATCCCACGGAGAAGGACGTGTCCATGAAAATAATAAAATATTTCCGATCTCGGAACGAAAATACATAAGATATTCATGCTTTGTTGTTGGAGGAGGAATCTGACAAGCATGCCTTTTAGATTTTTGTATCAAGGATTAATGCAAGCTTTTATGTTCAGACATCCATTTAATTAAGATAAAGATTAATTAAGATCACTTTATTGGTCAATTACACACAATATCGCCCGCCCCCCGACACTGAAAACTGGAGCAGAACAGTGATTAATGAGGCCCTCTGCTCTATTTGTGTATTTTATTTTGCTTTAGCAGCGTCTTTGACCTTGCGATTGATGAGTTGGCTGTGTGTGTGTGGCTGGATTGGGGTTGTTGGGTGGACTACACGGTGTGCAACTTGCGCTGGCCTGAGCAGGGCTGGGGATAAATAGGAAATATATCCTGCTGTCTGCCGCTACGTAATGGAATAGTCCGGTGAGAGAACGGTGCTCAGAGAGACATGAGCCCCAAGAAGTGCCATTACCACATTTTCAAATCCAATTGTATGCTTTTTAAAGTAATCATACTATTTTCATATTAAAAGATCTCAGTCTATAGTCAAAATAAAGGCATAGGCAGCATACTAGCTTAGCTATGTGGCAGCTTCTCAATCAAACATTTTTACGTTGATAAATCTGTAAAGACTACTAACACAACTTTGCCATTTATGTTGACGTTTTTTGTCTCGTGTATATGACGCGATCGGCGGAGGGATAGCAGAAGCTTCAGGACAGTGAGAGCTAGGCAGGCAGCGAGAGACGGGCTATAAATTGCTGCAGATAGAGTTGGGGACGTGGAAATATTTCGTTGTACGCATTTGCGACGAAAGCAAATGTAAACTTTGGGATACTACATCTAGACGTTCGAGCTGCCATCAGTTTACGGCTTGGTATTCTACAGTGGAATATAAAAATGTCGTCTCCAAGTCCGGGTAAAAGGCGAATGGATACTGACGTGGTGAAACTGTATCCTTTCAGAACATAAACAACAGAGATAATAATTCTAGCTAGTTGCTAACGTTTTACACCAGTTAGCAAAAATGTTTCTGTGGTTTTTCATCTTGCTAAAGATGGCTAGTAATGACAGCTGCTTGAAATGCATAGTTTGTATATGTATAATCAATTAATAGTATTGATTATTGCTCACGTTTAATGACAATAGCTATGTCCATAGCAAAAGTGTATTTCTAATGCTATCTAGCTACAGTGGATAACTTGGCGTAGGTAGCTAGCTAACGTTACCTTGATGAATTGCATGCCACAGTTAGCTAGGCTGCCTAGCCAACCTAGCTAATTAACCAGACCAGGCACAGAGACTGATATAATGTGTTGTTGCCAAGTTTGTTGCTAATGCTTGATAGTTAGCTTTAGCTATCTATCTTGTTTTGTAAAACCCATTTTAAAATGTTGGAACAAGGAGTATAATTAGTTTGTTTCGTCTTTTTCAAACCAGCCAGGTGTATAAACAAAGCTCAGTCTATTCTTGACGTGGTACAGTAGCTAGCTAGCCCATAAAAAAATGTTGGCTGGCTAGCTAACGTTACACAAACAGACATCCTGTTTTGCTCGAGGTGACTTAACGTAGCTAGCTAATGTAACTAGTTATGGAAAATGCAAATTAAACATCACGAATTTTATATCACGTGTATATATTATGAACCGAAATGACGATCATCGATTAAGACAAGTCCAAGCCTGCGGTCATGTTGACTTATCACGTTTGTTTACATAACGCTACGCCATAAAACTTGTTTATTTCGACTATCATTGTGTCTCGACGATAAAATTAACATTAACATTCGGCCTATCTGAGATTTGGTTCTCTTCGAAATATAGCTAGCTATTTTGTAATTTTCCTTTTCAAAATATGAATAGTTTTGTTGTCAATCACGAAAATACAAATGTGTTTTTGATTAGCTGACAAGTATGCTTTGCTAGGTAGGCAGAAATATTGGGTTTGTATCTATAAAAAAAATTCGCTATAGAATAGTTTGCATAGTAACATTGTGTGGAGTGGACGTTATTCTATTAAGCCTAGCCAATTCTCATATTTCGATAACCACTAAAGAACCATTGGCTAGAGAACTACGGATGAACCATCTGGGTTTGTGGGGCTTCATGAATATGCTGTGCGCTGTGGAATTCTGTACTTTTGCATTCACCAACAGCTCGAGTTTCCATTTTGTTATAGGTCCTTTTCTGCCTTTGTTCTTTTCTTTGTAGATGTATAAAAGCAACAGGACTCCCATTTACAAAATTATTTTTGAAGTTTATTTTCTTTAGCGTATACAAAATACAGTGCAAAGTTATTGAGAAGTATTCTAGGCCTATTGAAGTTACTTGCAGGAGTGGGGGGGGAAAAAGAACAAGCTGTTTTGTTTTTGTCCCCAGTGTGCCCTGCAGTGGAACCGAGTTTAATGATTGGGTAGGTCTGTTACTACCCGGAAACCACTAGAGGGTGGGACTAGGAACAGCTGATGGAGTGACCTCAGTTCTTGGTCAAATATGGGGTAGGAGGAGGGGGTTGGAAGAATCCACAAACAAGATTAAGCCCTAACTCCACTGAGAGTCTCAAAAGCAAGTGCCACAAGGAAAAAGTTGTTGAACAAAGGCAGTTGTTTTGAGTAGGGTGAAGACTTCTTAATCAATACTTGCTGCTGAACCGTTGAACTCTAGTTTAAGCTATTAGCCTACTTGTGCCATTTTATTTTCTCCTTGGGTGTAGTTACAGGAGTAAAATGTGGATAGCAGTCACTACTGTCATTAGGCCTACTTTACCGTTTTCAAACCAAATCCTCATATTGACTTCCACAAGTTTGAGACATGCGGTATTCTCCAGCCTGCTACTCACTGGCTTATTTATTGTGCCGTCCTCCCTAAGGCTTTTGTATAAGTGCTCCTTGCTAGTGACAGGATTTGCTTCAGCTAGTTTTCGGCTCTTGTCTGTAGCCTGCATGGCAGCCATGGCGGTGTATTGAGAGCGTGCAACAGTGTAGCGCTGTGCCGTGAACCCCCACTGGCCTCTGAAGATCTCACTGTGACGGGTCAGAACAGGTTTACTCTTACTGGAAGCCACCTGCGCAGTCACATACAAGGACCTTTGTGTGGGGCATATGTTCAAAAAAATCATTACATTTGTTGTGTGCATGCATGGCACGCTTGTGCGGACCTCATCTAAGCTTGTTGTCCTTGCTTGTGTATTAGGGGGGCTGGGGTCGGGGAAACTGGGCAGCTGTTTTGTGTGGAGTGTGTCCCTGCGGTGGACAGCGCAGCACAGTCATCTCTCTGTGCTCCAGATCACCACAGCCTCCCCCATGTAACCAAAACCTGAAACTAACACCAGCTTTGGAGAGGGACTTCTTATGGGCTGACTGACGCTCAGAACGAACCATACGCTTAATTTGCTGCGGCACAAGAGAGCTGAAAAATCTGGAGCAGGCTCGATAGGGAATTCATGTCAGAAATTAATGTCAGAATGACCTGGTAATGTAGTATAGGGGCTTAAGCTCTTCCTAAGCCAGCAAACAACATGGTGACCTGCCATTGAGGTCGGCACATACCTCGATAACATGTAATAGGTCAGATCTGTCCGCCAGATTTAATGAAATAGGCCCGGTAGAGGTATGGAATGTCTTGTTACACTTCAGGCTACTGTAGGCTCTCTCCCTCTCTTCTGTCTCTCTCGTCTCTCTCTCTCTCCCTCCTTTCCCTCTTTCTGTCTCTCTCTTGATCACTCACACCACATCAAAAGCTTGCAGTCTGAGTGGCAGTGGATCTTCCATCAGTAATCCCAATATGAAATACCTATAATCTACTATATTAATCCACTTTTATCTGCTGTTTATATTGGACTGTTATAGCTAAATTACATTGACTGTGCTTGAATATTTCCAGTTCATTGGTGACATATTGTACTGTATTTTTTATTCTCAGCATCTGGTCTGGTGGGAATAAGCCTAACCCTGTGTCCTCACTCCTTCACCTGCCTGGGCAGTACTTCACTGGATAGGCGTCTTTTCAACAACATCATGTAGGCTTTGCATTCATCTGTTAAGGTGCACTTGTGTATGAAGCGGTGCTCGTGAAGACCTGAGAGGGCCTCATTATTCTGTCATTTACCCTGGCTATTGAACTGGAAGCCCCCGGGACTTCACAACCAACTGAGTACAATGGGCTATTATCTGTAGCACTATCGCAGTACGGAACGACTATATACTAGGGTTTAAAAGACTGGGAGAGAGTGGAACAAAAATTCCTCTTGTTCTTAAACACATGGTTAAAAAAATATGTGAGCCATTGTTGGCTATTTCAGCTGTTAGAAGATTGAACATGTTTGTATTTGAAAGTATACACTTAGTATTGAGAGTAGGTGTATCCTACACTTAGCCTAGTATTCCAAAGGTACAGTAGGCTTAACCCTAAGCACTGAGAAGTTGTACTCGCAGTCGCATCAAGGGAAGATGACTTTTCCCAAGGCCTCTGAAGGTGCCCTTAAACATGTAGGGAACGTCAATGTAGTCAGCTTCTTGCTTATGTCATTTTGCTGATGTTGCAGATTTTGTGTTGTACTGAGAAGTGTCCAATGAATGGCCATCACTTCAATGACACATTTTCATTACTTGAGAGTTAATCAGGATATGGATACTTATTATTATTATTATGGATATTAATATCCAGACATTGTTTTGTACGGTTAAACCTCTCTCGGGCTGGTTAGGGCCTGAATCCCCAAGTGAAAGCCCCATAACAAGTGATTGGATAGCGGTTCTCTGAAGCATGTCAGACAGCCAGTGAATCTTCAGGGAGGCTGTGCTATGGGAGACGGGGGGGTCCTGTGTTTTCACATGCTTCGCTGGGCTGAGTTATCCATCATCATTCCAGGAGTCGCCTGCCTCAAGGTCCGTCACTCACTCAACCCCAGAAGTAAGGGAGTGAAGGGTTGGGCTGGCAGGAACGATGGGGGGGGAGTGGCTGGCAGGAACGCTTCCTTTCTTATTAGACTGCGTCCCCCCCCCCATTCCACCACACACACACACACACACACATCCCAAGCAATGAGTCAATCAGGCAGTCACTGAGTGGAATACCAATCCTGGGCTTTATCTGTCCTGGGTTCGGCCCCATTGTGCTCTCTCGTCTGCCATCCGGCCCGCATCAGCACGCCTTTGTCTGCCCTTACAGGAACCGTGTGACCCCCCCCTCCCTCTGCTGCTGTGTCAGTCCATGTGATGTCACACTGAACAGGTCCTTCACTGCACCGGCCCCTTTGTTACAGGGCTGCACTAACTAGATTGCTGGCACACTGTAGGGAAGGAGCCAGTGGTTTTAGTTGTGTGTTACGATTCGTAAATCTCGTTCAGTGTTCTATAGCAGGGGCCCAGACTTGAGTGACAGGCTTTGTTTTCCAGGGTCTTGGCTCAGGGCTTCTCTGACAGTGGGAGATTTGAGGCCCTCTGTAATCCCACAGTACTAACAGTAAGGGCTTCCTACATGCATGGCTGAGTTGTCTCAGAAAAACAGAAGGACTCCAAGTTCCTGTCTTTGTCTCCCGTCATGTTGGGGCTGTTGCTGCTGCCGCCTGTGTGTTCCTGGCTTGTCCTGTCCAACGGTTTGAAACACTAGGTTACATGTTGATCATACTCTGGAGTAGCAATGTTACCTTATTATAACCATATTACAGCCTGCGCCATAGCCGATCAGCTAGTTAAATACAAGGCAAATGAGAGTGAAGTGAATGTGTACAGTGATCAGTCCTATCCACACCCCACTTCCCTGGACTGTATCTGGTGATGGGTCTCTCTCTCTCTCTGTGGCTCTCCCTGGATCAGCTCACTAAAAGCAGCCCCTGTCGTTTGTGTGCAATGATTAATTTCACTCACTTACCAGCACTCTGACAAAGGCTGCTGCTAGGTACAGCCGTGCCCCCACCCCAACCCACAACAAGCTGCCAATGACGTCCTGTCTCTTTCCACATCTTCTTTATTCTTAGCTACAGTGAGCAGCAGTCATTAAGCAATTGCCTAGCATTTTGTTTTCCTCAGTCCTCCCCATTCAAAGTAATGCAATCACAAGCCTGCCTGCTAATGGATGGATGCCTGGTTTGGTGGTTTGATCGTACGTGGCACAATGCTCTGTAAATAGATTGTTGAGCTAGTGTGGAGGAGAGAGGAGAGGGGTGCTCACTCAGGGAGGGAGTCATTATTATTGCGGTGGGTGGGATTTCACACCAGAGAGGAGACCGAGAGGGAGAAAGCTAGGCCCTGGAAACCACCTGTACTGTAGTGTAGCTCACTGATCTAGCTAGCTCTCTCTGGGAACAGACAGAACTCTGTGCTGCTGGGTTAGTTGTGAATGCCATGTTCATAAAGGCTTTTTAAACTAGCAGGGTCACATTCAGGTGGTAAACATTTTAGATTGTTACAGAAGGTAGGCCCCTAAATGGCAGGTAATCCAAAGAAAAATACTAGTAGATTGTTGCAGACATGATTCCTTATTCTACATGTCAGTTTGTTCTACATAACATATTTCTATCTGAATGTTCCACAACGTTGTGCGTGCCCCAGGAATGTTCTGTTAGTCAGTGTTGTTTCTGGGTCACATAGGTTTAGACTTTGGTTTTGTAACGTAGCTCTGTCACAGGCAGCCCCACCCCAAGGGGTAGACGGTAGCACCAGGGACAGGGAGGTACTAACAAGGCCTCTACCCCCAGGCAGGGTGTGTCTCTCTGGGCCTGGCTGCTAGAGAGAGCCTGGGAAAGGGTGGATCAATTAGTCTAGCAGTCGCAAATCATATAGGCTATGTAATTTGATCCAATAAAATCTGATGCATCACGATTCTATATTACGAATCAATACTGTAATTTTATTGTGATTTGATGTTCCAAACACATGTTTTACCATAGTAGGCTATGTCTGCTGCAGAGGGACACGAAAGAAGTTTGAGATTTTTGATTAAAAAAAAACTTATATTGCTGAAAACATGTTGCCAATTGGGCCTCTGGAGCAAAAGTAAGGGGATCCACTTCTCCTTAATTCCTCCATGTTGTTTTGTTAACCAAATCCAGATGTGTGACCCGTCCAAAGTACCGTTCTGTGACCATGTAGCATAGTACAGTCTGTGACCAGTACATCTCCAGCATGTAGCGTAGTACAGTCTGTGACCAGTACATCTCTAGCATGTAGCATAGTACAGTCTGTGACCAGTACATCTCCAGCATGTAGTGTAGTACAGTCTGTGACCAGTACATCTCCAGCATGTAGCGTAGTACAGTCTGTGACCAGTACATCTCTAGCATGTAGCGTAGTACAGTCTGTGACCAGTACATCTCCAGCATGTAGCGTAGTACAGTCTGTGACCAGTACATCTCCAGCATGTAGCGTAGTACAGTCTGTGACCAGTACATCTCCAGCATGTAGCGTAGTACAGTCTGTGACCAGTACATCTCCAGCCTGTAGCGTAGTACAGTCTGTGACCAGTACATCTCTAGCATGTAGCATAGTACAGTCTGTGACCAGTACATCTCCAGCATGTAGCATGGCAGCATTCTACTGCTTGTACTCCACTCCCCAAGCCTCAGTGGGGAAAAGCAGTTGGTTATAGATGAGATTGAAATAGAATTGGAATGCCTGAGGCTAGATTGTCTGTGTATTGTACACCTCAGGGCACAGAATTACATAGACCATATTATATTGTATCTCTGTCCCAGTGTCTTAAAGATGAGCTCTGTGATATGCAGTTCTTTTGAGATGGAAGGACCAGTGGAAGTAGGGAAATCATTCCCTAAAATGTTGTTGACCTTTAAATTGTTGACTTCTATAGGTCCTTTTGGATTAGATAGTGCTGCTCCTGTTCAATACTGAATTGGGAGGAAATGGAGAAAAACATTGTGGCAACTTGGTTTATTCTGGCCTAAAGCTATAGGATCATCTGTTACAATTTAGGCTTGGGGTTACAGAAGGGGTGGTGGAAGCCCTAGTCTGCGTCCCAAATCGCACCCTATTCCCTACATAGTGCACTACATTTGACCAGAGCCCCATGGGATGCAGCTCTAGTTTGAGAGACTGTAGTTGTCCTGTTCAACAGGGCTAAGGCTTCAGTTGAGAAGCCCCAGAGCAGTGTTGGAGGAGTGTTGGGACAGTGAGTAAAAGTCGACACAAACCCTTCCCTGAGGCGAAGGCAGGAAAGGGAAGTGAGAACAGCTGGTGGAAGGCTGCAGCAGTCCCACTCCCTCCTACCGTGGAGCCCCACCTGCATTCACTTATCACTGCAGACCAGGGCTCTCAGAAGGAGTAGAGGAGGGAGGACAACAACACCCAACCCTTCAATGATATGGCCTTTTCACCTTAGCCTGATTTCCAAGTTCGTTAAATTGACATTGTTTAGGCTAATTGCTTTGCTACTCTTAAAGCAAAAGCCTAATAGCCTGTCTCAGTAAGTGGTCTTCATCTTTCACGTTTTTTGCGATTCATTCAAGACAGCCCATCTCTAAATATTGATGAAAATAAAATGACTAACCTCAGGAGTTTGGCAATGCTACCACCCTTGAAGGCACAAGGCCTATATACTCCAGAGGCTGCTAGCTATATGCTAGCTCTTTGAACCCAGCTCTGTCAGTGCAGGCTAATGCTAGGCTAACTCTCCAGCTAACCTCTGCAGTCGTGTCCGTGATTCAATAAGGAGTTATTGAGCAATAAGGGGGATGAAGAGAGGCTGCGGTAGAGCGAGAGGAGCAGGTCAGTGGGGTTTCCTGGCGGCGTACTCTGGGGAGTGTTTGCTCGGCGGCGAGCAGATCTAATCACGCTCTGAGGCTCGGAGCGGCCCTACCTTTCCTCCTGTTGCCATGGCCTCGGCCGAGGACTGTTGCCGTGCTACACTGGCAGCCTGTTTTGTTTTCCCAGACTCAGTGTAGTGAGGTCACTCACAGTAATCCTGCTTGGCATTGGCACATAGCAACAGTCCCATTTCTCTTTCTCTCTATAATGCCCTATGTCAGAGAGTGGGCCCATCATGTGAGACAGTGAGAAAGGACAGCATTGTTGCTGGCTTATTTTTGTGGAGTTCAGCACCATGTGTCCTAATATCAGCAGTGCTTTTTGAACTTGCCTCTACTCTAGTTCTCGGTCTTCCTCACCCTTAAGGACTACTTTATTTCCTGACTTTCATCTGCAAGGCCTTTGATTGCACATGGGGCCCAGAGTGAGAGGGTGTGTGAACGTGCCTGTGTTCAGAAGCACAATTCACCAGTGAAAGTTGGTGAACAACTTTCACCCTTTTCAAATACTAATTTGCTCTAGCCTGCCTGGAGTGCAAGATGGGAATGGTTTGCAGTTTTGGGTCTATTCTCTTGGTCCTTTAAGCCAGGCAAGCTCAATCAAGCACAAATAATGCAGGTAATCGGGGGGTAATTAATGAGCTGACCATGGCATTGGTATTTGGTAAATATTTGTTCTGCAGCACAAGGCCGGTGTACAGTGGTTGTGTTCCAAATGGCACCCTATTCCCTACATAGTGCACTACTTTTCACCAGAGCCCTACTGGACCCCCAGCGATAATAGAGGGAGGAGTATGCTCTGCTCTGCTCTCTCAGCACCTTTATGGTTCATCATCATCTTCTCACTCACACACAGTGACATCACTGTAGCCATCGGCCCTGCAATCTGCTGTGATGAGGTCATTTGGATTTGTTATGATCACCAGATCTGCCGTGAGGCTAGGTCAACATTCACCAGGCTGAGCTCTCTCTCTCTCCCTCTGTGTCTCTGTCGTCTCTCCTTCTCTTTGCTACATCTGTGTAGTGCTCCCTCCATCTCTTTTACTTTCTCTTTTCTGAATTAGTATTTCAGCTTATCTTGTTTCAGCGCTCACTAGGTTTTTCTTTCAGCATTCTTGTTTCTCCTGTCTTTGTGTTCTATTCCCCCTCTCTTTCTCTCTCTTTTTTAAATATCTTGGCTCAGCAAGGATTTGGAAGTGGGCCTGAGACGCTCTTGAGATAATGAGACATGGAATGGGACGGCCATCTTTCTTTTGTCTGTTTATGTTGGATGGAGTTTGATCAGGAGATGTTTTTGGAGAAACATCTCCTGGATGTTCTCCTCAGGAGAAGGTTCGCTTCACAGGCCACCGGGTGTGGAAGTGGAGAGGGAGAGTGTGTTTTTTGCTTTGAGAATGTATTTTTTGTTTGTGTGCATGCAGGTTTCTTGTGTGTGTTTTGTGTTCATGTCTTGCTGTCGTGTGTGTGTGTGTGTGTGTGTGTGTGTGTGTGTGTGTGTGTCTGTCTATGTTTAATTATGTGTGTGTGTGTGACAAGACAATGTGAAAGAAAAATCAGGATGTCCTCTGCCAAAAGTGCTCCCATGTGTCATTGAGCATAGGCAGGTCTAGTGTTGGCAGGCCTGCTCTGCTCTGCTCTGTTGGAGATGTAGGCCTGTAACCTGTTTAGTGGCTGTGCTCAACATGGCCAGTGTCAGTCTGTGGGGAGACTGCTGACTTAACCCCATTAATAACCCTAACCCCCCTTCTCTTCCCTACCCTCCAACACATCCCTTCCCGATCCTCAAGGGGAACATTTGTCCCCTAGTAAACACACTAGTAATTCCCTGCTGGTAGTTTCCCCTTACATGAAGGCTGGATAAACACAGAGATGAAGCCAAAGAGTAGGCCTAACCATTTTGATAGAACAACCATTTTGATCCCTTGTCTTGAATTGACTCATATAGACAGGTACATGAAGGGTTTGTTGTCAATAGTGGGTACTCATAAGTCTGTACATTGTGTCCTCGTTAAGGGATAAGTACTACCCAACACACTACAATACTTCATTTTCTGAGAGCAATAGACTGAACGCACACTTCCTGGGTGAAGCAAGCTGGGGACTCACTCAATCTGCCCTTGCATGTTCTGCAGAGCTTAAAATAATTTTCAATTTGATTTAACCCTTTGGGGGTCGGTCACTACTCCACTAATGGGATACCCAGTCAGGCTCCAGAGCCAGCTGCTGCTGTGTCAGAACATGATCGCTCTCGCTCTGTTTGTATCGCTCTCTCTCTTGCTCTGTTTGTATCGCTCTCTCTCTCTCTGTTTGTATCTCTCTCTCTCTGTTTGTATCGCTCTCTCTCTTGCTCTGTTTGTATCGCTCTCTCTCTCTCTCTCTCTCTCTGTTTGTATCTCTCTCTCTCTGTTTGTATCTCTCTCTCTCTGTTTGTATCTCTCTCTCTCTCTGTTTGTATCTCTCTCTCTCTCTGTTTGTATCTCTCTCTCTCTCTGTTTGTATCTCTCTCTCTCTCTGTGTTTGTATCTCTCTCTCTCTCTCTGTTTGTATCTCTCTCTCTCTCTCTGTTTGTATCTCTCTCTCTCTCTCTGTTTGTATCTCTCTCTCTCTCTGTTTGTATCTCTCTCTCTCTCTGTTTGGATCTCTCTCTCTCTCTCTCTCTCTGTTTGTATCGCTCTCTCTGTTTGTATCGCTCTCTCTGTTTGTATCGCGCTCTCTCTCGCTCTGTTTGTATCGCTCTCTCTCTCTCGCTCTGTTTGTATCGCTCTCTCTCTCTCGCTCTGTTTGTATCGCTCTCTCTCTCTCTCGCTCTGTTTGTATCGCTCTCTCTCTCTCGCTCTGTTTGTATCGCTCTCTCTCTCTCGCTCTGTTTGTATCGCTCTCTCTCTCGCTCTGTTTGTATCGCTCTCTCTCTCGCTCTGTTTGTATCGCTCTCTCTCTCGCTCTGTTTGTATCGCTCTCTCTCTCGCTCTGTTTGTATCGCTCTCGCTCTGTTTGTATCGCTCTCTCGCTCTGTTTGTATCACTCTCTCTCTCTTGCTCTGTTTGTGTCGCTCTCGCTCTGTTTGTATCTCTCTCTGTTTGTATCGCTCTCTCTCTTGCTCTGTTTGTATCGCTCTCTCTCTCTCTCTCTCTCTCTGTTTGTATCTCTCTCTCTCTGTTTGTATCTCTCTCTCTCTGTTTGTATCTCTCTCTCTCTGTTTGTATCTCTCTCTCTCTCTGTTTGTATCTCTCTCTCTCTCTGTTTGTATCTCTCTCTCTCTCTGTTTGTATCTCTCTCTCTCTCTGTTTGTATCTCTCTCTCTCTCTCTGTTTGTATCTCTCTCTCTCTCTCTGTTTGTATCTCTCTCTCTCTCTCTGTTTGTATCTCTCTCTCTCTCTGTTTGTATCTCTCTCTCTCTGTTTGTATCTCTCTCTCTTTGTATCTCTCTCTCTGTTTGTATCTCTCTCTCTCTCTCTGTTTGTATCTCTCTCTCTGTTTGTATCTCTCTCTCTCTCTCTCTGTTTGTATCTCTCTCTCTCTCTGTTTGTATCTCTCTCTCTCTCTGTTTGTATCTCTCTCTCTCTGTTTGTATCTCTCTCTCTCTCTCTGTTTGTATCTCTCTCTCTCTCTCTCTCTCTGTTTGTATCTCTCTCTCTCTCTCTCTGTTTGTATCTCTCTCTCTCTCTCTGTTTGTATCTCTCTCTCTCTCTCTGTTTGGATCTCTCTCTCTCTCTCTCTCTCTCTGTTTGTATCGCTCTCTCTGTTTGTATCTCTCTCTCTCTGTTTGTATCTCTCTCTCTCTGTTTGTATCTCTCTCTCTTTGTATCTCTCTCTCTGTTTGTATCTCTCTCTCTCTCTCTCTGTTTGTATCTCTCTCTATGTTTGTATCTCTCTCTCTCTCTCTGTTTGTATCTCTCTCTCTCTGTTTGTATCTCTCTCTCTCTCTCTCTGTTTGTATCTCTCTCTCTCTGTTTGTATCTCTCTCTCTCTCTCTGTTTGTATCTCTCTCTCTCTCTGTTTGGATCTCTCTCTCTCTCTCTGTTTGGATCTCTCTCTCTCTCTCTCTCTCTCTGTTTGTATCGCTCTCTCTGTTTGTATCGCTCTCTCTGTTTGTATCGCTCGCTCTGTTTGTATCGCTCTCTCTCTCTCGCTCTGTTTGTATCGCTCTCTCTCTCGCTCTGTTTGTATCGCTCTCTCCTCTCTCGCTCTGTTTGTATCGCTCTCTCTCTCTCGCTCTGTTTGTATCGCTCTCTCTCTCTCGCTCTGTTTGTATCGCTCTCTCTCTCTCGCTCTGTTTGTATCGCTCTCTCTCTCTCGCTCTGTTTGTATCGCTCTCTCTCTCGCTCTGTTTGTATCGCTCTCTCTCTCGCTCTGTTTGTATCGCTCTCTCTCTCTCGCTCTGTTTGTATCGCTCTCTCTCTCGCTCTGTTTGTATCGCTCTCTCTCTCTCGCTCTGTTTGTATCGCTCTCTCTCGCTCTGTTTGTATCGCTCTCGCTCTCTCTTGCTCTGTTTGTGTCGCTCTCGCTCTGTTTGTGTCGCTCTCTCTCTGTCGCTCTCTCTCTCGCTCTCTGTTTGTATCGCTCTCTCTCTCGCTCTGTTTGTGTCGCTCTGTGTCGCTCTCTCTCTGTTTGTGTCGCTCTCTCTCTG
>NC_139992.1:49636229-49734269 GCF_964263955.1 Coregonus lavaretus | reverse complement strand
AAGGAAACGTAATAATACAACTAATTGTTGACATTGATTTCATAGACATACTGACAGATCAGAGGGTAGTCGAGGAAAGCCTCAGTGGATTTTGTTCCCATTGATTGGTTTTCATTACCTGTCACAAGCTATTCTCTTCTCATTGCGCGAAAGAGACGGCGGGAGAGGGAGAAGATCGGATAGACCGGTTGGCTGACAACGTCATGAAAACGATGCACACGCTTCAATGGGGCAGAAGGCCGTGAGTTGTTGTGATTCTGGATGGTCAGATAGCAACAATGACAAGAAACTGCCATGTGAGGAATCGTAGGTGACTCGTTTCAGCTAGTTTCATCTTGTTCTTGATAGCATGTCTTGTTTTGAGATGTTTTGACTGATTTCATGTCTATGCTAATATGGCACAAATCCGCTAGCTAGCTAACCAACAACTGTAACGATGTATTTGAGACAAGTGCTCATTGTGCAAATATATGTATGTTTTCAATAAACATTGGAGACGAAATATTGTTTACATGTTGTCAACAATCTAAGCCAACCCGTCTGTTTTGCCCCATAGTTGCGCAAGCGTCGGTTTTGTTGCTAAACAACCAACCCGTCTATAGTGTTCTCTCCTCAACTCCCTTGTGAGGAAGCTTGTGATGACATTCCACAGAGAAAGCGTTTCCCCCATCAGCAGGTGCATTATCCTATTAATGAGGTCAAACATTTCTGTGACCAAAACAAAGAGGAATAAAAAAAAATGAGAGATGCGTTATTTATTTAGCCGCAGCCACCTCCGCTAGAGTTTCAGGTCGTTGTGTAATTCAAATCCAGTGTGTCCAATGGCCATTAGCCTTAACCTCCTTGAACACAGCATCGAAAGCAAGCACGAAGTCACAATCCTCAGTGGACTCAATGAATTTGTAGTGAAGTTTTATGGACAACAAGGAAGTAAGTGTTTTTTCTTATTCAAATCATTTCTATGGATGTGAGCTGTTCATGTTATGGAAATGTTTCTGTCCTATTTACCTATTAACTGCCTTATGTTTTTAAGTCCCGCCCCTAATCAAATAACTTCAGACATTCTCCATTGTTAAAGTGATCGCCTAGTTCATTACAAAATCATCCCGGACTAAACCACTTTTGAGGTCTGAAAGCGTCTGACAAACGTTTACTTTGAAGTGGAAAACCACTAACTATCACTTCCAGACAACAGGTTGCAAGTATGTGTTCATACTGTATGTCATGTCATGAATCACTATCATGTCTGATGTTTACTCATAAGAGTACCACAAATAAATAAATAAATAAATAATATGCCATTTAGCAGACGCTTTTATCCAAAGCGACTTACAGTCATGCGTGCATACATTTTTGTGTATGGGTGGTCCCGGGGATTGAACCCACTACCTTGGCGTTACAAGCGCCGTGCTCTACCAGCTGAGCTACAGAGGACCACTTAACACAAGAGATTGAGTTAAGATGGTCCCGTTGGACTGAAGCCAGGACCTCCGGTCAGCTACAACAACAGAGATTCAGTTACGATGGTCCCGTTGGACTGAAGCAATGGCCCTCAAGTCCGCTACCACAGGAATGTCAGCCTCCTGTTCTTTTCTGAACGCTGAGTGAAGTTCACAGGGGCAGGAGAGGAAAATGGATTAGAACGTGGCCTGTAGAGGAGGTGTAGGTGGAGATACTTCTCACCGTGTTTTTCACAACATCTGTCTCACCAAACCCTCCCCTGATTCCACAGCAATAAAGAGAGGATGTCTGTGTGTGTGGTTACGATGCAGACAGAACAGGATTCTGTGAAAGGACTCTTTGGAGTACATACACTAGTACACTAGTCTGTTTTCTGAGTGTGTGCATGCATGTGCTGTCCCGTTCCAGTTCGGCACCACGCTCTTATTCTTCGCCAGGTATTCTGGTAGTTCATGACACACACAACACCTCTCCATTGGAACCCAGTCATGGGATGTCTTTGTTATAGAGATTGATCTGGAAGTAAAGAACTCTTCGCTGCCTATGGCTAAAATACTTTACTGTGTAGAATCAAAGGAAAATCAATGCCTGCTCGTTTTACCTTTATGCTGACTGTTCCTCTGACTGTTGATGTCAGTGGTATAGAGAAGACTGTTCCTCTGCTGTTGATGTCAGTGGTATAGAGAAGACTGTTCCTCTGCCCAGTGTGAAGACTGTTCCTCTGACTGTTGATGTCAGGGGTATAGAGAAGACTGTTCCTCTGCCCAGTGTGAAGACTGTTCCTCTGCTGTTGATGTCAGTGGTGTAGAGAAGACTGTTCCTCTGACTGTTGATGTCAGTGGTGTAGAGAAGACTGTTCCTCTGCCCAGTGTGAAGGGCTACAGCGCTGCAGTGTCAAGTCCATAGGGTTTCTATGGTTAAGTCTCTCTGCTGTAATCCCTGTACTGATATTAAGTATCTCCCTCAATGATGTCATTAGTATATAAGCCTACCAGACCTGGGTTTAAATACTATTTCAGATATCGCAATTACTTTCACATACATTTGAAGTATTCAGATATCTTTTATTTGAAAAGACAAGTAGTTGAATATTTTAATGTATTTGGAAATACACCTGGAAAGTAGTTGATATACTCAAATACACTCCCATGTATTTGGAAATGCTGTCAATTTTTATTTTTAACAAATAACCAGTCAAATGCTCAAATAAAAGTACTTGTTTGGGGCTGTGTATTTGAAAATACTAAAATACACAGATTTATTTTTAAAATACAAGATACTCAAATGCACATGTATTTGAACCCAGGTCTGAAGCCTACATGTCTATGTACATAAATGGGGAAAAAGGCACTGCACACCGCAATCTATGTTCCTAATGTGGTTTATTGGTGAAAATGTTGGTCACCAATCAACCACATGACAGCATAGGTCTAGATTAGAAAGCGCAGAGTCTCTAATTCTACCATTTACCGAACTGTTTTGATATTCCAGCAACTGCTCAAAGATATTGGATGTGCATATGTGATCTTTTCCTGTAGCATGTCTGTTATCCGCCTCCTCTCTGTGTCTCCTCCCATCCAGCAGCGTACGAGGGGGGCGTATGGAAGGTGCGAGTAGATCTACCGGACAAATACCCTTTCAAATCCCCATCAATAGGTAGGGGGTTGGCATGGGGCCGCTGGGGTTCAATTCTCAGTTCACACACAAAATATAGATATGTATTATTATTGTCACAAACACCGGATAGGTGCAGTTTTACAAGGCCAGCCATTGCAGTACGGCTCCCTCTTACTAGAAGTAACAGGTAACATCTATAGTTGATTTGCGTATTGCTCATCTTCTTTAGCTGTTGTTTTTCTCTTTCGTTTGCAGGATTCATGAATAAAATCTTCCATCCCAACATCGATGAAGCGTAAGTTGATCACGACTTCTGATTTAAAGGAACACTGAAATAGTACATGGTGCCCTCTTTCATGAGTCTCATTACCTTAACCTTGTCTTGTGTTGCTGGTGCGAATGGCAGCATGGAGCTTTTCTAACCACAAATCCATCTTAAGCCACCAGCCCTAACCTTAACCCTGGCCCTAACCTTTTGACCCTAACCCGTAGTGAAGAATTAATAGCTAATGAGCTTGCGCAAGCATCTAGTGACCATCTAGTGATGACCTTGTTAAGCACTTGCATGCCCATCTCTAAGGTCCTGTGTAGCATAATCTGATTCTATTTTCATTGAATGTCCATTCAAAGACATCAACGGTTTGTTTGGCTTGTCTCCCAGATCAAATGGTGAGAGGGGGCATTGGAGGATTTAAAACACAGAACAACAGTCTGATCCTCTACGTTAACTGACCATAATATTCTGTCCTGAATACAAAACATGAAAACACTCATGATGAAAACATTGCCTCAAGCATTTCAGGGGTGAATTTTTAAATGAATTTATTCTCCTCTGTCACCAACCTCACTTTGGGGCGCTCCTCACTGTTGTGTAGAGAGGAAGTGTCTAAGAGAGCCTCCTTAACCCCCTCTCTTCTCCTCTCATCTCCAGGTCAGGAACAGTGTGTTTAGATGTCATCAACCAGACGTGGACAGCCCTTTATGGTGAGTGGGGTGGCTCAGAGCTTGGATGTGTGTGTGTGTTTGTCTGTCTACGCATATGTGTGACACAGGCACATGGGCCACGGCCCCCCTGTCCAGTGTAAAAAATTAATTTAAAAAATGCCCGCTGGCGTCACTTGAGAAACAAGTGGAAAAAGTGGTGGGTGTGGCTTCATGTAGGAGCGGAGCGCGGTCAGCTATCCACAGTAAGAGGATTACAGGGGAAAAGGCTAACAAGGTAATACCCTGAGCCAGCAAAGTCAGAAAAGAGGTGGGCCTAGCTGCATCTCCTCACACTAATAATTAACAACTCTTCAGCTGAGAGAACAGAACCGCTCTTGTTCTCTGTCTCTGTGTGCCTCTGTTTCTCACTCTGTCCTCATCTCTTACTCCCCTCCATATTGCAATCAATTCCTCAGTAATAATTACCAGTCTCTCGAGGGCCGAGTGTCTGCCGGTTTTCTCTCAGCCTTTGTACTTGATTGATGAATTATGATCTCTGATTTAGTAAGGAACTCCCCCACCTGGTTGTCTAGGTCTTAACTGAAAGGAGAAACCAAAAACCAGCAGACACTAGGCCCTCCATGGAATGAGGTTGACCCCCCCTGCTCTACAAGGTTAAGACAGCAGCACACTGGTGTAGATGACCTTGTTTATCCACAACAGATGTTTCATTAGTCCTCACTATTTACTTTCACTGGGGTTTTCACATGAACCCACACGGGACGCCAAACATTGCTATAACTTACCACTGCACTTATAGAAACTGATGTTTCTAGAGACTAATCAATATGGAACGGAATGTATTTCTTATCAGAAGATTACTGAGTTATTATTGTAGTTCTGAAGCCTCCCGGTTCATTCTGCGCAGGGTTCGTTCGTTCTGTGTGTTTTGGACCGCGGCTTTGTTTTTGTTCGAGATAAGTCACTCAAGTTAATTAGGCAATATGTTTGGTTTGGCTACTGTGGGCTTTGCCAGTAGCCAGTGTTTTTGAATGGACTTTGAGAGCTCTAACAAATTAGATTTCCAGAACTGTAGTGGAGGGGTTGGGACAAAAACAACCCAATCAATGAAGCATTGTCTACTTTAGGTCTTGATTATGAGTAGGGACCAAATACACTTGATTTGATGTCTAAAACACTGGGTTACAGTCAGTCTAAAGTTTTACCCAATAATGTGTATTTTCGGATCATATTTGTACTTAACCAATAGAGACACCCAGTCAATGTATATCAACTGGATTGCTGATGCTGTGTTTTGGCCATTGAGAGGCTTTGAAGCCACCAGTCGGCTATATTGGCACTCCCCAGTAGGAGCAGTCCTCCATAGGAATTAATGGAATTCTACAGTATTTCAATTAAATGTTTCAAGGACAATATTACATGTATTTAAGTATTTTGTTGTAGTGGGGACAATACAATTATACTTTAAGGAAAATGTTTTGTATTTATAAAAAAAAATGTTTTATGTTTAGCTCACGTAATATAATTAAAAGTATACATTAAGGTGTCTGTAATATAATAAATGTGGTAAAAACGAATGTAGACATTAATAAATGCATTTCAATCGCTTCCAATGGAGGGGGAGTGCCAAGATGGAGGCACTGTGACTTCAACACAGCGCCCCCTAGCAGTCATCTAGTGTGTGTGTATGTATGTATGTATGTATCTATGTATGCATGTATGTATGTATGTATATGTATGTATATATATATATATATATATATATTTATATTAATTATTGCATCCAGTAGACATCTGCAGCATTGCACATTTTCCATTGAGCGTTAATTTTCTTGCAGAGAAAAGGCAAAGGCCTGCAACCGTATGTCTAGTGGAAGGGCCTTCCTCTGGCAGGATGTTTTTTTTGTTTGTTTTTTACCTAGAGGCCCTTTACTCATCACTGATCCTAAAATGATTGGATAGGTGTAAGCAAGGGTTAGATTACATAACTATCACCTATCCGGTCATGTCAAATCTGCAGTTATGTTTTTTAAAAGAATGCTTTAATTGTAAAAGTCAATATTTTAGCAAAGTCGTCTTATGTATGTTCATTGTGGCCTGTTTTATCGATATCTCTGTGTCTCTCTCTCGCTCTCTCTCTCTATCGTCCACTCCCACAGATCTCACCAATATCTTTGAGTCGTTCCTGCCTCAGCTGCTGGCATACCCCAACCCCATCGACCCGCTGAACGGAGACGCGGCCGCCATGTACCTCCACCGGCCAGAGGAGTACAAACAGAAAATCAAAGGTACGCCTCTCTCCATACGCCTTGCTTTACTCAGTGTTGTCTGTCCCAAGGGAATTCAGTAGTGCAGTAGATACCCCTGCCTTAAGCCATAGGCCACCCTTTGTTCAGATCTGATATACTAAAGTGTGTGTCTTGTCTGTCACTCCTGGCTGTTGCTTTGTTCCCTGTTTTAAAGCACCCGTGTCTGCTCCCTGGCTCAGAGCTCTTAGCCAATGAGGATGAGTCTTACTGACCCTGCTGCCTTGCTCTCCACAGAGTATAGCCAATGAGGTTGAGTGTTACTGACCCTGCTGCCTTGCTCTCCACAGAGTACATCCAGAAATATGCAACAGAGGAGGCTCTCAAGGAGCAGGAGGAGGGCCAGGGCGACTCCTCATCGGAAAGCTCCATGTCGGATTTCTCTGAAGACGAAGCCCAGGATATGGAGTTGTAGTGATGGGAGACGACTCCCCTTTAAAACCACAGACTGTATGATTTCCTAACCATGAGAAAGCAGACATCATATTCATATAAGTTGATTTTTTATTATTATTATTATTATTACTACTAAAACAAGGATTTTTATGGATATCAATCCTCTGTGTATATCACACACACCTCCACCCGCTTTGTGTTTTCTCCATGTCCCAGTCGCTTTCTCCTCCTTCAATCCCTGTAAAGGTGCGTTGGACGTAGCGGTAGCAGTGCCCACATTCCACCGGTAGCTGCGATTTTTAGCTCCAACGCATGCAGTCCCCTTCGGCCTTACCCTCACTGCACCAACGACCTGACAAAATGGAGACTAGCTCTATGGGTTGGGCTGAATAGGCGGCGGGAGTGGGACACCGGGGGATTTCCCTTCTCTTAATCTCATGAATGTGTTGATGAAGAGGAACTAGAGAGAGTTAGGTCATAGTCATGGCAATTATGGTCCAGGTCTTCAGCCGAATTCGTACCTGTCTGGATTTTATTTGTGTTTGAATGGTAAAGTTGGATTGGAATTGGATACATTAGATACATCACCCTGCCGTCGTTGGCTGTCGACTTGTCCTGCTAGACAGGTGATTGGGTATTTTAAAGTAATATGAAAGAGGGGAATTGCAGCTTCAATATCTATTTTGTATATTACCAATGTTTTTCTCGTGTTCATTTCTGTCATTTGTGCTTTTCATTTGGCTGGGGTTAGGAGCTGCCTGTGTTGTTTTGTATGTGTGTGCAGCACCTTGCTTGTACAGTGATACTTCACCTTTCTCATTAGAGCCTTATGAACCCAGCCAGCGCGTCAATCAAAGCGCTTACATCTCTCTGAGCCTGTCCAAGCTGGTATGGCTGTCAGACTACCTGTACCCCTTTAGAAAAGTACATCACTTCCTGGAACGCCATAGGTATTAACTATCCACTGAAGTTTGTTAGGGGTGAATAATGCCCAGAATGAGGGATTGAACGCTGATGTGTTGGAAAGTGAGGTAGAAGTGGCCGACCTTACCTCACCGGCCACAGCACAGAGACCCAACATACTCACCTCAGCTCTGTTTCTTTGTCAAAATAAAAGGAGCATAGGAAAAATCACAAGAAGCATTTTTGTTAAAACAACAAAAAAAGCACAAGGTTTTATTTTATTTCCTACAACCTCCCCCCACTCCTCCCTCCTAGAGGATTTGGACCTTGTTTATTTTGGTGGCAAAGACAGAATATATCTATTTTTTGGGGGGGAGGACATCATTCTGTACAGTTTGGGCATGATCCTGAAGTGACGTTGTGTTGGACTGTGTTGCGTTAGGCTAGTGTAGGGCTCCACTAAAGTAGTACTGCTTGTGTGGCTACTGTCTGAAGGCTTGAGTTGCGTTGTGTATAAGGCTTAGTGATTTACCTGGGTTACCCTTCACTCTTAGATGGGGAAAATACAGGGGGGGATATCTGCAGGTCTTTTTTTTGCTAACATTGTTGAACTTACCAACTTTGCCTATTGCTCGTGCTAAACTATGATATGTGTTTTTTTGACTTGGTGTAGGGATAGTTCGTTTGCTGGACGGTATCTTCAACTAAAGACATATATGGGTATATTACAGAGTTGGCTTGTTTCAGGCAATTGTCTGATAAGTAAAACAACAACAATAGATGTTTGGAGGTAAAGTGTCAATTGTGGGGTTTACATCAGATATTCCATGGATCTATACCTGCTGGTCCCCTTCAGAGATGTACAGATCAACGTGAGAGTGAATCCAGACAATGGCAATTAATTGACTGATGGAGAAACTAGACTGAATGTATGATAGTCTGGGCAAAACAAAAGCATAGGGCCTGATGAAAGTATCAGACTGCCCAATGTGATGAAGGCCACATTGGGATTGGATGGGAGCCCACATATTTTGTTTCTTTTTAATGTCAGTGTTCCCTAAAAGCTTGACTGTTCAAGGCTCCTGGATAATCACCTCTCTTCTCTGGTCAAAGACAGATTGGATTCCAACCCATTTCCTGGTATAAGACAGGGACGTGTGTTTGGGGTTCCCATGTTTCCTCACAGGCCAAATGGAGCCTGCAAAAACTGAATGATGTCACAAGGATACGCAGCAGAGTACCTTGCAGTTGGCTTCTGCCGTTTCCTGAGCTGCCTGTATTTATTCACTCTATATGGAAACCTTCTCTTTTATTTCTCCTTTTTAATCAAATAATTTACGGGCACCACTGTTAAAACAAAGGTGTATGTACTTACACTTCAGCCAAATTGTGTCATGCTGAAGATAATTAGAATTCATTTTATTTTTTTGTATTTTAAGTATTCAGCTTGAATTTTATGATTTTGTTTTTTATTTTCTTCACATTTATGCAGTATTGTACTAAAGTGAAAAAGTAAGAAAAATACATCCCATCAGAATAAGTGGAGAAATGCAATGGAGCCCATTTTTTGTTTTGGACACTTCAGAGGGGAGTAAATGTGATATTTTGGTATTTTTTAAGAGTGCTCTTGTGTTGTCCTCGTTATAACTATGGGTTTGGTTTTCAAGCAGAAGTGTCGATGTTCCCACAAACGGGGCAATACAAAGACGACATGTACTCAGCTGTGGTCTGTTGCTATGGTAAACATTTTGGTTTCTTTCTCACCCCCTCCTTTTTATTCTCCCCAATCTAACTCCATGATGAGAGGACTATTTATAACCTTTGTTTTTCTGTTTGTTTTTAACTCAAGTCGAGGACTCGATGACTTACAATCCAAAAATATCCAATAAACATGAGTGTGCTTCCGTTGCAACTTTGATTCTAAATTATTTTTGAAAAGATTGTGAAAAAGTTTTACTGCTTGATTCAATTTTTAGCCCCTCCCTCTCTGAAATACATAAGACCATAGGCATATCAATGTGAGATCTAGTTTCCCCCAACACACTATTAACACTGACCCAATGTGAGATCTAGTTTCCCCCAACACACTATTAACACTGACCCAATGTGAGATCTAGTTTCCCCCAACACACTAACACTGACCCAATATGAGATCTAGTTTCCCCCAACACACTATTAACACTGACCCAAGTCAACCTATGTTCAAAGTATTATCGAGGTGGGTGGGGGCCAAAGCAATTACTGTAGTAAAGGTTTGAGTGTTCCTAAGAGATAGTGGTACTTAGCCATAGTACCCCCAACCACCTCGCATAGTGAAGTCAGTACTGAAGGCCTTAGCTAGTGGCTTCTATCCAGAGACTATTACATCAGAGGGGAAGCTAGAGGCCTGGCTTCCATCTGCACCGTCGGCGCCCCCTAGTGCTGTTTTGTGGCATCACCCCTGACCCCTGTGTTGGCTGTAGTGTACTTGTCTTGCATGCATCTGGTGTGGAGTGGAGGGGCTCGATTCATCATGTGCACCTCACGTTCTGTCTTTGTGCTTCTCCAGAGTGGAACGAACCACACCCAGACACAGTCCTACTGCTTTCACTACAGGGGACGTTGGGCACACGGCATGGAAAATGGCTGTTTTTTTTTTTTTTTTATAGGAACTCTGTATTTGTACCTAGTGTGTTCTACTTGAAAAAGTCGAAAGGGTGTTTTTTAATCTGTCCTTGGTCTTATGTGGATTCACTCCTCTTCCCTCCTCCTCCCTCTCTCAACCAATCTCTCTTCTACATTTTCTCCTTTCCTCCTTTTACTTTGCATTGTGGGCATGCTTGTCACAAGACAAACACTATCAGTGGAGGCTGCTGGGAGGAGCTATAGAAGGACAGGCTCATTGGAATGGCTGGAATGGAATAAATAGAATGGTATTAAACATGGAAACCACATGTTTGACTCTGTTCCATTAATTCCATTCCAACGAGCCCATCCTTCTATAGCTCCCCCCAGCAGCCTCCACTGCTCTCTATCTACAGGATTATAACCTCTTAAATAGTTGTGTATAAATAAACCGTAATAAGTTCTTTTTTAATAAAACATTAACTGTGTATATACTTTGTCAGTGTGTTTCAGTTTGGGGGATTTTCTCATCTAGCCCAGTATTTCCAATACTCCTTCCCAGAGTGTATGTGTTTGTGTATAATAGTAGTTTTTCCCCTCACAGTGCACTGAACTGTGTATACGTATGCACAGCAGTTGGCTTACAGCTTAAAATTCGATTAGAGAATTATTAGGCCCTTTATGAAGGGTTATTGAGTTGATCTGCCTTGATTCTAAGTAGAGTTTTTAGATAACTGTAACGAACCAGAGTTAAAGAGCCCTGCCTTACACCTTTAATGGTTGTCATACTATTTATTACCGCTAGATGGCAGCATCTCAATACAGTCCACTCTCCCACATGTACTTGTCAAACTCTCCTAACAATGTGGACCACTGTTCCAACTTCCACATAAACAGCCGGTGTGCAGCGAAACCTGAGATTCAGGTTAGTATACCAGGTCTAGGTGGCTGAAACCTGGTAATGACTGCAACCAAAAATGAACAGAGAACTTGATCAATCTCTATGACTTGAGCCACAAAGTTATTGAATATGTATCAGCTTGGAGTGTGGATAACTAGACAGCTATTGGTGGACCCTCTTAGATATGAAGGAACTGGATCACTGTAAGCAACATGGCAGAAATTCTCATGAGGGCTAGAGCGTTTCAGCCTTTATTGCTTACAGAAACCAGATCCTTTCAGAACGATCAAGCGACCATTGAATAGTGTCTCTGATAGGGCTAACTAAGAGTTCATGCTGGGCATGGGAGTTGAGTGAATTAACCTACCTTACTCCTCTTATACCAGTACTGAGCCGAGCTGTACTGAGGTGAACTGGTTACACAGCCACCATTGTGAAAATAAATATCTGAGCCACCACACTATGGTTCGGGTAGGCACGGTAGTGTGAAGGGATAGGTAGTTTGGAGCTGTCGTAATGCCACTTGAGCCCCAAAGCATCTGCAGTTCCACATTAGCACAGAGGACAGCGCTGCTCCACTCTCCTTTGCTTGCCTTATCACTGCTGTACCTACACTTTGTGCTGTATAGCATTTTTAATCTCCTCCACCCCAAAATATATCTTCACATAGAAATCTGTTCTCTAACTCTGTCCGCTTTCATGTGAGCACAGTCATCAGTGTGTCTCTCTCGCTACCTCACTGTTTCACTCCCTCTCTCTCCCGCTACCTCGCTGTTTCACTCCCTCTCTCTCCCTCTCTCGCTACCTCACTGTTTTACTCCCTCACTCTCTCTCTCTCTCGCTACCTCGCTGTTTCACTCCCTCACTCTCTCTCTCTCTCTCTACCTCACTGTTTTACTCCCTCACTCTCTCTCTTGCTACCTCACTGTTTCACCCCCCCCCCACTCTTTCGCTACCTCGCTGTTTCAATCCCTCACTCTCTCTCTCTACCTCGCTGTTTCACTCCCTCACTCTCTCTCTCTACCGCGCTGTTTCACTCCCTCTCTCTCTCTCTCTCCTTTCTACCTTGCTGTTTCACTCCCCCTTTCTCTCTCTCTCTACGTAGCTGTTTCACTCCCTACCTCTCTCCCTCTCTCTCTCTCTCTACCTCCCTGTTTCAATCGCTCACTCTCTCTCTCTACCTCAATGTTTCATTCCCTCACGCTCTCTTTCTCTATCTACCTCACTGTTTCTCTTTCTCTCTCTCTTGCTCTACCTCACTGTTTCTCTCTCTCTCTCTGCCTCGCTGTTTCACTCACTCTCTCTCTCTCTCTCTCTCTCTCTCTCTACCTTGCTGTTTCACTCTCTCTCTCGCTCTCTACCTCGCTGTTTCACTCCCTCACTCTCTCTCTCCTCACTCTCTCTCTACCTCATTGTTTCTTTCCCTCACTCTCTCTCTCTATCTACCTCGCTGTTTCACTCCCTCTCTCTCTCCCTGTTGTTCTCTGTTGTTCTGTCTGTCTCTGCCTCCCTCTCTAAACCTCTCATTCCCTCACCCACCTCCATCGTTCTCCCTCTGTGAACATGGCCCCTGTCCTAGCCCACAAGCCCCAGCCTGTCCTAGCCCAGAAGCCCCAGTCTGTCCTAGCCCACAAGCCCCAGCCTGTCCTAGCCCACAAGCCCCAGCCTGTCCTAGCCCACAAGCCCCAGTCTGTCCTAGCCTACAAGCCCCAGCCTGTCCAGGGCCCCTGTCCTAGCCCACAAGCCCCAGCCTGTCCTAGCCCACAAGCCCCAGCCTGTCCAGGGCCCCTGTCCTAGCCCACAAGCCCCAGCCTGTCCTAGCCCAGAAGCCCCAGCCTGTCCTAGCCCACAAGCCCCAGCCTGTCCAGGGCCCCTGTCCTAGCCCACAAGCCCCAGCCTGTCCTAGCCCACAAGCCCCAGCCTGTCCTAGCCCACAAGCCCCAGTCTGTCCTAGCCCACAAGCCCCAGCCTGTCCAGGGCTCTCCCCTAAGGGGACATGGACACTGGGAGGAATATCAGTGATGGACATGTGTTACTGTCAATAGGCCCCAACACAGACGTGTCACTGTCAATAGGTCCCGACATAGACATGGGTTCTATAGGACCACCACTGTTATACTGTCTACAGTAGTTGTTGGTTTAATTAATTGTTGCAACCTTTTTAAATGGACAAATGAGCATGATATGCATCTGGTCGTCACCCAAAGTCACAAGCACTTTGGTCTTCGGAGGTGGAAAATCAAACACATAGTACCGGGCCACAGCAGGACCCTACACAGAGAGGAAGAACACCAGCCTCCACACGACTCCCTTCACCCTCCTGCCTTTTCCATGTAGCCGTGGAGGATGGGCGGAGGAGGAAGAGGCTGTCTTTCCACAGGCCTGACCTCCAAGAGTCCAGAAACCCGAGCTCCTCAATGAAATATTTAGAGCAGCTACTTTATCCGCAGTGCGTTGGTCAAGAGGGCTGCGCCGCCCTGGCCTGGCTGCATGACGTAATGCACAACCTCATACTGACCTTCTGATAGGACGAGGCAGAGCCCGGTTGGTCAGGTGACCTGTGGGCCGTGCCTCTGGCGCTTTTATAAACCATCACAATTCCCCCAGGCTCCACAGCAGACTGCTCTTGGTTTGACCAATTTGTAAGTCGCTCTGGATAAGAGCGTCTGCTAAATGACTTAAATTAAATGTAAATGACTACTGTAGGCTAGTCGAATGATGCCCTCATGACCTGTGGACCCATTAGCTGTATACTGAGAGTAAAGATACACACTGACAAGTACTGCAGGACTGCAGCCTTCCTTTGTGAATACATGTTTTAACCCAAGAGCTACACACAGTCATCAGTGTGTATCTTTTGAGCTACTGACAGTCATCAGTGACTGCTGCCATCTCAAACAGGTCTCTCTTGAGAAATATATTTTTTCTCAGTGAGACTAAACTGTATATATAAATGTTAAATAAATGAAAAACTCAGTAACCACGGTATAATGTTGTTACAGACTGTCATTACATAATACGCTGTGTCAATCTAAAAGCATCCAAACTGAATGAAACCTGCAGAAATTTGAGATTGGGAGAAATCTAACTCCATTAACAATTCTTGCACACATCTCCTGCACTGCTTGGGGGTGGGCTCTCTGTAGGCTTAATGCAGGATGCTGGTACAGGGGTGGGGCTCTCTGTGGGCTTAATGCAGGATGCTGGTACAGGGGTGGGGCTCTCTGTAGGCTTAATGCAGGATGCTGGTACAGGGGTGGGGCTCTCTGTGGGCTTAATGCAGGATGCTGGTACAGGGGTGGGGCTCTCTGTGGGCTTAATGCAGGATGCTGGTACAGGGGTGGGGCTCTCTGTAGGCTTAATGCAGGATGCTGGTACAAGGGTGTGGATTCAGAATCCTGCTGTCCCAGAATGCCGAAGTGGGATTGAGGTATTGTCACCACCCAGATGCTCTCTCCCCCTCTGTTTATGACGGAGCAGAATGAAGTTTCCCATAGATGCTGATTTTGGGTCAGTTTAGCATGTCCACCACTGATGGTTAAAGGCCAGTGCAGTCAAACAGGTGATTTGACAGTATTTTATATCTTTCCACACTATGAGGTTGAAATAATACTGTGAAATTGTGAACATGATGATAATACCCTTTTAGTGTAAGAGCTGTTTGAAAAGAACACCTGAAATTTCAGCCTGTTTTGGTGGGATGGAGTTTTGGCCTGCCTGGTGACATCAACAGGCGATAAATTAGTTAAGAGACCAATAAGAAAGAGAGTTGCAGACCTCTGCCAATAACAGCTAATTTTCAGTTTTCCCCTCCCCGCTCAGACCACTCCCAGACAGTCCTAGCAAAATTCTTGCTTGAGAAATTGCTCTTTACAAAGAAGCTATCTTTGTTCCTTTTTGACCATTGTAATTGAAAACAACAGTTCAGTTCAGGCTACTCCATCTATGTCAATTTCCATTGAATATAATTTTAATGGAATTCACCCAAACAGCATTCCACAGCAGACCTGGGTTCAAATACATGCTTGTTTAAGAATAACCTACTCCCCAGGCTATTGCGCAAAAGCACAGAGTTTGGAAACAAGTTAACTCTAGGCTTAGGCCTACTAGTGATGAAAGTACAACTACAAGATGGCTTTTCCCTCTCTCATCTGAGCCTGGCAGTCAGGGGATTGGGTGCCGGACCCAGGTGGATGAAATGACATCCCCATGGGTGAATGTAACACCATGCAAGATGGCAGGGTTTCTCTGGCTGGGTGGCAGGCAGGCAGGCAGGCAGCAGACTCTCTCAGGTTTCCAGCTCAGTTTCAGGGGCACAGTGAAGGCCTATTGCACATTGATCCCAGGTCTTTATTAATGGATGACCTACTGATGAAAAAGGCCTCCCAGGCCCCATACACAGGTACAGTGCCTTGCAAAAGTATTCATTCCCCTTGGCGTTTTTCCTATTTTGTTGCATTACAACCTGTAATTTAAATGGATTTTTATTTGGATTTCATGTAATGGACATACACAAAAGAGTCCAAATTGGTGAAGTGAAAAGAAAAAAATTCTGAAAAAGAAATAACGGAAAAATGGTGCGTGCATATGTATGTGACCCTTTGCTATGAAGCCCCTAAATAAGATCTGGTGCAACCAATTACCTTCAGAAGTCACATAATTAGTTAGATTGCACACAGGTGGACTTTATTTAAGTGTCACATGATCTGTCACATGATCTCAGTATATATACACCTGTTCTGAAAGGTCCCAGAGTCTGCAACACCACTAAGCAAGGGGCACCCCCAAGCAAGCGGCACCATGAAGACCAAGGAGCTCTCCAAACAGGTCAGGGACAAAGTTGTGGAGAAGTGCAGATCAGGGTTGGGTTATAAAAAAATATCAGAAACTTTGAACATCCAACGCAGCACCATTAAATCCATGATTAAAAAATGGAAAGAATATGGCACCACAATAAACCTGCCAAGAGAGGGCCGCCCACCAAAACTCACGGACCAGGCAAGGAGGGCTTTCATCAGAGAGGCAACCAAAGATAATCCTGAAGGAGCTGCAAAGCTCCACAGCGGAGATTGGAGTATCTGTCCATAGGACCACTTTAAGCCGTACACTCCACAGAGCTGGGCTTTACAGAAGAGTGGCCAGAAAAAAGCCATTGCTTAAAGAAAAAATAAGCAAACACGTTTGGTGTTCGCCAAAAGGCATGTGGGAGACTCCCAAAACATATGGAAGAAGGTACTCTGGTCAGATGAGACTATTATTGAGCTTTTTGGCCATCAAGGAAAACGCTATGTCTGGCGCAAACCCAACACCTCTTATCACCCCATGTTTTTCATCGGCAGGGACTGGGGAAACTGGTCAGAATTGAAGGAATGATGGATGGCGCTAAATACAGGGAAATTCTTGAGAGAAACCTGTTTCAGTCCTCCAGAGATTTGAGACTGGGACGGAGGTTCACCTTCCAGCAGGACAATGACCCTAAGCATACTGCTAAAGCAACACTTGAGTGGTTTAAGGGGAAACATTTTAAATGTCTTGGAATGGCTTACTCAAAGGCCAGACCTCAGTCCAATTGAGAATCTGTGGTATGACTTAAAGATTTCTGTACACCAGCGGAACCCATCCAACTTGAAGGAGCTGGAGTAGTTTTGCCTTGAAGAATGGGCAGAAATCCTAGTGGCTAGATGTGCCAAGCATATAGAGACATACCCCAAGAGACTTGCAGCTGTATTTGCTGAAAAAGGTGGCTCTACAAAGTATTGACTTTTGGGGTGTGAATAGTTATGCACACTCAAGTTTTATGTTTTTTTGTCTTATTTCTTGTTTGTTTCACAATAAAAAATATTTTGCATCTTCAAGGTGGTAGGCATGTTGTGTAAATCAAATGATACAACCCCCCAAAAAATCCATTTTAATTCCAGGTTGTAAGGCAACAAAATAGGAAAAATGCCAAGGGTGGTGAATACTTTCGCAAGCCACTGTATGCACACACACACACACACACACACACACACACCTTACAACCTCAAGCTATATATATATTTATTTACTAAAGACCACTTGGATGGAAAATTGAAATCATATCTAAAACACTATTGGTGTTGATAAAGTCCTCATGATTTGATTTCGAGTTTCCCTTCAAGTGTATGTTGTTCAAATTATCAGAGACTCTCAAGAGGGAGCGTGCTGCTGATGCCCAACGGTAGCGCAATATTCTGCAGCAATATTGCATCATCACCATCATTTTCGATTCAGGCAAAAAATAAACAAATAATACCCACTAGTATGGTCAGAAGTAAGTGGTCCTCGGTAAGCAAGCAGTGTGACGTCCTTTACATTGGAATATATATATATATATATATATATATATATATATATATATATACAGTGGGGAGAACAAGTATTTGATACACTGCCGATTTTGCAGGTTTTCCTACTTACAAAGCATGTAGAGGTCTGTAATTTTTATCATAGGTACACTTCAACAGTGAGAGACGGAATCTAAAACAAAAATCCAGAAAATCACATTGTATGATTTTTAAGTAATTAATTTGCATTTTATTGCATGACATAAGTATTTGATACATCAGAAAAGCAGAACTTAAACGCAATTACAGAGATCATACGTTTCCTGTAGGTCTTGACCAGGTTTGCACACACTGCAGCAGGGATTTTGGCACACTCCTCCATACAGACCTTCTCCAGATCCTTCAGGTTTCGGGGCTGTCGCTGGGCAATACGGACTTTCAGCTCCCTCCAAAGATTTTCTATTGGGTTCAGGTCTGGAGACTGGCTAGGCCACTCCAGGACCTTGAGATGCTTCTTACGAAGCCACTCCTTAGTTGCCCTGGCTGTGTGTTTCGGGTCGTTGTCATGCTGGAAGACCCAGCCACGACCCATCTTCAATGCTCTTACTGAGGGAAGGAGGTTGTTGGCCAAGATCTCGCGATACATGGCCCCATCCATCCTCCCCTCAATACGGTGCAGTCGTCCTGTCCCCTTTGCAGAAAAGCATCCCCAAAGAATGATGTTTCCACCTCCATGCTTCACGGTTGGGATGATGTTCTTGGGGTTGTACTCATCCTTCTTCTTCCTCCAAACACGGCGAGTGGAGTTTAGACCAAAAAGCTATATTTTTGTCTCATCAGACCACATGACTTTCTCCCATTCCTCCTCTGGATCATCCAGATGGTCATTGGCAAACTTCAGACGGGCCTGGACACGCGCTGGCTTGAGCAGGGGGACCTTGCGTGCGCTGCAGGATTTTAATCCATGACGGCGTAGTGTGTTACTAATGGTTTTCTTTGAGACTGTGGTCCCAGCTCTCTTCAGGTCATTGACCAGGTCCTGCCATGTAGTTCTGGGCTGATCCCTCACCTTCCTCATGATCATTGATGCCCCACGAGGTGAGATCTTGCATGGAGCCCCAGACCGAGGGTGATTGACCGTCATCTTGAACTTCTTCCATTTTCTAATAATTGCGCCAACAGTTGTTGCCTTCTCACCAAGCTGCTTGCCTATTGTCCTGTAGCCCATCCCAGCCTTGTGCAGGTCTACAATTTTATCCCTGATGTCCTTACACAGCTCTCTGGTCTTGGCCATTGTGGAGAGGTTGGAGTCTGTTTGATTGAGTGTGTGGACAGGTGTCTTTTACACAGGTAACGAGTTCAAACAGGTGCAGTTAATACAGGTAATGAGTGGAGAACAGGAGGGCTTCTTAAAGAAAAACGAACAGGTCTGTGAGAGCCGGAATTCTTACTGGTTGGTAGGTGATCAAATACTTATGTCATGCAATAAAATGCAAATTAATTACTTAAAAATCATACAATGTGATTTTCTGGATTTTTGTTTTAGATTCCGTCTCTCACAGTTGAAGTGTACCTATGATACAAATTACAGACCTCTACATGCTTTGTAAGTAGGAAAACCTGCAAAATCGTCAGTGTATCAAATACTTGTTCTCCCCACTGTATATATATTCGAAATATATATTGACAATGATACCCCCATAGTTGTATGTGGATACTCCATTATTCTAATCTTATATTATTTCAACAATTGCATCGTGTGTGAATGGACCCTAAAGAGTAGGCTATCATATTAAATATGGGCTATCATTTTAAATGAATATTTTAATTTCATGTAATGTAATGAATTTGGTGTAGACTATTTCATTGTATTTATTACCAATCGCATGTAGCCATAGCCTGCGCCAAATATCCAGCCTTCTAAACAACTCAATATATGATAAACTATCTAACCTAAAGCCAATGAATAGACATCTTTGCCTTCTGGTTGATATTTTTTTGAGTGATGGTGTTGTATGGTGTCCTTTCCATCCCAGAAAGATTAATGCGTCCTAATCCGCTACACAAGGGTGGATTATCAGCACCAGATTTGCGTGCGAAATCAGGCGGAAATATCTAGCAAATGAATTTGTTGGCACAAACATATTTCATCCAATGAGCATATTCTTACATTTGATAAGAATATATATTTCAGGTCGAGGTTGTATTCGTTTTCATT
The DNA here is from genome assembly GCF_964263955.1 of Coregonus lavaretus. NCBI lineage: Eukaryota > Metazoa > Chordata > Actinopteri > Salmoniformes > Salmonidae > Coregonus > Coregonus lavaretus. Next base: position 49,714,613 of record NC_139992.1, on the reverse strand, counting down.
TAAGAAAAGTATTATTCATATTTCATTCATTCATACATTATGGCCATTTATTTATTCACATTCTGGCATTGTATCATATCAAAATGAAACAAAATATGCACTGTGATATAAAGACAATACGTAGCCTACCCCTAACAAATATATTGAATTCATTGGATTTTCCAGCTGATTATGTGTCATACTGATACTAGGCCTATAGTCTATATCAATTGTGTATGATAGCCTCGGGAACATTAAATGAATAGATTGTAGAAGAACAACATAATAAATCAGACTATTGCTTTTTATCATCTAGGATAGTGATATTTCTATCAATGTGCAATTTCACATACACTACATGACCAAAAGTATGTGGACACCTGTGTGTCGAACATCTCATTCCAAAATCATGGGAAGGCTTTCCACTAGATGTTGGAATATTGCTGCGGGGACTTGCTTCCATTCAGCAACAAGAGCATTAGTGCTCGGCCATGGAAACCCATTTCATGAAACTCCCGATGAACAGTTATTGTGCTAATGTTGCTTCCAGAGGCAGTTTGGAACTCGGTAGTGAGTGTTGCAACCGAGGACAGACGAGTTTAATGCGCTACGTCCTTCAGCACACCGAGGTCCCATTCTGTGAGCTTGTGTGGCCACTCACTTTGTGGCTGAGCCATTGTTGCTCCTAGACGTTTCCACTTCACAATAACAGCACTTACAGTTGACTGGGGCAGCTCTAGCAGGGCAGAAATGTGACTAACTGACTTGTTGGAAAAGTGCCACCTATGATGGTGCCACGTTGAAAGTCACTGAGCTCTTCAGTAAGACTGCCAATGTTTGTCTATGGAGATTGCATGGCTGTGTGCTCGATTTTATACACCTGTCAGCAAAGGGTGTGGCTGAAATAGCCGAATCTACTAATTTGAAGGGGTGTCCAAATACTTTTGTATGTATAGTGTATTTAGATTTTCGTCCATTTATATAGAGGCCTATGCATGAACAGAACAATTAAAGTCCTTTGCTGCCAACAATTTCAGTCAAGGTTATCTAAATGGTTTTAACAAAACCATGAGAAGGTACACCAATTTATTTTCACACCAAATATGGATATCTCTCCATCTCCATCTTTTCTTTTGCATGGTCACTTTGGCTTCAGAGTAAGCTCTGTAGCCCATTGGTCCATCCCACTGGGCACACACTGGTTGAATCAACGTTGTTTCCACGTAATTTCAATGGAATTATGTTGAACCAACGTGGAATAGACGTTGAATTGATGTCTGTGCCCAGTGGTTTGCGTAAAGGCCTATAAGCCTACTTTATTCTCCAGGATAATGTTATTTATTTGATTAATCTTAATACTGAAGGTCTACCAAGGAGAATATGTGATCTATGAACATTTCACATCACTTGTCCCTAATGTGGAAGGTGAGATGAACAAAGAGCAGATTGTAACACCAATTTGCTCGAGGCATCAACTTCAGACCCCGACTGATCATCAAAAAACTGATGTCCATCATTAACAAGTTTACATGTTGGGGGCTGCATTATTATTTCAGTGGGCCGTTATCGCATAGCCTAAACCCTGAAAAGGAGACGCCATGCCACCCGAGCGGCGTTACATCCGATACCTTTCCGGGCAGGTGGGAGAGTAGGCTGAACCCAAAACGTCATCTGGAATGGCATGGCACGGTGGGGCAGAGCGAAATTAGTATTTTAAATATTCATTGGGCTACTCTTCTTCTATGCTGTGCCTCTTGCACAGATGATTCGCAGCTCGAATTTCCACTTTTCCAGGTGGAAACCAAGTATGCGGCTTGGAGAGGTTTAGACCGCGCTCAGGTTCCCGCTGACTACTACGACAATGTGTCACCGAGGATAGATTTCACTGTCGCTATTCTTTTTGAAAGGGAGGTAACCAGATCCGCAATATAGGGCTACTGATGCTGTTTGGATTACTTCAAAATATTAGGTCGTTTTTCCCACTGCGGTATCTGTTCAATTATCAACAGCAGGTAAATGGACTCTGGTTAGCTCTCGGAGAGGAGTATGGGTAGAATTCACCTGCATATATTAGACATCCAAAGCTCAAGAATGCCATACCTAGTTTAGCCTAGTAGAGCGACCTTGGCCCAGTGGTGAGGCGCTTAGCTGCATAAAAGCGCACGGCCTGGCCGTCGGTTCACCGGTTTGTGCGTTATGGACGATGCGTTACCGCCGAATCGAGTGACGTCTTCGCCGGAGAGTTGACTGTCAACTGCGTGGACTCTCTGGACGTCATGGTCCTCACTCTTCAGGTTGTATAAGATCATGATTGTGGTGAAATAATAGTGTAGCAGAAAGGGGTTGTCGTCCGCAGACAATTGGCAACATTTCACTTTAGGCCTACATGCATCCAACAAGCGCATGATGATTTATTTGGCAATTATCTCAACTCTTTGGTAAATGACAATACAAATATTGGTAGACTGAAATTGTGTAGACCTATTGTCAGCCTTAAAAGGAGGTGCAATATGGACAGACCTATACCGCATTGTGACAGCCTGTTCATATGAAATGCAGCTTTTTAGTTCTTCTTGATAATTATTGGCCATCTGGACTCGGTCATTTGATCCTCCTACGTCAATTTAACCCAAGAACTGCAGGCTCAACAGTATTTCAGCCGACTAAACCTAATCCTTGAGTGGGGGCTGGGAAGATGCAGCCATTTTCTCTGTATCACAGGCCTATTGCTTAATATCTGAAAATGCAGCACAGCTAGGCCTAGTCTACAGTTATAAAAATCATATGATTCAATTAAAATGAAAGGTATAATATGCAATGCCTGATGTTGTGAGTAGCTAATAAGTAGTGCACTAACTATTTATATTGATTTTGTTTATGTATTGTACCATATGTAGAGATTATCGGTAAAACAAAATCAAATAGGCTGCGTGAAATGCGCAATGGCAATTGGATAGGCTATGCCTACCCTACAACTATGAATAGCTAATTATAATCAGCAGAGGTAATATCAAATAGCCCTATCTAAATGTTTTTTTAATACAATTCAGTACAGGGCAAGCCCGTCATAGTCCCTCCCTCCCTCTCTCTTTCCTTTCCACGCTAGACAGAGCCTCTTTTGTCTGCTGGGCACCGCAGGTAAACACCTGTCTAACTTTATCCAGACAGACACAATCAGGACTGTCTTGCGTATATGCCCGTTGCAAAAAAGGATTGAATTTACTATTATGTTTAGATGTTCTATATTTAACATGTATCATGTTGTATTATTGTCCTCCATAAAAAATATGGTCAAATGACGCACAGCAGGATTTTGCTGAACGAATTTCGGATAACTTCTATTTAATTTGTAATATGTGGTCCTCTGTAGCTCAGCTGGTAGAGCACGGCGCTTGTAACGCCAAGGTAGTGGGTTCGATCCCCGGGACCACCCATACACACAAAAAAAATTTATGCACGCATGACTGTAAGTCGCTTTGGATAAAAGCGTCTGCTAAATGGCATATTATTATATGTATATGATGTCAAAATACTTGTTAGAAATAGCAATTAAAAGGCATTAAAATAGAAAAGAATTATTCCTAATGGTTAAAACGTAGGCCTATCTCCAATGTAGTCCCAAAACCATCAGAGCACCATACATAAAGAATCAAAGAGAGCCACTTGTTATATCAAACAATAGCCTAAAGAGGGGCTGAACCAAATTATTCTCCATGAAATCATTTAATCCAGGGAGCAACCAATCCTCATCTGCTCAGGCTGCAATAGTCCTCCAGCCAAAATCGAAGCACCTTTAATGTTGCCTTGCCTCCCGCGAGCTCCACCTTAAAAGAAAAAAAAAAGCATTTGAGCCAGTGACATCGCAAAATACGAGAGACAGAGGCGGGTTTGGATTATTCCTTTGGTACGAGAGTAAGATGCTTACAAACTAATTATCTTTTCCATTGGCAAATCCTTGCTCTCTCAGCCCGCAGCCCAAACAAGGAGGAACGGCTTGTGGGCAGAAGTAGAGCCTTTGCAGCAGGCGGCGGGATAGACGGTGGAAAACGAGGCAACAGGAGGCTCGCGCACCTGGAGTCGACAAAGCGTCGCGGATTGAGCCTCTCTCGCAGGTAAAATAAAGGGTGGGAAAGAGAGGGGAATCGTATGGGGGGGAACGGAGTTGGAATTGACATTTGATACTCAGGAAGTTAACGACGCCGCTTGGATTTCTTTGTTTCATTATAATTATAAAGTTTTGCTGAGGTCTAGGGAGCTTCGAACGACGTTTTGTTTTGTCGAAATGAGGCGAGCAAATAGCTTCATGTTTTGAAAAGCGTAGGCTAGTCAAATGTTGATTTGAATATGTTCTTCTCAAACTGGTGAGCTCTGAAAAAAGGTCAAGGGGACCTCAATTATGTGTTTAGAATATGTCTAGTTTTAGGTTAGGTTCATTTTTTTATTCGAATTGCTCAGGCAGATTTCGTCGTGCATCGAGAACAGGTAGCCTGATTCTTATTTGAGAATAGTTTTATATAGGCTAATAAATAATTCGATTTGGTAGACCATCGGTCCTCAAAAACTTTTTTTCAAATGACTGTATTTTCCTTTAAAAATGTCCTTATTTTGTTGGAGAGACATTTAATCTGGAAATGTTACATTTCTGTAATCCGTTAGCCTATTCCAAGATAAAGCAATTCGGACATGCTTCAGCAAACTATAACAATTATTAGCCTATAAATTAGGCTAGACTAGAGAATACATTCAGTAAAATATATAAACCACGTGTAGCCTAACATTTAATTGTCTTATTTTGTTACAATAAAACATTTCGAACAATATTTTACTGGATGGTTTTAGCCTAGCTATTACATCGTAATGAGCAATATCGTTCTTAAAAATGTCTTACGGAAATTGTTTTCATCCTGCCACAGGCTAGGGCAGAAATTAGAGCAGGTGTCGGCTAATTAGTGTATTTTGAGCCATTGCACCTGTTTATACAGTAGTTTACACGTTTTGTATAGGGTATGGACCTTAACTGCTACAACTAGTTTTATGTCTGTATTTCATTTAGCCTAACTGTAGTGTAGAATATTTCTGGAATTGTATTTAGGCTACAATAATTTGTATATGGAAAATTGAACGAAATCCCCCGTATAGCCTAGGCTACAATATGATGATCCTCAAATTAAATTATTTACATTTTCGTTATTTTTATTTATGTGCCATATAATGCTGAACATTTACATATTTTATTAATTCAGATTTTATTCCCCATATTTACAATCTTGATTTCTCAACTGGTAATCACACTTGTCAACTGATTCCTCAACCCTATCGTGCCCTCAGAGAGAGAGAGAGACCATAGCAACATCGCGCCAAATCTCTCCTAAAATAACCGAAATTGGAGGACTTGCAGACTCCGTAATCAGACAAATGCGATTAGATGAAAGGGCTTTGCAACTGTCATTGGGGTTAAATTAACGATGGGTGACCAAAATACACCATGGTAGAGACAGGCACGCAATACACAGCACCTTTAGTTGGCATTGAGTACTGAGTAGGCTGATGACTGTTTTGTCTCTGGACTCAAAATAGCTTAATTCATAGATAGGCCTAGGCTACATAATACATGTGGATCAGTTTATTCATTTAATTGGTAATTGTTTAAAAACATGTATATGTTTATACATGTCTCAAATCAATGAAAACTCAATCTCTAACCAAAATGGCATTTATTTTCTGTGTCAAAATTTGAACTAATCTTATTGAAATGATTGAAACCTCATCTTCAATGACATAAAACACTTAATGTGAATGACTTGTTTACTATACTATATTTAATTTCAAATCTGTGTGTTTTGTCATAGAATCTTCTGCATTTTATATTCGTTTTTTAATTATTTTCGTCCATTGGATGAATATAAAAATTCAAACTACTTTTAGATAAGCAATAGGAGAAAAAAACCTACCATATATAAATCTCAGGTTCTTTAAATTAGAATGAATGGCCAATGATACACAGAAATTCGTCTGCATTAGTTAAAAAATGATGTAGTGGTAGCCAATATCTTCTGGATTTCCACTCTTTAATCAGCTGAAAAAACAGCAGACTCAGGTCAATCTGGATTCAGGGCTTTTTCAACTTGGGCTTTTTAGTGCTATTGATTTCTCCAGGAAATGGCAACAGGAGTCCTGCTCTGAGAGCCATTTGGGTGTCTGAGAAATCACTTAGAACATGGGTTGAGAGCTGGAATCAATGTGGGCTCTCCTCCACTGCAGGGCCCAGGGTGAGGGAGCTAATGGCTGAGTGCGGGCCCATCGGGGTGGAGCAGAGTAGAGCAGAGCAGGGCAGAGTGGAGGATGGCACATCACACTCACAGACAGATGGTAGGGAAATATTAAGCTGTAAACGAGAAATAGAAGGCTAGATGACTCATAAGGGAGAACTTGGTTTATGTCCTATGGAGGAATATAGGTTTGTTTCATGGGGGTCGTTTTACATGGAACCCAAAAGGGTTCTACTTGGAACCAAAAATGGTTCTACCTGGAACCAAAAAGGGTTCTCCTATGGGGACAACCGAATAACCTTTTTGGAACCCTTTTTTCTAAGAGTGTCTAGCCTTTGGATTAGATAGAGGACACTGCAGTTATGATGTCAAACTGCTGCACTTTCCCTGCAATGCCTAGTGTAAAGGCAGGCTGGCGGCCATTTTCTGTTTCGAACAGGGACTGGGATGCATAGCCCAGAAACCCATGGGTGACCGTGAGACCCATTGACTGGCTGTCAACACACACAGGCCATTGTCTCTGTTGTGGACAGAGGGCACTGCAGCATCCTGAGCTTGGCGGCACACTCACCATAAAGGACTATGCTCATTGCCTCATAAAGGAATCTATGCATGATAATATTATGATGGAGGTTTTCTCTTTATGGAGACAACATGGAGATTTCGATTATAATATATAAATAGATTACTGCTTCAATATGTGTGTTGTTTGTCTGTGCTTTATAGTCAAGGAAAATGTGTTAAGTGTGCTGGTATCATAGAACAGTAGGCTATTTAGAAAAAGGGTCTCTTTGGCACAATACAGGATGTTAGGGAGTCAGGAACAACTTCTGTTTTCTGGATCTTTCCATTGCAGCGATGTGTCTCTAGTGTAAAAGCTGGTGCAACAACAACCTTGATGAAAACAGTTGTAATTTGGCAGGGCACAATACCTCCTGTGGATGTCATCCACAATGTTGTTTAATTTTAATTTTTTGTTTAATCTGTGAAGATTAAATGATGGAAATATTTTAGCTGCTGGGAAGAACAGTCAGTTCCTAAAAGAGGCCTGTAAGCCTCTATGGGTGGCATATTTGCCTTCTCTCTGGCCTGCCCGTGCAAAGACCATAATGGTTCAATGTAACAATGGGTAATCAATCTGCCAGGCCAGTACAGCCAATTAAGATGTCAATTCGAGGGCATCATATCGGACGATATCAGCATTTCTCTGACAGAAGAGAGTAGGGGAACAGAGGTAGATGTAAAGAGATCACCTAGCAACCAAGGGTCCTCAGGACCACTGCTATCTCCACCAGGGTCGTGTTCATTAGGGCACGTGGTGCCAGGTAGTCCCTCCCCGTTTCAGTCCATTTTCTTCCATTTTGTGCTTAATGAACATGACCCGACCTTACACCTGAGGAAAAAAGGCTCATGGGTAATGTTGGCTGCTTCTAAGACGGGCTCTTTCTCAATGAGTCTCCATGCAGACGGTAATTGTCTAGATTAGGGTGAAAGACTTCAGGTTACTTCAAGGTTTGGTGCTACTGCCATGCTATTTGGAGAACCTAATGTTGGGCCATTGACACCCTTTGGAAGGTTAGAATGGTGGATAGTGTGAGAGGATGACTGGCATATTCTGTATCCTTATTATTAGTTTTATGTTGTGCCATCTTTTTACATTTACATTTACATTTTAGTCATTTAGCAGACGCTCTTATCCAGAGCGACTTACAGTTAGTGAATACATTTTTTTTTTTTATACTGGCCCCCCTGTGGGAATCAAACCCACAACCCTGGCGTTGCAAACGCCATGCTCTATCAACTGAGCTACATCCCTGCCGGCCATTCCCTCCCCTACCCTGGACGACGCTGGGCCAATTGTGCGCCGCCCATGAGTCTCCCGGTCGCGGCCGGCTGCGACAGAGCCTGGATTCGAACCAGGATCTCTAGTGGCACAGTTAACACTGCGATGCAGTGCCTTAGACCACTGCGCCACTTGGGGTGTTATTGGGTGAAGATGGTGTAATAAGCCATTCTGAAGGTCGTTCCCACTGGGCACAGATGTCATCAGTTCAATTCAGATGGACAGGCCTGGGGCGGCAGGTAGCTTAGTGGGTAAGAGCGTTGTGCCAGTAACCGAAAGGTCGCTGGTTCTAATCCCCGAGCCGACTAGGTGAAAAAATCTGTCGATGTGCCCTTGAGCAAGGCACTTAACCCTAATTGCTTCTGTAAGTCGCTCTGGATAAGAGCGTCTGCTAAATGACTAAAATGTAAATTTCTAGTTTTGATTTTTTTTAAATTGAGTTGTCAACTAACTTGAATTCAACGTGAAATCAACAACAAATGTCACCATGTCATTGGATTTAGGTTAAAGGTTGGATGAAAAAAAAACTTTTTTCAAATCCAATCAGTTTTCCATGTTGATTCAACGTCATCACATTACATTTTTGGGTTGAAATGGCGTGCAAACAATTTTGATTCAACCTGTTTTGTGTTTCTGTATCCTGTGGTTGTATAATGATGGCTTGTTATATCAGCGTGTTATAACAACATAATATTTATTTACTTAAAAAATAAATAAAAAAGTATATTAAGACCCCAAAACAAATCCTAGACATCTAATAAAGACGGGTGAATACTGATGTTGAACAGCCGTTTACAACATTTACAAGATGACTAGCTTTGGCCAAGGACCATCTGGCATCTTTACCAAAGGGCTGGGGTAATCTCGTAGTCTTCTTCACACGTTGTGTAAAAGTACTGTATATATTCCAGGTAAATGTAAAATATTCAAACTAAAGACGCCGGTTTTGTAAAAGATGATTGGCACAAGAAATGCCTTGTTTTCAAACTTACAACTCAAGTGAATGAAATATGCAGTAACATCTTGGAAACAGTGAGATTTATGTTATAAATTGATTTTTACACATTTACCTCTTCACTGCCCTAAATGTAGTGACTGTGTGATCACTCGCTCTATTGCTTGCCCACAATTGCCAGAATTGCCAATATTACACAGCCTTTCCCAGAAATCCAAAGATGGCAGCTCAGGACGATTAGCGGGGAGGAATTAGTCGTGGCAGTCTGCTATCAGAGGAAGTGGACTTACGGTCAGTCTCACATCTCCAAGGCACGCTGGCCATCCATTTATTTCCTCGAACGTCATTCCATCCACTGCAGCAGTGCCTCTTTGGCTAAGCTGTGTCACTCCATTCAGGTGGGTAAAACATTGAGTATGGAGTGTTGCCACCTTTCTTTCACTCTGTTTATGTCTCTCTCTCAACAGTCTACTCTCACCTGTCTCCCTCCCTCCCTCCCTCCCTCCCTCCTCACGTTTTCTCTCTATCTCTCTTCAGGCAGTGTTCTTCCTCTTCCCTCGCTCCGTCTCTTGTGGTCTCTCGTTTCCTGCAGAGTTTTGCAGGGCTGACTGACTTGCTGGCTGGCTGGTTCTCTTATATGTGTTGGGGTGATGATGACTCCTGTTCTGTGTATGGCACTGGTAGAATTCACTGTGAAAGCACACTATCAGTGAATTACCATAGGGCCATAAACAGAGCAGAGAAAGAACCACTGGATGATGCCCGTCCATTTCTAGAGCTAACTAAACTCTCCCTTGTCTTCTACTGCATTGGGTGGGGTGAATGGGATGTCTCTGTTTCCGTTGTATGAGTAGTGCTCTGGATCTTTGATTGGGTACCTTTGGGCCTTTGGGATCTCTGTGGGTCAATCAAGCTTTGGTGTGTCCCTCACAACAACCGCATCGACTTGCATCTCCGCCTCTGCTTTTCTTCTTTGCCCATTTTGGCACTAGCACATTTTTGCTTCTGTATATATGCTTTGAGCAATCATGTGTAGTGCCAATATAGGACAAGATAGATTGACGTCGTTTTGGGGGGAATTCAACATTCACTGGGTACTAATACTACCTTGTCTTGTCTCCTGCACTGACAGTTCTAGGACTTTGACTTGATTGATCCTCTGTGTTCTCCTGTCCTGTGTAGGTCATTTTCTATTCTCAGTACAATGGAATCTGAGCCTCATTATCTGAATGGATAAACAGCAAATTCAATAGACCAATGGACCACTTTTAAAATATATTCTGCTGACTGCAAATGTGTCGGAATCTCGCATGCCATCCCCTCTGAAACGATTCCTTTTAGCATTGACAATGATGAAGATGAATGTCAAGGGTGTTTATTGCCTAAACTCAAAAATATGTATTAAATATATGTGCAGAGTGGAATTTTGCATGACAGCAGATAGGAGCGGATCGATTCATTGTCTGTACCTTCTTCCCCCTGCCATAGCCGTGATTTTAGAGGCAATGCTAGACGCAACCTTAAACCATCCATGTCCCATCAATCGGAGGTACTGGTTCGTTTTTCAGATGGACAGGCCTGGATCGGCCAGGCAGCTCTCTGGCGGTGTTTGGCAATGGTAGAACTCACACTGGTGAGGTAGCTGGATCCGGTGGTTCTAGACTTGCCAACTACTGCTCGAGAGCTTCAGCTCGGCGCATCGAGACCAGTGAAGACATCAAGGCACTCTCTATGGTGTCTAACTCTTCAACGTTCTTATAATGTATCTCAACATTCTCCAAATGAAGACACCCTCTGGATGGCTAGGATAGGGATAGCTTCCTCCCTGAGTGAGTGGCTGTTGGTGGTGAAGGGTGGGGTGAGACTTCTGTATTCCTCCCCTCCACACCCCAGTCTCAGAGCTCCATTGAACCAACCATACAGGCAACAGTCTCAGAGCTCCATTGAACCAACCATACAGGCAACAGTCTCAGAGCTCCATTGAACCAACCATACAGGCAACAGTCTCAGAGCTCCATTGAACCAACCATACAGGCAACAGTCTCAGAGCTCCATTGAACCAACCTTACAGGCAACAGTCTCAGAGCTCCATTGAACCAACCATACAGGCAACAGTCTCAGAGCTCCATTGAACCAACCTTACAGGCAACAGTCTCAGAGGAAAAGAGAGTTTGTGCTCCAACTACAGGAGTATCAGTCAGGAAATGTGACAAGATCGGGTCTCTCTTCCGTTGGACGTGACTGTATATGTAATGTACCCAGACTTTTCTTGAGTAGTTATGCTAGTAAAACATAGCTTTTGACTAGAGAATGTTATTGGTCATGCCTGCTGGTATTTCACTGTGAAGTCTGTGCATTTGTATTTCGCAGTGCGTTTAGAATGAGCAAGTACTGTTTTCTTGTTGTTGCTCTCAGCCTTGCTTCACTAGCCTGGTCCCATATCTGCTTGTGCTGTTTTGCCAACCCCAATTGCCCTTGTCATGCCAAACGACCATAAGAAGCCAAGACAGCACAAATAGATCTAGTGCCAGGCTATCGCTCCATCAGAGTTGAATAGAATGTGAGTCCAGTTCCCAAGTCTGTATAATGAGCCCCTGTCTGTTCTGCCCATGGCCAGCCAACAGGGGGCCATGCCTCCCTCTCTGGAGTCCCAGGCAGAATTAGCAAACTGTGTGGTGTCGTCTTACCCTCCTCTTTCAATGCACCTCTTTTTCCCTCCCGTCCCAACCTGCTTGAGAAAAGAGAGAGAGTAGGAGTCTATATTTTCATAGAAAGAATGACTTTGGTTGTTAGAGAAGCCCGTAGCCAGAAAGCTGCTGCAGTGCTCTGCTCAGTAGATCAGGGTCAGGGTATCTGCTAGTGTAGGTGACAGGGGGATGGGGGAGGGATTAAAAACCCTTCATCTGCTTTTGCATAAATCCATGCTATACGCCACAGCGTTGGCTAATATGATTTGTATTGTAACTCATTCAGCCGGGGGCTATGTCTGTTCTGTGCACACGCTGTCATTTGACCTGCACAGCGGTGGTTTTAGCTTTTGTGTTGGAAAGCCATTAAAATTGAAAAAGAAGGGAAGTGGTAAGATTGTGGTCGATAGACAGCCAGTATGCCTCGATAGACAGCCAGTATGCCTCGATAGACAGCCAGTATGCCTCGATAGATAGCCGGTATGCCTCGATAGACAGCCGGTATGCCTCGATAGACAGCCGGTATGCCTCGATAGACAGCCGGGATGCCTCGATAGACAGCCGGTATGCCTCGATAGATAGCCGGTATGCCTCGATAGACAGCCTGTATGCCTCGATAGACAGCCGGTATTCCTCGATAGACAGCCGGTATACCTCGATAGACAGCCGGTATGCCTCGATAGACAGCCAGTATGCCTTGATAGACAGCCAGTATGCCTCGATAGACAGCCAGTATGCCTCGATAGACAGCCGGTATTCCTCGATAGACAGCCGGTATGCCTCGATAGACAGCCAGTATGCCTCGATAGACAGCCGGTATACCTCGATAGACAGCCGGTATGCCTCGATAGACAGCCGGTATGCCTCGATAGACAGCCAGTATGCCTCGATAGACAGCCAGTATGCCTCGATAGACAGCCGGTATTCCTCGATAGACAGCCGGTATGCCTCGATAGACAGCCAGTATGCCTCGATAGACAGCCAGTATGCCTCGATAGACAGCCAGTATGCCTTAGACAAATCCCTGGTGAGAGTGGTGTAGCCTGTTCTCTGCTTGACAAACAGATTCAGATTCACTTGACTCTATTCTTGTGTGTCATATTCAGATTCACTTTGACTCTATTCTTGTCTCATATTGCCAAACTTAACATGCACACTATTAACCCCACAAAACATAAAAATGCATTTTTATCTCTTGATAATGTGATGATTATGTGACTTGTGAAACCCAGTCCTGACCTGTTGACATTCTAGCTTTTACATTTTTCCTCCATAGCAAATCACAGTCTCTCTCATGCAAATAATAAACGTATTCAAAAGACTAGCCCATTGTCTCAGACTTCTGTAACGATCTTCTCTGCTGCAGTACAGTGCATTGTGGGAAAGCCATCGTCAATGCAGGGGCCTTCTCCAGATGGGCTGCACCTCTCAGGTTACACCGCATTTTTCAGCCCCCTTTCTCTCTCTCTCCACCGCCAGCCCTGCACTCCAGCCCCCTCAGCCCTTCTCAATCTCCCACTCTCTCTCTCTTTTTCTCTCTCTCTCTCTGTCTCTCTCTCTCTCTACCCCCACCCCGGCCCCCTCTGCCCTCTCTCTCTCTCTACCCCCACCTCGGCCCCCTCTGCCCTCTCTCCTCTCTCTCTCTCTCTACCCCCACCTCGGCCCCCTCTGCCCTCTCTCCTCTCTCTCTCTCTCTACCCCCACCCCGGCCCCCTCTGCCCTCTCTCTCTCTACCCCCACCTCGGCCCCCTCTGCCCTCTCACCTCTCTCTCCCTCTCTACCCCAACCCTGGCCCCCTCTGCCCTCTCTCTCTCTCTCTCTCTCTCTCTCTCTACCCCAACCCCGGCCCCAGTTGGGCTGAGGGCAGAGACAGAGACAGCCGTGCCTGTACTCCACTAATGCACGCAGGGGCATTAGTGAAATGAGATTAGGACCCATCGTTCTTACGCCAGTGTCTGTCTGGGCCGGAGGGAGGGTAACAGAGGTGGTGTGAGTTAATAGTGTTGCTGGGGAAGGTGTGGAGGCCATTATTGGGGCGTAAGGGGAGACTAGAGGATGCAGCATCAGCACATGCTGATAGGCTGTCAATATTTTTGGGTGATAGGAAGGAGAGGTTAGAGAAGAGGTGAAATGTGTTACACGTTGGTGCAATTCATTTAACCCAATTAAAACTTTATACAGCTGTAAGTGAAACAAAACATGCCTTTCCATGTAAATATTTAGTCTAATCTATGATGAAACAGGTAGAGCATATGTTAACTATCATAGTTATAACCCACTATGAGACAGAGTGGAGCACTTAGTACACTGATAGTAAATGTTGCTATAATTCAGAATGATCCCCTGGTTCATCCAACACATTTCATGTGTAGCTAACAAGTGTGTGTGTAGAAGTGTATACTGTGGAGTCTTGTTCAGCCCCACCCCCTCTCCTCCCATCTCCCAAGGCTGGTGCTGGGACGAGGGGAGGGAGTGGAGATTATCCCCTGTGCTGGAGTATTAAGAAACGATTAGTGGAGATTAAAGGCCTGCCTCAGAGTCTGGTCGACTCCGGGCAACAAGAATGTCCCCCCCCCCCCCCCCGTGGAGACGAATCAATATCAATACGCCTCCTACTACTACTGTGTGTATTTGTGTTTGTGTGTAGGTACTGTGTACAACTGAGGACCAGCACACAGAGCACACACAGCCACTCCCATAGACTCCTGTCAGAGAGAACCACTTAGTTGCATATTCAATATCCAATCAATTTTAGAGTAGGTTTGTTATAGCTCAATCAAGGGCAGCGGGCAATGATGTCATATGTAATAAAATGATATGCTATCGATATTATGAGGCTTGACTGCAGTGAATTGTCCTAACTGAGTGGTATTCCATTGGACAGAGTAGCTTAGTGCTGAAACATAACTGGATGGTGTTCAGTTGGCACGAAACGGAAGAAAACGGTCAGAAACTGAGTAAAACAGGGAGGTACTATCTGAATCTATCCAATAAGAAACGCTAGTTTTCGCTTTCTGTTGCAAACCACTTTATTACAGTGTGTCCTTATGAACAAGACCTTGGTTTCAGGGGGCATGTAGAGCAGTCTTCAGCCTTTACAAGTCAGGTCACCGCATCACCGAGCCCCCTGACAGACATCCGCATGGATCCGACTGCTGCCACCATTAGCTGATTACATCACCACCACCCACCTCACTGACCGTACCGGCTTACCATAGCACCTTTCATCAGTGAGCCTGCCTTCATCAGACACTGGAGATGAAACCGTTAACATGAAGCCTGCGTCCTAAATGGCACCCTATTATAGTGCACTACTTTTGACCAGGGCCCATGCACTATAGGGAATAAGGGGCCATTTGGGACGCAGAATGCTGTGGTGTTAGGCGTATGGGTGCTGTGGTGTTAGGCGTATGGGTGCTGTGGTGTTAGGCGTATGGGTGCTGTGAGGTGTTAGGCGTATGGGTGCTGTGAGGTGTTAGGCGTATGGGTGCTGTGAGGTGTTAGGCGTATGGGTGCTGTGAGGTGTTAGGCGTATGGGTGCTGTGAGGTGTATGGGTGCTGTGAGGTGTTAGGTGTATGGGTGTTGTGAGGTGTTAGGTGTATGGGTGCTGTGAGGTGTATGGTGCTGTGAGGCGTATGGGTGCTGTGAGGTGTTAGGTGTTGTGAGGTGTTAGGTGTATGGGTGTTGTGAGGTGTTAGGTGTATGGGTGCTGTGAGGTGTATGGGTGCTGTGAGGTGTTAGGCGTATGGGTACTGTGTGGTGTTAGGCGTATTGGTGCTGTGAGGTGTTAGGTGTATGGGTGTTGTGAGGTGTTAGGTGTTAGGTGTATGGGTGTTGTGAGGTGTTAGGCGTATGGGTGCTGTGAGGTGTATGGGTGCTGTGAGGTGTTAGGTGTATGGGTGCTGTGAGGTGTTAGGTGTATGGGTGTTGTGAGGTGTTAGGTGTATGGGTGCTGTGAGGTGTATGGGTGCTGTGAGGTGTTAGGCGTATGGGTACTGTGTGGTGTTAGGAGTATTGGTGCTGTGAGGTGTTAGGTGTTAGGTGTTGTGAGGTGTTAGGTGTTAGGTGTATGGGTGTTGTGAGGTGTTAGGCGTATGGGTGCTGTGAGGTGTTAGGCGTATGGGTGCTGTGAGGTGTATGGGTGCTGTGAGGTGTTAGGCGTATGGGTGCTGTGAGGTGTATGGGTGCTGTGAGGTGTTAGGTGTATGGGTGTTGTGAGGTGTTAGGTGTATGGGTGCTGTGAGGTGTATGGGTGCTGTGAGGCGTTAGGCGTATGGGTGCTGTGAGGTGTTAGGTGTATGGGTGCTGTGAGGTGTATGGGTGCTGTGAGGTGTTAGGCGTATGGGTACTGTGTGGTGTTAGGCGTATTGGTGCTGTGAGGTGTTAGGTGTATGGGTGCTGTGAGGTGTATGGGTGCTGTGAGGTGTTAGGCGTATGGGTACTGTGTGGTGTTAGGCGTATTGGTGCTGTGAGGTGTTAGGTGTATGGGTGTTGTGAGGTGTTAGGTGTTAGGTGTTAGGTGTATGGGTGTTGTGAGGTGTTAGGCGTATGGGTGCTGTGAGGTGTTAGGCGTATGGGTGCTGTGAGGTGTATGGGTGCTGTGAGGTGTTAGGCGTATGGGTGCTGTGAGGTGTATGGGTGCTGTGAGGTGTTAGGTGTATGGGTGTTGTGAGGTGTTAGGTGTATGGGTGCTGTGAGGTGTATGGGTGCTGTGAGGTGTTAGGCGTATGGGTGCTGTGAGGTGTTAGGTGTATGGGTGTTGTGAGGTGTTAGGTGTATGGGTGCTGTGAGGTGTTAGGTGTATGGGTGTTGTGGGGTGTTAGGCGTATGGGTGCTGTGAGATGTATGGGTGCGGTGAGGTGTTAGGTGTATGGGTGCTGTTTGGTGTTAGGCGTATGGGTGCTGTGAGGTGTTAGGTGTATGGGTGCTGTGAGGTGTATGGGTGCTGTGAGGTGTTAGGCGTATGGGTGCTGTGAGGTGTATGGGTGCTGTGAGGTGTTAGGTGTATGGGTGCTGTGAGGTGTTAGGTGTATGGGTGCTGTTTGGTGTTAGGCGTATGGGTGCTGTGAGGTGTTAGGCGTATGGGTGCTGTGAGGTGTATGGGTGCTGTGAGGTGTTAGGAGTATGGGTGCTGTGAGGTGTATGGGTGCTGTGAGGTGTTAGGCGTATGGGTGCTGTGAGGTGTTAGGTGTATGGGTGTTGTGAGGTGTTAGGTGTATGGGTGCTGTGAGGTGTATGGGTGCTGTGAGGTGTTAGGCGTATGGGTGCTGTGAGGTGTTAGGTGTATGGGTGTTGTGAGGTGTTAGGTGTATGGGTGTTGTGAGGTGTTAGGCGTATGGGTGCTGTGAGGTGTATGGGTGCGGTGAGGTGTTAGGTGTATGGGTGTTGTGGGGTGTTAGGCGTATGGGTGCTGTGAGGTGTATGGGTGCGTGAGGTGTTAGGTGTATGGGTGCTGTTTGGTGTTAGGCGTATGGGTGCTGTGAGGTGTTAGGCGTATGGGTGCTGTGAGGTGTATGGGTTCTGTGAGGTGTTAGGCATATGGGTGCTGTGAGGTGTATGGGTGCTGTGAGGTGTTAGGTGTATGGGTGTTGTGAGGTGTTAGGTGTATGGGTGCTGTGAGGTGTTAGGCGTATGGGTGCTGTGAGGTGTATGGGTGCTGTGAGGTGTTAGGTGTATGGGTGTTGTGAGGTGTTAGGTGTATGGGTGCTGTGAGGTGTAAGGTGTATGGTGTATGGGCGCTGTGAGGTGTTAGGCGTATGGGGTGCTGTGAGGTGTTAGGCGTTTGGGTGCTGTGAGGTGTTAGGCGTATGGGTGCTGTGAGGTGTTAGGCGTATGGGTGCTGTGAGGTGTTAGGCGTATGGGTGCTGTGAGGTGTATGGGTGCTGTGAGGTGTTAGGTGTATGGGTGCTGTGAGGTGTTAGGCGTATGGGTGCTGTGAGGTGTTAGGCGTATGGGTGCTGTGAGGTGTTAGGCGTATGGGTGCTGTGAAGTGTAAGGTGTATGGTGTATGGGCGCTGTGAGGTGTTAGGCGTATGGGTGCTGTGAAGTGTAAGGTGTATGGTGTATGGGTGTTGTGAGGTGTTAGGTGTATGGGTGCTGTGAGGTGTAAGGTGTATGGTGTATGGGCGCTGTGAGGTGTTAGGCGTATGGGTGCTGTGAGGTGTTAGGCGTATGGGTGCTGTGAGGTGTTAGGCGTATGGGTGCTGTGAGGTGTTAGGCGTATGGGTGCTGTGAAGTGTTAGGCGTATGTCAGTACACGTACATTACTGCTAGTGTTGAGTTACTATTTACATTTGACATTTTAGTCATTTAGCAGACGCTCTTATCCAGAGCGACTTACAGTTAGTGAGTGCATACATTTTTTCATACTTGCCCTCCGTGGGAAACAAACCCACAACCCTGGCGTTGCAAGCGCCATGCTCTACCAACTGAGCTACATGGGGCCCTATGTGCACTTAGTGATTACTTCCTGCTACTTTGTTAATTCCTATTTGTAGTGTATACTTCATTCTATAAATCCCAAGAATATGTTTGGGTGGACAAAATGACAAACGGTGATGGTAAGAATCAATCTCGACACACAGAACCAAATCTTGTGTCTGCGCTGGCCAGCTACTCGATTGGAGTCGATTCATTGATGTAGCAGTCTGTCACGAGAGACTAGGTAAGAATGAATGTGGCTTTAATTCCCTGTATAGGTGCTTATTTTAGAGAGAGAGAGGACAAGGCCTGCTTCCCAGAAAGCGTTCTAATAAGGCTTTTTTAATCTGGTGCTACAAGTTGACGCACACGTGTGCCACGCTCCTACAACCCCCATGGCTAGCTGCCCTTTAACCCACAACATCCCCCTCCCACATCAACACACACGATTTAGAGATCCTCTCAAAATTGTCTCCTTAAAATGTCTCATGAACAAGCACTCCAATACGGAGAAGATAGGAAAGCAGGGAACAACAGGACATGGTGTATCTTTCCATCCATGAGGTTGTAACCTGCTTCCTCTGCTGTAATCTGGGAGGCAGAGTGGGATGTGCATTGACGCCTGACGGATTAGGGCCCGAACCAACGTCTCTCTCTCCCACTCCGCAACAGAAGGGCCCAGCTAGCAAATCCCAGGCTTTAACCAGGGGGAGGGCTGCACAGTGCAATACAGCTTATGATGTAACCAGGACCCTGACCGTCCGTCACGACAGGCTCTGGGTGTGTGTGTGTGGCGGGTATGGGGGATGACAGGGGAGTGTATAGAGGTCATTGAGTTTTCATGGCAGGGTAACTACATCCATATGTGATAAACCATGTAGAAAATGAGGGAGAATGAGATGGGATGACAAAACAAGTCCAACAACCACCAATATAGTGTCTGGGGTGATGAATAATAGTAGGGGTTTGGAAAGGAAGTATTTCACCTTCAGAGTTCAATGATGACACTGGCTAGTGTGACCGGTGAACAGTAGTCACTTTATTGGGAGAGCACATGGACCGCTTGTTTGGTGTAATTCAGTCACCTTTCTAACATATTTCCCAAATCATGAATACTACGGAGAGGATTCTCTGTAGTGAGCTGGATTTATTCCTACCGTCATATCAAACCAGACTGAAAGACTGCACATGTATTCTGTACAAATACAAAAGTCATTGAATGCTCTGTAGTATACAGTACGCCCCCCTCAATTTATAAAATGATTTAGAATACGTTCCTACCACTGTTTAAAAAATACTCAAAAGGGATAGATGCTACTCATGCATTGCAGACCACAATGGTGATATGCTCTGGAGTCAAAATGGCTGCCTAGCCAGGTCGTCAAATATTCAGCACAAAGAATATCTTACTATTATATCCTGAGTCTTCACAAATCCCAGCATGTGTGTGGAGTGGACTACAGTACAATAAACCACACAACAACAGGTAACATATTTCAAAAGTAATGTTTCATTGGAATCATTCTAGGCAGTGAAGTGTCTTACAGTGGACAGTTGATAATTGGGACGCTTCGTAAACTTCCACGGTACAAGAGGAACATTGACTAATATAGCAGGGGGTGGAATTAGTGGAAAGGTTCCTGGGTTTCGGCATAACCTGATTGCATATGAAGTCTATGACAACAGAGGAGAGTGTGATTTGGGAACCACATTCTATAACAAACATGGAATAATATTCACACAGACATAGTACCAAAACATCATTAATGGGACTGTGATATAGGTTCAGAATTAAAAGGTGAATCGGTGGTGGTGGCTTCCCCCTTGGCTTTTTGGTTAATCTTTAAGTAAAGGTTAAGGTGTAAAGAAATAAATACTAAATACTCTATAACCCTTGTCACACAATGCTCAACATCACAAAGCTAAAAAAGGAAATTGAAAAAAAACACAAAAAAAACATATTCTACTATATACACATAGTAAACACAATGCATTGATAAATCCGTCACTTTTTATTCCCCTGCAGATGTACATAAAAAATATTTTGTACATTGTACAGAGCGCAGCGTGTGGAGACCATAGAGAACGATAGAGGCCACTAGTGGCCAAAAGGCCGTATCAGCATGGGCAGCGTCATTGAGGGCTTCCACCATTTTGATGTAGTCAACTGGGTGGGACTTCCAACTTCATTGGCTGATCCGCATTGGCTGATCCGTCCTAGAGACCCTGTTGGAGTCATTTCCAACCGGGTTATCAGGTGGGATAAGCCAATCGTGAAGAAGAAAATGGACTACTTCGAAATGGAGATTGCCTCAATGGCGCTGCCCATGCTGTCACAGACACTATAACGGCACAGCTACAAAGATGAGTCCTCTATCTATCTCTATGGTGAAAACAGACTATCCCTCCCTCAGCTCCCGGCGGCAACCATTATGGGACACTTTTTTCCAGCAGCACACACCTGCAGAGGGAGGATTCAGTGTCACTGCTCGAGGGTCACTACCTCCACCGCCTGGCCGTCCAGTGTGACCGTGTTGTCGATGCGCGTGGCCACGGGCGCCATGGCCACTTGTACGGGCCGGTTCCCCTGGGCTAGGCTGGTAACCACCGTCTGGTACATGCTGACCGGGATCTGCACCAGGCCTGGAGAGAGACAGACGGGGGAATACAGGCTTAGACACACGGGCTGCATATCAATAGCCTAAAGTAGCCTTCTCTTCTGTTCTCCATCTACCTAAATGTGCGTTTGTTAAATGTTTAATGTCTTTATTTGTCAATTGTAATTGTTTGTAATGTCTTTTTAGTTATGTGTCAGACCCCAAGAAGACTAGCTGATGTCATGGCATCAGCTAAGGGGGATCCTAATAAAAATGTAAATTCCATATTTTCTTGTCTGATGTTATAAATGTAATTGTGAAGTGAAGTATACATTTCCCAGAATGAGGGAACAATCCATTTTTCTAGGCTATTCTATATTTTGGCCACACATACAATGCAGTATTGACGAAGGGACTGGTGAAATGGATAAATGACAATTGACCATTTTAGTTCTTCTGTAAAGTGCCTTGGTCAATAGGGGTCTTTAAGGGGGTTAGGGCCTGAGAGAGAGCCGTGCTAGAGTCAAACCGTTTTAGGCAGCCATTTTAGAAAGAGGCTGCATTGCAGAACAATGGTCCAATTGAGCCTGAGACTGCCTCTCCTCTCTGCCCAGCTGTGTGTGTGTGTGTGTGTGTGTGTGTGTGTGTGCCTGGGGATTATTACTGCAGTCACGTGGGTCTCTGCCCAGCCCCACAAGCTGTCACAGTGTCACAGGCTAGGGGAAGAAGGTCAGAGCTGGGTATGGTGGCGGGCGGATACGCGTGGCCATTCCACATTTCAATGATACACTGGCATAATAATAACTAATGCGGGCATTTAGGAAATGATACACAAATGTGATAAACAATATGATAAGCCACACCCCTTTACCTTTTCCACTAGGTAAGGAATCCAGACACCTCATTTATAGATAAGCCACACCCTTTTACCTTCTCCACTAGTTAAGGAATCCAGACACCTCATTTATAGATAAGCCACACCCCTTTGCCTTTTCCACTAGGTAAGGAATCCAGTATGGAAAAAAATATGTATGCACTCACTAACTGTAAGTCGCTCTGGATAAGAGTGTCTGCTAAATGACTAAAATGTAAATGTATAGATACAGTGGGGAAAAAAAGTATTTAGTCAGCCACCAATTGTGCAAGTTCTCCCACTTAAAAAGATGAGAGAGGCCTGTAATTTTCATCATAGGTACACGTCAACTATGACAGACAAATTGAGAAGAAAAAAAATCCAGAAAATCACATTGTAGGATGTTTAATGAATTTATTTGCAAATTATGGTGGAAAATAAGTATTTGGTCACCTACAAACAAGCAAGATTTCTGGCTCTCACAGACCTGTAACTTCTTCTTTAAGAGGCTCCTCTGTCCTCCACTCATTACCTGTATTAATGGCACCTGTTTGAACTTGTTATCAGTATAAAAGACACCTGTCCACAACCTCAAACAGTCACACTCCAAACTCCACTATGGCCAAGACCAAGACCAAAGAGCTGTCAAAGGACACCAGAAACAAAATTGTAGACCTGCACCAGGCTGGGAAGACTGAATCTGCAATAGGTAAGCAGCTTGGTTTGAAGAAATCAACTGTGGGAGCAATTATTAGGAAATGGAAGACATACAAGACCACTGATAATCTCCCTCGATCTGGGGCTCCACGCAAGATCTCACCCCGTGGGGTCAAAATGATCACAAGAACGGTGAGCAAAAATCCCAGAACCACACGGGGGGACCTAGTGAATGACCTGCAGAGAGCTGGGACCAAAGTAACAAAGCCTACCATCAGTAACACACTACGCCGCCAGGGACTCAAATCCTGCAGTGCCAGACGTGTCCCCCTGCTTAAGCCAGTACATGTCCAGGCCCGTCTGAAGTTTGCTAGAGTGCATTTGGATGATCCAGAAGAGGATTGGGAGAATGTCATATGGTCAGATGAAACCAAAATATAACTTTTTGGTAAAAACTCAACTCGTCGTGTTTGGAGGACAAAGAATGCTGAGTTGCATCCAAAGAACACCATACCTACTGTGAAGCATGGGGGTGGAAACATCATGCTTTGGGGCTGTTTTTCTGCAAAGGGACCAGGACGACTGATCCGTGTAAAGGAAAGAATGAATGGGGCCATGTATCATGAGATTTTGAGTGAAAACCTCCTTCCATCAGCAAGGGCATTGAAGATGAAACGTGGCTGGGTCTTTCAGCATGACAATGATCCCAAACACACCGCCCGGGCAACGAAGGACTGGCTTCGTAAGAAGCATTTCAAGGTCCTGGAGTGGCCTAGCCAGTCTCCAGATCTCAACCCCATAGAAAATCTTTGGAGGGAGTTGAAAGTCCGTGTTGCCCAGCGACAGCCCCAAAACAACACTGCTCTAGAGGAGATCTGCATGGAGGAATGGGCCAAAATACCAGCAACAGTGTGTGAAAACCTTGTGAAGACTTACAGAAAACGTTTGACCTGTGTCAGTGCCAACAAAGGGTATATAACAAAGTATTGAGAAACTTTTGTTATTGACCAAATACTTATTTTCCACCATAATTTGCAAATAAATTCATAAAAAATCCTACAATGTGATTTTCTGGAAAAAAAATCTCATTTTGTCTGTCATAGTTGACGTGTACCTATGATGAAAATTACAAGCCTCTCTCATCTCTTTAAGTGGGAGAACTTGCAGAATTGGTGGCTGACTAAATACTTTTTTCCCCACTGTAAGCCACACCCCTTTACCTTATCCACTAGGTAAAGGATCCAGACACGTCATTTATAAAATGTGCTTAGTTTAAATACCACATTTGAGTCCTAAAATGTAATGTGAGAAAATGCAATTTATAAAATGTCTGTCTACACAAGCACTAATACAGTCTAAATGATGTAACAGCGTTTCATTTATAAATCACTAAACGTAATGCCAGGTAAATCACCTTTGGTCGACTCGTATGATCAATCTGCGTGTACAGGTTTTCTCTAAATGAGGCCCCAGGTCCCCCTCTGCAGTAGTCTAATAAGCCCCCTTGGCCCAGCTAAGTGACAGAATCAAGTTGTGTTGATTCAGGTAATGATGATTGTGTAGTAGCAGGGCTTACAATATATATGGGGGGGGGGGGGGGCAGTCTGGCACAGTAAGTTTACCATGTCTTGTTTTGTGGTGTTTTGACTGATTTCAAGTCAATGACAATATGGAAAAATTCGCTAGCTTAACATACGTTTCCCATGCCAATAAAGCCCTTAAATTGAATTGAAATTGAATTGAGAGAGAGAGCACGGTGCTTACTGAGTCAAGTACCAGGCCAAGCCGCTCACACTTCACTTACTGTGACATTGAGGGCCATGGTCGACGGGTGTGTGTATGTGTGAGTGTGTATGTGTGCTAGGGACAAAGCTAGCCAATCAGGCAGCACTTCAAACAGCGGCCCCTCCACTCTCCCATTATGTTGATTAGGTAAAGGTCAACAGGCTCAGGAGTACTGGGCCAGCAGGTGAAGGGGCTGGTTGTTAGCTGAGTGGTGCCTGCTGCTAGCTAACAGACTAAGGATGTGTCCCAAATTACAACCTATTCCCTATACAATGCACTACTTTTGACCACGGCCCATAGGGCTAAGGTCAAAAGTAGTGAACTATATAGGGAATAGGGTGCCATTTGGGATGCAATCTAACAGCAGAAGCTACAAGGGAAGGAAGTTTAGCACTGTGGCTTCTACCAACTGGCTAAAATACCCCCCTTGTAGAATGATGGCGCACGGAAGGGGCTCCAGCTATCCCACAATGTATTTTCATAGCCTCAGGCGCCACGGTTCTGCCGCCTCCCTCCCTGTCCATTCACAAAACAGAGTGCCTGAGTTTTAGCCGCTTCACAAAAAGCCACAACAGATGGGGTATCCACTAGATAACACAGCCACAAAGTCAAAATTGGCTACAAACATTTGCTTTTTGGTCTTAATTTAAGGTTAGGGTTAGGCATAAGGTTAGCAGTGTTGTTAAAGTTAGGTTTAAAATCAGATTTTAAGAAGATAAATTGTAGAAATGGGTGGGGTTTAGTCATAATTGTAATTGTAGTCCCCTGTAGCTCAGTTGGTAGAGCATGGCGCTTGCAATGCCAGGGTTGTGGGTTCGTTTCCCACGGGGGGCCAGTATAAAAATGTATGCACTCACTAACTGTAAGTCGCTCTGGATAAGAGCGTCTGCTAAATGACTAAAATGTAAATGTAATAATATAATTATGACTTTGTGGCTGTGTTAACTAGTGACGACCCAACAGATGGGCATCTTAAAAAGGTAGCCATTTTGCAAATGACAGTATGATGCATGTCCAAATCATACCGTCAGATCACTCCTGTGAAACATACACACCCAATAGGGACAGCTTTAACGTCACTTAGGAGAAAAGCATTCGATTCTCTCTGCAATGCAATGTGACTAAAATGATAGGCAGGCACATTGTGGGGGGCAAGAAGGCTTCCTGATGTCCATTTCTTTAAATGTAGTTGTAATGCTTGCTAATCAGCTTTGGTGTTCAAAGACACGCCTCGCTCCTGTCCTAATGGCCTTCCTCCTAATGCAGCCTGTGGGCAGTGGTAGAGGAGGGGACAGTGTGTGTGTGTCACCATGCGGCCGGTTGCTGTCCGGTCCCAGAGCGCTGACAGCTGGCCCAGTGATTAGACTATGGACTGATAATGGAGTGGATCAAAGCCTCTTTAGCAGGAGCTCTTCAGGGAGATGACAACACCCCCGTGCCTGGGGGGAAGAGGCGTGTGTGTGTGTTTGTGTGTGCGTGTGTGTGTGAAGGGGGTAGGGATTGTCACCAGCAGGGGCATGGCCCACTGTAGGACAGGGGAGTGGTGTGAAGAGACAGGAAACTAGCCCTGAAGGAGGAGAGGGAGGACTTGAAGGATGGGAGTTAGGTTGAGGGATGGAGTTTCTGGAACGGTGGTGGTGGATGAAAACGGCTGTTGAGATCATGATGTAACCATCAACTGACGTGGGCTGTTATCATACAACCTGAAAGATTTTAATGAACTGTAATCAGTATGTATTGTAAATATGCATCTACAGTATGAACGGTCTGCAGTAGGGTTGTAGAGGAATAGTATGGATTAATAGAATGGTGGACATACTGACTAACACAGGTCTCTGGTGTCCACGCCCACCATCTGTTGCATCAACACCGAGTAGACTAGAATAGAGAAGCTCACTGGCTGCTCCTGTCCTGTCTCATTCCCTCACATACTGACCAGACCTGGGTTAAAATACATGCCTATTTAAGTATTTGAAATATTAATTTTCTTGTTTTGAAATGTATTTGAAAGTAATTAAAATACAGTAAATAGTATTGGAACCCAGGTGTGAAACTGACACTACTGTGTACATGGGAAGACTAGACTCAATAGAGGAAATGCTATTGGTTAAAAAAACACCTTCACTAATATGTCCAGGCGTTGCCACAACCCAAGAATGATACTTATCAACACTCATTTTATGTGGACCTTACCTTCTGGGGTAAAAGCAGAAAGTACACATGAAAATCCACAACTAAAGTACAGGACCAAATATCCATTCATACCAATTCCCTTGTTAAATGCACACTGAAACCTCCCACCTTGTTGAAAACCTCCTATAGCCTTTTAGTGATTTGCATATGCCACCCTACCAGCCAATTGGACTGATTTGAAGATGAAAGGAGCGCTGGACTTGCTCTGAATGTAATTAATTATATAAATCTAGTGTAAACAAAGTATCATTAACATTCAGTTAACATTCAAACAAGGAAACTGGACCAGTTGTAGTCACTTAATGAAACACAAGGGCAGAGTAGAGTTCAGGTAGGCCGCCGCGCTACAGCAAACAAATTCTCCACTGAATTAGTCCTTTTGGACGTTTTTCTTGCTAAGCCCTTTTGTTGGCATGGACAGAGTATCTAGTATGAGCCACACACACACGCAAGCACACATAAACAGCACTGCTGGGGAACCTGGGTTATCCTAGCGAGAGCAGGGGGACAGGTGTGTGTGTGTGTGTGCATGTATGTTCTGTGTTACTTGTTGCTGACACCCCCAGACAGGTCATCATGATATGGGAGGATTATGTTAAACTGTGTGATTTGGTTGTTTTGTATGCATGGTGTCTAGCTATATGAAACAATGGGCCAGTTGAATGTTAGGGAAGTGTTGTTGGAACGTTAGGGCAGTGTTGTTGGAACGTTAGGGCAGTGTTGTTGGAACGTTAGGGCAGTGTTGTTGGAACGTTAGGGCAGTGTTGTTGGAACGTTAGGCCAGTGTTGTTGGAACGTTAGGGCAGTGTTGTTGGAACGTTAGGGCAGTGTTGTTGGAATGTTAGGGCAGTGTTGTTGGAATGTTAGGGCAGTGTTGTTTGATTGTTAGGGCTATGTTGTTTGAATTGACATTGACATTTTTACTTTTTAGCCATTTAGCAGACACTCTTATCCAGAGCGACTTACAGTTAGTGCATTCATCTTAAGATAGCTAGGTGGGACAAGCACATATCAAGTCGTAGTAAGAATACTTTTCCTCAGTAAAGTGGGGGGGGGGGGGGGGGGGGGGGGTTAAGTGCGAGTGTTAGTTCACAAAAGGCATTTTTTTTGTTTTGATAGGGTAGTGTTGTTTGAATGTTAAGGCTGTGTTGTTTGAATGGTATGAGGAGTGTCAGTGGAGTATTTCACATTGATTTATACAGGTGAGTCAATTACCTGACAATAGTTGTTGAGAGGTTGTGTGGTACGTACCGCTGCCATCCTGCACTCCAGTCAGTGCTCCTACAGCAGCCGCCGTTTCCCCGGCCAGGACGATTTGCCCTCCTCCCTGTAGGGTGGCCTCAGCCAGCGTCGCCACCGCATGGGCCGCAGCCTCACTGCAACACAATCACACTCACAGGTTAGAGATGGAAAGGAGTGGATGCATGGCGATTTGTCCACCCTACTCATCAGGCCTCCAAACGTTGTTGACAGATTGGTGGACACTGACATCTATAAGGAGAGGGGACAACAACCCAAGACCCAACCCTGACAGTATGGTGCTGGCAGAGGCCCAACATTAGCCTACAGTTGACAGTCTGACACCTGTAGAAGAGCCTCGGTCTCTCACCCAGACATCCACTTCAACTTCTCACATCTGAAGGTGAGTAAGGCAGCGGACCATTGCACATACTTGGCTCTGCATTGGGACACTCTTTAAAACAATACACCCATCCTCCCACCACTCCCAAACCGACCCCAGTGCCCCAGGGACTGCTGACAAGGAATGGGGTTATTAGAACATGGGGGATGGAGGCGTTATAAGCATATTTTCTGCCATGGTCAACTTTGGGAATCTGTTACATATTCCTGAACAGGCATACTAACTTCTAGTCCTCCTCTTCCAGGCAAACGAGACAGGAAATATTATCAACACCCAAGAGTTTCATCCACAAACATTCATAGAATGACTGTTTACATCTCACTTTTATAGAACAAACTAAAGATCACACTGACAAGAATTGACATATCCCGTTTCAACCACTGGCATAATGAGAACATCTACTAGGATAAAAGTAAGCTCTCTTTTTGAAAAAAACAAAAGCCTTTTCCCTCCTCAGTGGGGGTTGGGAAACAGGGACAGAAGGTTCTGGCAAAGTGCAGAGAGTGCCGTGCTGCTCACATGATGTAACCAGGAGGGAAGGAGGAAGGGAGGAGGAAGGGTGAGGGAGGAAGGGGACTCAGGTGGGTACCTGTAACAAGCCCCAATGGGAACCCCTAGACACTGGAGGAAATGACTCCGAACTACCGTAGTGTCAATGAGTGCACCGCTAGCATCTTCACACTTAATACACACCATAGGTTCCAAAAAAGCTAATGACCAATTTTAGCAGTTTTACTGTTTAGTTCACATAGACCCGTTACCACACTTTTGTGAAAAGCGCAATCTCATTCAGCAGTGGTTTTCTGAGGAATAAATGTAGTGGCTGATTGGTTGGTTAGCAACCACTTCACACCCCAGAAACCAGGCGAGGCAGTTCATTACACAGGTAACGACTAATTAATTAACTAAAATTAAACACTGAAATGGGAGGAAAAAGCAGCTGACCCCATGTCCCTATGGAACCCTTAGTTTCCTGCCCCAACAGTCCCCTCCTTCTGACATCACAGGTGTTATACAACTACCTATGCAATTAGAGACTTTGGGAATAACACTATTCAGCCTAGTTGCCTGCCCCTCCCTTGCTACGGCTGCAGAACCCAGGGCCTCATGTCAGTACTTGCTGATATGAATACACCTAGATGCACTTTGTGCACGTTGTAAGATGCCTCATTGCCAATGCAAGCACTGTCCTTAAAGGCCCAATGCAGCCGTCTTTATCTCAATATCAAATCATTTATGGGTAACAATTAAGTACCTTACGTGATTGTTTCCAATTAAAATGGTTAAAACTAAGATAGCTTCTTAGCAAAGGGCAATTTCTCAAGCAATTATTTTTCTAGGACTGTCTGGGAGTGGTCTGAGTGGGGAGGGGGAAATGGAAAATTAGCTGTTATTGGCAGAGGTTTGGAACTCTCTTTCTTATTGTTCTATTAACTAATTTACTGCATGGTGATGTCACCATGGAAGGTCAAAACTCCATCCCACCAAAACAGCTCTTCCACAAAAATGGCATTATCATAATTTCACATTATTCTTCCAACCTCATAGTGTGGAAATATATATATAAAGCACAGGAAAATCACGTTTTTGACTGCACTGGGCCTTTAAGTAGACATCGATGGGACATCCAATGGCTGTGGTATCTGTGTGTTGCCATTATGAAGGCTGGTCCCCAGACTATGTACTCTCAATAGTCACCTACTCCCAGAGTCAGTGCAGATATAGCATTTTGCCTGATTGTCCGCAATGCTGTTGAGTTGGACGATTTCGGCGCCTGGCTGGATGACCCTACCTGTCCCTTGAGACCAACCCACTCTCTCCTTCCCCCATCCTCCCTCCCCCCTCTCTCTTCCCCATCCTCCCTCCCCCACCCCTCTCTCTTCCCCCATCCTCCCTCCCCCACCCCTCTCTCTTCCCCCATCCTCACTCCTCTCTCTTTTCCCCCATCCTCCCTCCCCATCTCTCTCTCTTCCCCATCCTCCCTCCCCTCTCTTTTCCCCCATCCTCCCTCCCCCACCCCTCTCTCTTCCCCATCCTCCCTCCCCCACCCCTCTCTCTTCCACCATCCTCCCTCCTCTCTCTTTTCCCCCATCTCTCTCTCTTCCCCATCCTCCCTCCCCTCTCTTTTCCCCCATCCTCCCTCCCCCACCCCTCTTTCTTCCCCCATCCTCCCTCCCCCACCCCTTTCTCTTCCCCCATCCTCCCTCCCCTACCCCTCTCTCTCCCCCATCCTCCCTCCACCCACCCATTTCTCTGTGGTAATGTTCAGAAACTGCGTTTCACTCCGTCGGGTACTATCTGAACTGGTCCAATAAGAAATTCCTATTTTCTTTTTTTTTGGTACAGTGTGCCCTACGGTGTGTCCTACCCGTTAAGTGCCATGGTGACGGTGGCTCCCTGCTGCATCTCCTGGGAGGCGGCGACAGCGGCCTCTGCGAGGGACGCGACCGCCTGATTGGCCTCGGACGCCTGTGTGGTCTGTATGGTCATCTCCCCACCCTGCAGAGTCGCCCAGTTCTGCTCAACCTGGCCAGTAAGGAGGGATGGAGGGGGGAGGGAGAGAGCGGGAGGGATGGAAGGGGGAGGGAAGAGGGCGAGAAAAAAGATGGAGAGAGGAAGTCGTAAGAGAGATGGAGAGAGGAAGTCGTAAGAGAGATGGAGAGAGGAAGTCGTAAGAGAGATGGAGAGAGGAAGTCGTAAGAGAGATGGAGAGAGGAAGTCGTAAGAGAGATGGAGAGAGGAAGTCGTAAGAGAGATGGAGAGAGGAAGAGAGGAGGGGAAAGTGACAGAGAGAGGCAGAGTTAGAGTGTTTCTACACAACGACAAACATTTGTTGCCAAAAACGAGTAGGATTAACATAAAATGTGACGTAGATCTGCCGCTTACAATAAACTGTGGCGACACCTCCATCGGTAACGTGCGACACACCGACATATTCTGGTGAAGAGTAGAGAGAACTTGGTTTTCAGCAATAATATTGAAACAGAGTATGAAGTTGCATTTAAGGGTTACAGTACAGTAAATGACATGTTCCACAACAAGCGATGAAGGCATAGTGATTTATGACAATCCTACAAATATAATTTCATGCAAATTACAATAAACATGTTTTGTTGGCTAACATATTCAGACAACCCCTTTTTCGTGATATCCAATTTGTAGTTAGTCTTGTCCCATCGCTGCAACTCCCGTATGGACTCGGGAGAGGCGAATGTCGAGAGCCATGCGTCCTCCGAAACACGACCCCGCCAAGCCGCACTGCTCCTTGACACACTGCTTGCTTAACCCAGAAGCCAGCCGCACCAATGTGTCGGAGGAAACACCGTACAACTGGCGACCGAAGTCAGCGTGCATGCGCCCGGCCCGCCACAAGGAGTCACTAGAGCGCGATGGGACAAGGACATCCCGGCCTCCCCTAACCCGGACGACGCTGGGCCAATTGTGCGGCGCCTCAATGGTCTCCCGGTCGCGGCCGGCTTCGACACAGCCTGGGATTGAACCCGGGTCTGTAGTGACGCCTCTAGCACTGCGATGCAGCGCCTTAGACCGCCACGCCACTCGGGAGACCGGAACGCATAAAAGTTTTGAGTAATATAAAATTCAGTTTAAAACTAAAGCCTTGTATCGATCATCTCTTGAATATGAAATAGGACTACAAACCAACAACATTATTTATCCATGTGCGTGCACATCTATTGCTAGCAGTATCGCCGGATCCGAGAGTGTAAAGTGCACCACACAGTGTTCCATGTTCTACAACACTTAACATAATAAAAAAACAAGATTTGATTGGATGTATATAGCGCTTTGTACATCAGCGCAGGGTTTTTTCTGGATCAAAAAGGGGCTTAGGTGGTGGGCGTGGCAATGGGCCCGTGGGCGCAGCTGAATTTTAGATGGTGTAGAGTATTATTAGCATTTTATGCCAATTTCCTGCAGTTCTACACATTTCTCTACGGAGCTGAGATAATTTTTTGGGGAGTTTTAAATGTAAATTTCCTGCAATTCGACATATTTTGCCATGGAGCTGAGAGAAGATGTTGCAGTTTTAAAGCTAATTTCCTGAAATTCTATGCATTTTGCCATGGCTAATGCTGTGTTATTTTGCTCAAGCATAATAACAAAATCAATACTGCTAAATTCATTGTTTTTATTTTGGTGATTGTTAGTGATCAAAGATCATATTATACAAAAAACATTTTCTACATACTTTATATCTGTCGTTTAAGTTGACACTGAAAGTGTTTTTCCATCCCGAAAATCTATAAAAAATACAACATTTTTTCTCTCTCATGGTTTGGACTTAGGTGACCCGATAAAACGCGTAGGCGGCCCGCCCAAGGATTTCAATGGCAGAAAAATCCCTGTCAGCGCTTTAAATAGTAAGGGGGAAAATCACCTCATCCATGACCAATGTGTAGAACCCACCTGGGTGTGGTCTGGACAGCCCTTTTGCGCCAGAAAGCTCACCACACATCAACTATTGGGATGATATATGCCAATTAGGAATCAGGAGATGGTTAACATTAGCATCTCAAAAGTGGAAACGCTGTCCGCACACTGCAGAAAAACCATCTTCAGGCTTAAAACGCCATCAAAATCGTTTTGTATTTATTTATTAATTATAAAAGTGATAAAAGTGCATAGTGCCTAAAAGTGTACAATGGAGCAAGTTAGAGAAACCTTTCAGCTACATGCTATGTTCACTACTCTGTAACATTACCATCTAACACTCCTCATAGTATAGTAGTAAGAAGCCTTACACACAGGAGGGACTGCAATTACAACCGCATACAGTCATCAGATAGGAGAATCAGGTGTCTCTAAACATGTGTGTGTTCTGAGAGACAGTGATGAGAGGTGTGTTCTGTGTGTACCTCTCCGTCGTTCATAGTGTAGTTGACCTGGGCCACGGTCACCGTGCCCGGCAGCTCCGAGGCATCAGCCAGAGTGGCCACCGTCTGCCCTGTGCCCACCTGAGGGGCAGAGAGGGAAAAAGAGAGAGATAGAAGATGGTGGGGGGGAGGGAGAGAGAGAGAGAGAGAGAGAGAGAGAGAGAGAGAGAGAGATGAGAGAGAGAGGAGGGGGGAAAGGGAGATTACAATGGGCAGCTTGGCTTGAATACAAAACAGCTAAATCCTTCCCATGGATTATATCCCTCAAAATCTTCATCCAGGGAATCTTTTAATCACCACCTATAGGAAGAGAGGACTGCGCCATCTATAAGGAGGGAGGCCTGCACCATCTATAGGGAGGGAGGCCTGCACCATCTATAGGGAGGGAGGCCTGCACCATCTATAGGGAGGGAGGCCTGCACCATCTATAAGGAGGGAAGCCTGCACCATCTATAGGGAGGGAGGCCTGCACCATCTATAGGGAGGGAGGCCTGCACCATCTATAGGGAGGGAGGCCTGCACCATCTATAAGGAGGGAAGCCTGCGCAATCTATAGGGAGGGAGGCCTGCACCATCTATAGGGAGGGAACCC
This sequence comes from Coregonus lavaretus, assembly GCF_964263955.1. Classification (NCBI taxonomy): domain Eukaryota; kingdom Metazoa; phylum Chordata; class Actinopteri; order Salmoniformes; family Salmonidae; genus Coregonus; species Coregonus lavaretus. The sequence goes on along the minus strand of NC_139992.1, from coordinate 49,681,245 downwards.
TGCACCATCTATACAATTGTAAGAAAAACTCTGGATCCTGACCTGGGTTGCAAAATTACGGAAACTCTCCCTAAGTTCCCAGGTCTTTCCAAAGTCCCGGTTGGAGGACTCCCAGTTGGATGATTCTCTCCCAGCTTATTCCCTCCTGATTCTGGGAATCCTCCAAATCGGGATTTCCGAAAAACCTGGGAACTTTGGGAACATTCCCGGAATGTTGGGACCCTAATCCTGACCCAGCATTTAGGTGACTTTTGATCTGTGGAGTAGGGTGAAGTTGCCCCTAGACGCTGATCTTGGGTCAGTTTGGCATTTTCCCCACTAAAAAAGAAGCTGATCCTAGATCTGTGCCTAGGGGAAACTTCACCCCGGAGCTTGACCGAATAATGGTTAAGGGAGATCCTAGATCTGTACCTAGAGGGAAACCTGACCTGTATGAGGGAGACGGTGCCGTCGGGGTTGCTGATGGTCTGCACCACGGTCTGTGAGGGCACCAGGTGGGTGATGTTGTGGGTGGCCGTGGTCATGGCTGTATGCTGTGGCACCTGGTCCTCGAAGGCGTACAGCAGGTCCTCGCGCCCATGCTGCTTGTAGCAGTTCTTCACAATGGTCCGCAGCGCCTGCGTCCACGACACCTAGCAAGGGGCGCCACAGCAAGAGGAGATGTTATACAAGGGGACTGGTAGATCGGTTTGTGTTGTTCTGGGTTGTTTCCTGTACTCTGTAGTCTCAAAACCCAGACGGAATTACGCTACATTTCACTATAGTTTCACTTCACTAATTGATATAGTGCAGTGAAACGGAGCTGAATTTAGTATGGATTTTCAGGCCATGTAATCTGAGCTTTAGTTGTAATAAATAAGTAATGAATAAGTTATTTCCTTGCTATGATATTCTGATAGTATAATTTTTTTGTATATCGTTGTCTTTTATGTAAAAAAGTAACTCACAAAACAAAATGTACATCTGTATTCATTGATACCTATGCTTCATAAAAAAACATTTGAAACAGTAAATAAGTCATTTCTAAATAACAAAGTGCTGGATTGTCACTGGTAGAACTCTGTCCCACCAAGTTATTATTCTCTAACCGTCTCCACGACGTCCTACCTCTCTACCATATACCAGGGAGGTAATCCTCCTACCTCTCTACCATATTCAACATTGTAATGATACCAGGGAGGTAATCCTCCTACCTCTCTACCATATTCAACATTGTAATGATACCAGGGAGGTAATCCTCCTACCTCTCTACCATATTCAACATTGTAATGATACCAGGGAGGCAATTTGTTTCTCTCAGGCTCTCACCCTTTGTTTCTGCTCCTCAGTGCGCACGTCACTGCGCACGTTCGCCCAGGGGATGTCCTCGGGCCACCAGATGGGCTTGCAGCTCTCCTTGCCCCAGCCAGGCTTGCCCCGGCCCGTCGAATACTTCAGCATCTCTGGGATGAACGCTCGCAGCTGGGCCTGACCAGAGGAAACAAGATACAGGGGGTGAGTGGTACACACACACACACGCCCTTGACTAGGGGAAGGAAAGCGGTATTGATTATCTACTTGCAGCTTGCTGAGGTGGACTGGGCCCAGAAATAGGCTTTCTAAAAGGAGCCCAGACTTCACGGAGGTCTATCTACAGGCCAGTCTATGACTGTGGCTCCAGTCTGCCTCCCTGACTGACTGTGGAAGAATGCGAGGACTGATGAAGTAACATAATCTAGGCCTAATGGCTTTGAACCTGGGTGGCACTAAATGGAAGAAAACGGACTGATACCTGGAGGGACTACGTGGACTTGCCCAATAAGAAATGGTGCTCTTTTACAACTTTTTTCTGTTGCGTGCCCAAATGAACACAACCCTGTTCTGGGCAGAGAACCTCAACCGCCTCAAGAGTGAGACACTATAGTACAACTGATTGAGACTAGTACAAACGACAACATCCAGATATAAACTATTCTCTCTTTTCAAAGTCGTAATTCTCTATGGCAGGAAACAGCACACACATTTTCCACTGGCGAGATTAACCACAGTTCAAGAACATGTTAATAGACTGCTGTAGTGACCAGAGGTGATTCAGTGGTAGTTTTAACCAGTAGTAGGTGGTTGATGTTTCATCCATTCTCCCTACTGTTGAAGTGGTGTGCTGTATTCGCTGAACTGTACTGTGAACAGTTAGGATTGAGGACTAACCACAATGAAGCCTGATTGTGTCGTCTCATCCACCCTATTGCGTAAGAGGCCTCCAACATTTTGGAGAGGGCCAAAAGAGAGGAGGAGCGTGGGTCATTTAATTTCATCTGATTTGCCCCCTCTTCCTGGGAGACGAAGGGGCTGGAACACACACACACCTCTGTGTGTCTTACCAGTCCTGTGTGCATGTGGTATGTGTAGCCCTGTGTGTGTCTTCCCCGGTTGGGCGGGGGTGGGTTTAGTCCCTGTGTCCTCAGTGGCCCTGGTAATACCGGGTCTGGGGTAGTGATGGGGCTGGGGTAGGGTAGAGATGGGGCTGGGGTAGGTAGGGATGGGGCCGGGGTAGGGTAGAGATGGGGCTGGGGTAGGTAGGGATAGGGCAGGGATGGGGCTGGGGTAGGGTAGAGATGGGGCTGGGGTAGGGTAGAGATGGGGCTGGGGTAGGTAGGGATGGGGCCGGGGTATGGCCGAGGTAGTGATGGGGCTGGGGTAGGGTAGAAATGGGGCTGGGGTAGGTAGGGATGGGGCTGTGGCTGGGGCCGTGGTAGGGATAAGGATGGGGCCGGGGTAGGGGTAGAGCCGGGCACCACTGTCAGGGGGATTATATTGCACAGTGAACCACTGCAGTGTCTGCCCGCCTTGACTTCACTGACTAAATTTGGCTCTGGAAAAAATAAATACATACAGTTGAAGTCGGAAGTTTACATACACTTAGGTTGGAGTCATTAAAACTTGTACCTTCAAACTCAGTGCCTCTTTGCTTGACATCATGGGAAAATCAAAATAAATCAGCCAAGACCTCAGGAAAAAAAAGACCTCCACAAGTCTGGTTCATCCTTGGGAGCAATTTCCAAATGCCTGAAGGTACCACGTTCATCTGTACAAACAATAGTACGCAAGTATAAACACCATGGGACCACGCAACCATCATACCGCTCAGGAAGGAGACGCGTTCTGTCTCCTAGAGATGAACGTACTTTGGTGCGAAAAGTGCAAATCAATCCCAGAACAACAGCAAAGGACCTTGTGAAGATGCTGGAGGAAACAGGTACAAAAGTATCTATATCCACAGTAAACGAGTCCTACATCGACATAACCTGAAAGGCCGCTCAGCAAGGAAGAAGCCACTGCTCCAAAACCGCCATAAAAAAGCCAGACTACGGTTTGCAACTGCACATGGGGACAACGATCGTACTTTTTGGAGAAATGTCCTCTGGTCTGATGAAACAAAAATAGAACCGTTTGGCCATAATGACCATCGTTATGTTTGGAGGAAAAAGGGGGAGCTTGAAAGCCGAAGAACACCATCCCAATCGTGAAGCTCGGGGGTGGCAGCATCATGCTGTGGGGGTGCTTTGCTGCAGGAGGGACTGGTGCACTTCACAAAATAGATGGCATCACGAGGAAGGAAGATTATGTGGATATATTGAAGCAACATCTCAAGACATCAGTCAGGAAGTTAAAGCTTGGTCGCAAATGGGTCTTCCAAATGGACAATGACCCCAAGCATACTTCCAAAGTTGTGGCAAAATGGCTTGAGGACAACAAAGTCAAGGTATTGGCCATCACAAAGCACTGACCTCAATCCTATAGAAAATGTGTGGGCAGAACTGAAAAAGCGTGTGCGAGCAAGGAGGCCTACAAACCTCACTCAGTTACACCAGCTCTATCAGGAGGAATGGGCCAAAATTCACCCAACTTCTTGTGGGAAGCTTGTGGAAGGCTACCCAAAACGTTTGACCCATGTTAAACAATTTAAAGGCAATGCTACCAAATACTAATTGAGTGTATGTAAACTTCTGACCCACTGGGAATGTGATGAAAGAAATAACAGCTGAAATAAATCATTCTCTCTAATATTATTCTGACATTTCACATTCTTAAAATAAAGTGGTGATCCTAACTGAACTAAGACAGGGAAGTTTTACTAGGATTAAATGTCAGGAATTGTGAAAAACTGAGTTTAAATGTTTTTGGCTAAGGTGTATGTAAACTTCCGACTTCAACTGTGTGTATATATATATATATTCGCCACACACACACACCTATCCAGTTCGCTCTGTGTTCTGAGAGTTGACAAAATGGCGGTGCCTTGACTGGCTTTGGATAGTCTGAAACATGGATGGGTAACCTCTGGTGAGAAGTTATCATACTATAAAATTCTTTGGCGAAAGCCTTTCTGACCAGTCTTCTTCTCCTGCTGCTGTATTTGAGTTGCAACCAGTGAATTACTGTTTGGCGAAACCCTCTCAAAACAACATCAACAGAAACACACATTTGCCAGAGTTGATAAAATGGAGACCGACAAAGGCTAACTTACTAGGTAGCAACAGCCATAGAAAGCTCCTTAGTGCCTCGGTCTCTCCACCTGTAGCTGGTGTGGGGGGATTGGGGGACAGATGGCCTAATTACAGTGACTGTGTGTGGAGTTAACACCCCCCTCCCTTTGATCTAATCTGGCAGACTATCAGCCAATCAGCAGCCAGCCACTCCAAGCCCAAAGAGCTGTAATTCCACTCACCCTGGCTGGTCTCCACTCCCCTGCTGCTCCTAGCCTCTCCATACCACCAGCCACCAGGGCCTCTGGTGAACTCCCCAAGCCCAGCCAGGTGAGCCTCTCCTGGGATAGTCCTTGGGCCAACTCCCCTCCCCTGATTGTCACTTCATCCCTATCCATCTGATAACTTCTTATTTGAGCCTTTCTCCTGGCACAACCACATCTTCCACCCCACTACTTTATTTAACCTTTACATGTATACAGATTTGTCTCATTGAGATCACCTATTTTGCAAGAGAGACCTACTCAGCATAGTAGCAGTCGACAGACTACATCTCCACAAAGCCCATACTCTCCCGTCACTCTGGCCCCAACTAGGTGAGACTGTCCTGGGATACTGCTTTGACCTCGCTTTCCAGGTGCTCCAGAATCCCCCCCCCCCCCCCCCCCACCACCACACACATTCTATAACCCCATTGCCAACCAGCCTTGGATGAGTGAAGTAAGGCAACAGATCCTCCTCTCCTCCTATTCTCAACTCCTAGAAAAACAACCTTTGAGGATCTTCCTGGTTCTATCACGCCTGCCCCCGAGGAGACGGGAAACCGGCTCTTTGATTGGCTGCTCCTCTCCCTGTGGTTGGCTGTTTCTATCCCCGTGGGCTCAGTAATTGGCTACCTCTGTCCCTGTGCCCTCTCCCTGGGGTAGTGTCTCTGAGGGCGATCCATGGTGCCCAGTCTCTGATGATGATCCAATGACTGTGTCAGCAGTGAAGTAAACAAGTTGGCTCCTCTGGGGATGAAGACTAGCCTGTGAGCCATCTCTGGGCTGTGTTCATTAGGGCACAGCGAAGCAAAACATTTTGGAATGGAAAAACAAAAATGAGTGCTTCTTATTTATTGGACAAGTTGTGATAGTACCTCCCCGTTTCAGTCCGCTTCGTGCCTACTGAACACGACTCTGGTGTGGACCAGGCAACACAGCCTCAGTCAAAGCACTTCACTCTGCTTTCTCTTCTTCTTATATACTGACTGGCACCACAGGGAGGATATCTGCCTCTTTTAAAACAATATGGGCATATCTGAAAGCCTTGTTTGGCTCATTTTGGATTCCAAATATGTCTCATGAGGACGTTAATTACAAACTAGAATCAAATAGGATCTATAGTTCTAACGAGCAACACAAAGCTAGAGAAAATAGCCAATTTGAACAAAGTGAAATGTGGCAACTATCATCATGAAAACGGATAACCTTGATGAAATTGACTTAAAAGGGGCATTTGACCTTGAAGAATGTCATTTTCTAGCGTAGCCAACAAATGAAAGGGATTTATACCCCACTGGCTCCATCTACTGGCCAGAAGGAGGGTTCTCATATCACCCATAGACATATACACTGCTCAAAAAAATAAAGAGAACACTTAAACAACACAATGTAACTCCATGTCAATTACACTTCTGTGAAATCAAACTGTCCACTTAGGAAGCAACACTGATTGACAATACATTTCACATGCTGTTGTGCAAATGGAATAGACAACAGGTGGAAATTATAGGCAATTAGCAAGACACCCCCAATAAAGGACTGGTTTTGCAGTTGGTAACCACAGACCACTTCTCAGTTCCTATGCTTCCTGGCTGATGTTTTGGTCACTTTTGAATGCTGGCGGTGCTTTCACTCTAGTGGTAGCATGAGACAGTCTACAACCCACACAAGTGGCTCAGGTAGTGCAGCTCATCCAGGATGGCACATCAATGCGAGCTGTGGCAAGAAGGTTTGCTGTGTCTGTCAGCGTAGTGTCCAGAGCATGGAGGCGCTACCAGGAGACAGGCCAGTACATCAGGAGACGTGGAGGAGGCCGTAGGAGGGCAACAACCCAGCAGCAGGACCGCTACCTCCGCCTTTGTGCCAGGAGGAGCACTGCCAGAGCCCTGCAAAATGACCTCCAGCAGGCCACAAATGTGCATGTGTCTACTCAAACGGTCAGAAACAGACTCCATGAGGGTGGTATGAGGGCCCGACGTCCACAGGTGGGGGTTGTGCTTACAGCCCAACACCGTGCAGGACGTTTGGCATTTGCCAGAGAACACCAAGATTGGCAAATTCGCCACTGGCGCCCTGTGCTCTTCACAGATGAAAGCAGGTTCACACTGAGCACATGTGACAGACGTGACAGAGTCTGGAGACGCCGTGGAGAACGTTCTGCTGCCTGCAACATCCTCCAGCATGACCGGTTTGGCGGTGGGTCAGTCATGGTGTGGGGTGGCATTTCTTTGGGGGGCCCGCACAGCCCTCCATGTGCTCGCCAGAGGTAGCCTGACTGCCATTAGGTACCGAGATGAGATCCTCAGACCCCTTGTGAGACCATATGCTGGTGCGGTTGGCCCTGGGTTCCTCCTAATGCAAGACAATGCTAGACCTCATGTGGCTGGAGTGTGTCAGCAGTTCCTGCAAGAGGAAGGCATTGATGCTATGGACTGGCCCGCCCGTTCCCCAGACCTGAATCCAATTGAGCACATCTGGGACATCATGTCTCGCTCCATCCACCAACGCCACGTTGCACCACAGACTGTCCAGGAGTTGGCGGATGCTTTAGTCCAGGTCTGGGAGGAGATCCCTCAGGAGACCATCCGCCACCTCATCAGGAGCATGGCCAGGCGTTGTAGGGAGGTCATACAGGCACGTGGAGGCCACACACACTACTGAGCCTCATTTTGACTTGTTTTAAGGACATTACATCAAAGTTGGATCAGCCTGTAGTGTGGTTTTCCACTTTAATTTTGAGGGTGACTCCAAATCCAGACCTCCATGGGTTGATACATTTGATTTCCATTGATAATTTTTGTGTGATTTTGTTGTCAGCACATTCAACTATGTAAAGAAAAAAGTATTTAATAAGATTATTTCATTCATTCAGATCTAGGATGTGTTATTTTAGTGTTCCCTTTATTTATATATATATATATATATATATATCTGTGTGTGTCAGTGTACCATATCTCTACGGGCTCACCTGGGTCATCTTGTCCACAGAGACGGGGATGCCATCGATGGTGAGGGGGGGCAGCTCGGAGCTTAGTTCCCCCCCGGGGGGCGCGTGCTCGGCCAGGGCGTTCTCCAGGTCCTCCAGGATCATGCCCTTGTACTTCCTCACCTGCAGGGAGGAGGAGGAGAGGGAAGAGGGGTAGGAGGAGGAGAGGGAGGAGGGGTAGGAGGAAAAACATGGGTTAGTGGACGACCCAGAGTAGGGGGCAAAGGTCAGAGGAAGGTTATCCCTAACCTTTTAATACCAGTCTGAGAACCAAACATTGCGACATAGTGAGGTACTCTGCAGGACATAGTCAGTATGCATTGATGCTACTGTTGGTAGGATGTTGACACTGCAACTTGAATGGCCCAATGCAATGGATGTTCTGGACAGAAGTTGACCTTAGGCACAAATCTAAGATCAGAATACAACCCCTTAAATTCTAACCTTAACCACTAGGATGACAAAAGGACAACTGGGTAACTTTATTTATCGTCACTGATATTTTCTAAATGCACCCTTCTTTCCTTGAGGTAAGGAAATGAAAAGCACTCGTCGAGTGAAGACAATGTTTCAGTCTATTGCTTTCACCAATCACAGATCAGATCAGTGTTTACTTCAAACAATGAAGAAGAAGAAGAATAAAAGTAGATGCACTGAGAAAAGTTGAACTGGGCCATTGATTTAACCCCAATGAGAGGCAGGAACAGTGAACACACACTCCTTATCCTGATGTGAAAAACTAACTCCTTGTTCTTCTGCGTTACAGATTCAGCCAAACATTATGAGGTGGCAACACATCATCTGTCTGTGTGGGTGACGTATGGCAGACATTTTGCACTCACCACATTCTCCAGCGGCGCAGCACCAAACACCTTGAACAAAGCGTTGGGTTTGGAGGGAGAGATGCACAACACTATGGCCTGCTGGCCAACTCTGGTGGTGTACTCATCCAAGGTGGCTCGCAGTTTCCTACAGACACAAAAACACTCACTCAAACGCGCTCTTTCTTTTCATGGGGACTATAAAAACAAATAGCCGTGACAAATGACTGTCATTCCATACTTTGATTCAAATAAAGTAGGATAATAATAGGATACTGTTCAGAATTACAAGAGAAAGAGAGTCAGGGAAGGCGCCCTAGGTGAGTTCTGGAAGATTTTGGGGTCAGAGAGTTTTGTGATGCGCACCTCAGCAGGCGTGTCTGCTGTCTCTTGCGGATGGAGGGGTTGGACTCGAAGATGTGGGGCCTCTTGCGTTTCTTGCCTGTTGCTACAGCAGCAGCTGCAGCCATGCCCACTGGGCCTGTGAATAGAAACGCAACACAGTTGAAATGGAGCAGTTAGCGTTAGTGGTCTGACAGCACCATCTGCTGGTCAGTTATGAACATGACACCATGCATATGAACTAACTTATTATCTATGGACAGGAAAGACAACTACTCTTTTAGGTGAAGGGATCAGTTCAAAGACTTGTCAATGTCATGTCTGAAATAAGTAGTTGGGCTCAAGATTCAGTAGAGTGTAGATCCCTCAAACTCAACTCTGGACCTTGAAGCCAGTTCCACTGCATTTTTTCATTGTTCCCATCTAATCAGGGACTGATTTAGACCTGGGACACCAGGTGTGTGCAATTAACTATCAAGTAGAACAGAAAACCAGCAGGCTCCGGACCTCGTAGGGTCAGAGTTGAGTACCCCTGGTGTAGATAGACATGTTTTGTACAGAGCTGGTCATGAACTACAGTGCTTCCGGACAAACTAAACACCTTCTTTGCTCGCTTTGAGGATAACACAGTGCCACCGACGCGGCCCACTACCAAGGACTGTGGGCTCTCCTTCTCTGTGGCCGACATGAGTAAGGCATTTAAGCATGTTAACCCCCGCAAGGCTGCTGGCCCAGACGGCATCCCTAGCCGTGTCCTCAGAGCATGCGCAGACCAGCTGGCTGGTGTGTTTACGGACATATTAAATCTCTCCCTATCCCAGTCTGCTGTCCCCACTTGCTTCAAGATGGCCACCATTGTTCGTGTACCCAAGAAAGCAAAGGTAACTGAACTAAATGACTATCGCCCCGTAGCACTCACTTCTGTCATCATGAAGTGCTTTGAGATACTTGTCAAGGATCATATCACCTCTACCTTACCTGTCACCCTAGACCAGTCCTTCTCAAATAGTGGGGCGCGCCCCCCTGGTGTGACCCCGTGGAACATGCTTTTTTTTTTGCCGCAGGGAGTAGGTTTTTTTTGCACCGAACAAGAGCACACCGCACAGAGCAGGAGATATGAAGTGCAGATAAAAAACCCTTAAGAGACACCATGGAAAAATATTTAACAGGGATGAAAAGAAAGGCGGAGAGAGACGGAGATAATGAGACAAATGTAAGTCTCCCGAAAGCTAAGACGAGGAAATATGACGAAGCGTATGTAGTGCTTGGCTTCACTGTGACTACGGTGGGAGACGAGGAAAGACCGGCATGTTTACTGTGTCTAAAAATGTTGGCAGCGGACAGCATGAAGCCAAATAAATTAAGGCGTCACTTAAAGACATTACACCCCAACCACGCTGATAAGCCGCTTGAGTTTTTTCAGCGAAATCGTGCCGAATATTGCCAACAATTGTCCCGCTTTGTGAATGCTACTTCAGTAAACCAGCGAGCACTGTTAGCATCTTATAAGGTGGCGTACCAAATTGCTCAGTGCAAAAAAACCCACTCCATAGCAGAGGAGCTGATACTGCCTGCAGCATTAGACATGGTCTCGGTCATGCTGGATGACGCAAGTGCTGCAAAAATAAAAACTCTCTCTCTGTCCAATGACACTGTCGCCAGACGTATAAATGACATTGCTAACGATCTTAAAGAACAGCTGGTAGATAAACTCAAAGACAAACGTTTTGCCTTACAGTTCGATGAAGCAACTGACAGCAACAAAGACTGTTTGTTTATCGCTTATGTACGTTTTGACATGACAAACTCCCTGTGTGAGGATCTACTTTTTTGTAAATATGTCAGAGACAGAGCCACAGCTGAAGAGCTATTCAAAATGCTGAACTGCTTCCTGACTGAGAATGGGCTAAAGTGGGAGAATTGCATTGGTGTTTGCAGTGATGGTGCACAGACCATGGCAGGGATGAGAAAAGGACTTTGGGCACTCATCAAGAAGGCCTCACCTAATGCTGAGTGGACACAGTTATACACAGAGAAGCACTGGCATCAAGGCACCTTTCCTCTAAATTAAGTGAGGTTATGACTGACATTGTAGGTGTAGTCAATTTTATAAAGACCAGACCACTAAAAACAAGAGTCTTCTCTGCTATCTGTGAGGAGATGGGAGTTGAACATCAAGCTGTGCTGTTTCACAGTGAAGCAAGGTGGCTGTCACGAGGAAAAGTCTTGTCCCGAGTTTTTGAGCTCAGAGAGCAGATAAGAATGTTTTCGGAGCAGGAGCACAAGTATGACCTCGCAGACATTTTTTGTGATGAGAACTTCCTGGCAAAACTGGCCTACCTGAGTGATATATTTGGAAAGCTAAATGAACTAAATCTCTCAGCTTCAAGGGAAAGAAACACATCCCTCAGGTCACAGACAAGATCAGCTCTTTCACTCGAAAGCTTGCAATGTGGGGCAGGCGACTTGATGAAGGAAATAATGATTCATTCGAGAACCTGCATGAATTTGTTGACACTACTGACTATGATGCCACCTCAGTGATTCCATATATTAAGGAGCATATTTCATCACTGATGGGATTCTTTAAAAAGTACTTCCCTGAAAACAGTTCCCAATATGACTGGGTGAGAGATCCATTCAATGCACCAGCTCCAACTGGTTTCAACTCTGCAGAGGAGGACCAGTTCATTGATATGACGTCTGACTCATTGAGAATGAGGTTCACATCACAGACACTGAGTGAATTCTGGCTGAGTGTAGAGAGGCAGTATCCACTCTTAGGGCAGAGGGCCATGGGCATTCTTCTTCCTTTTGCAACATCTTATCTTTGTGAGACTGGCTTCTCTGCTGTTGCTGCACTGAAGACCAAGTACAGGTCCCAGCTAAACATTGAGCAGGAGCTGAGAGTTGCAGTATCATGCTTGAAACTCCGCTTCGAAAAGCTGTGCACTGCAAAACGTGCTCATTGTAGCCATTAAGCCTGACTTCCTCATTTTGATTTTAAAAAAATCAGCACAAATTGTTTTATTCATTTTTGTTTTATAGGTCAAAGTGTTTCATATATTGTACTCCTGAGTTAATGTTGCTGATCAATTTGAATTTATTGATTATATTTTATTTAATTTTTCAGTATCAAATGGTCAAAAATGTTCTACAGTTTAAATAAGGATTTAATTTTGTTTTTTAATTTCAGGCAAATTGATGCACTTTAAGTATTTTCTGTTACAGACTAAAAAACAATGTTAATAAAGTTATTATTTGTTGTAAGTTGATCTATATATTTTTTCTTTAATGTTAATAAGGATACAATGTTATGCAGAGGTGTACTAATAACAATTTTATAGACAAATTATACTATTTACAGTCGCGGCGGAGAGTTGGGGGGCGCGAAATGTTTACTTCTTCCTAGGGGGGGGCGTAACAGAAAATAATTGAGAAGCACTGCCCTAGACCCACTTCAATTTGCTTACCGCCCCAATAGATCCACAGACGATGCAATCGGCATCACACTGCACACTGCCCTATCCCATCTGGACAAGAGGAATACCTATGTAAGAATGCTGTTCATTGACTTTAGCTCAGCATTCAACACCATAGTAACCCTCCAAGATCATCATTAAGCTTGAGGCCCTGGGTCTGAACCCCGCCCTGTGCAACTGGGTCCTGGACTTCCTGATGGGCCGCCCCCAGGTGGTGAAGGTAGGAAACAACACCTCAACTTCGCTGATCCTCAACACTGGGGCCCCACAAGGGTGCGTGCTCAGCCCCCTCCTGTACTCCCTGTTCACCCATGACTGCGTGGCCAAGCACACCTCCAACTCAATCATCAAGTTTGCAGACGACACAACAGTAGTAGGCTTGATTACCAACAATGACGAGACAGCCTACAGGGAGGTGGTGAGGGCTCTGGGAGTGTGGTGCCAGGAAAATAACCTATCACTCAACGTCAACAAAACAAAGGAGATGATCGTGGACTTCAGGAAACAGCAGAGGGTACACCCCCCTATCCACATCGACGAGACCGCAGTGGAGAAGGTGGAAAGCTTCAAGTTCCTTGGCGTACACATCCCTGACAAACTGAAATGGTCCACCCACGCAGACAGTGTGGTGAAGAAGGCGCATCAGAGCCTCTTCAACCTCAGGAGGCTAAAGAAATGTCTCTTGGCACCTAAAACCCTCACAAACTTCTACAGATGCACAATTGAGAGCATCCTGTCGTGCTGTATCACCGCCTGGTACGGCAACTGCACCGCCCGCAACTGCAGGGCTCTCCAGAGGGTGGTGCGGTCTGCCGAACGCATTACCGGGGGCAAACTACCCGCCCTCCAGGACACCCACAGTACCCGATGTCACAGGAAGGCCAAAAAGATCATCAAGGACATTAACCACCAAAGCCTGCCTGTTCACCCCGCTATCATCCAGAAGGCGAGGTCAGTACAGGTGCATCAAAGCTGGGACCGAGAGACTGTTAAACAGCTTCTATCTCAAGGCCATCAGACTGTTAAATAGCCATCACTAGCACATTAGAGGCTGCTGCTGCCTATAGAAATCACTGGCCACTTTAAGAAATGGAACACTACTCACTTTAATAATGTTTACATATCTTGCATTACTCATCTCATATGTATATACTGTATTCTATAATATTCTACTGTATCTTAGTCCATGCCGCTCTGTCATTGCTCGTCCATATATGTATACACTACTGTTCAAAGGTTTGGGGTCACTTAGACATTTCCTTGTTTTCCATGAAAACATACATGAAATGAGTTTGAATAGGAAATATAGCAAAATGCATAGGAAATGTAGTTATTGACAAGGTTAGAAATAATGATTTTTAATATAAATAATAATTGTGTCCTTCAAACTTTGCTTTCGTCAAAGAATCCTCCATTTGCAGCAATTACAGCCGTGCAGACCTTTGGCATTCTAGTTGTTAATTTGTTGAGGTAATCTGAAGAGATTTCACCCCATGCTTCCTGAAGCACCTCCCACAAGTTGGATTGGCTTGATGGGCACTTCTTACGTACCATACGGTCAAGCTGCTCCCACAACAGCTCAATAGGGTTGAGATCTGGCGACTGTGCTGGCCACTCCATTATAGACAGAATACCAGCTGACTGCTTCTTCCCTAAATAGTTATTGCATAGTTTGAAGCTGTGCTTTGGGTCATTGTCCTGTTGTAGGAGGAAAGTGGCTCCAATCAAGCTCCGTCCACAGGGTATGGCATGACATTGCAAAATGGAGTGATAGCCTTCCTTCTTCAAGATCCCTTTTACCCTGTACAAATCTCCCACTTTACCACCACCAAAGTACCCCCAGACCATCACATTGCCTCCACCATGCTTGACAGATGGCATCAAGCACTCCACCAGCATCTTTTCATTTGGTCTGCGTCTCACAAATGTTCTTCTTTGTGATCCGAACACCTCAAACTTCGATTTGTCTGTCCATACCACTTTTCTCCAATCTTCCTCTGTCCAGTGTCTGTGTTCTTTTGCCCATCTTAATCTTTTCTTTTTATTGGCCAGTCTGAGATATGGCTTTTTTTGCAACTCTGCCTAGAAGGTCAGCATCCCGGAGTCGCCTCTTCACTGTTGACGTTGAGACTGGTGTTTTGTGGGTACTATTTACATTTACATTTTAGTCATTTAGCAGACGCTCTTATCCAGAGCGACTTACAGTTAGTGAATACATTTTTTTTTATTTTTTTATACTGGCCCCCCATGGGAAACGAACCCACAACCCTGGCGTTGCAAACGCCATGCTCTATCAACTGAGCTACATCCCTGCCGGCCATTCCCTCCCCTACCCTGGACGACGCTGGGCCAATTGTGCGCCGCCCATGAGTCTCCCGGTCGCGGCCGGCTGTGACAGAGCCTGGATTCGAACCAGGATCTCTAGTAGCACAGTTAGCACTGCGATGCAGTGCCTTAGACCACTGCGCCACTCAGGAGTCCATTTAATTAAGCTGCCAGTTGAGGACCTGTGAGGTGTCTGTTTCTCAAACTAGACACTAATGTTTTTGTCCTCTTGCTCAGTTGTGCCCCGGGGCCTCACACTCCTCTTTCTATTCTGGTTAGAGCCAGTTTCCGCTGTTCTGTGAAGGGAGTAGTACACAGCGTTGTACGAGATCTTCAGTTTCTAGGCAATTTCTTGCATGGAATAGCCTTAATTTCTCAGTACAAGAATAGACTGACGAGTTTCAGAAGAAAGTTATTTGTTTCTGGCCATTTTGAGCCTGTAATCGAACCCACAATTGCTGATGCTCCAGATACTCAACTAGTCTCAAGAAGGCCAGTTGTATTTCTTCTTTAAATCAGCACAACCGTTTTCAGCTGTGCTAACATAATTGCAAAAGGGTTTTCTAATGATCAATTAGCCTTTTAAAATGATAAACTTGGATTAGCAAACACAACGTGCCATTGGAACACAGGACTGATGGTTGCTGATAATGGGCCTCTGTACACCTATGTAGATATTCCATAAAAAAATCAGCCTTTTCCAGCTACAATAGCCATTTACAACATTAACAATGTCTACACTTTATTTCTGATCAATTTGATGTTATTTTAATGGACAAAAAAATGCTTTTCTTTCGAAAACAAGGACATTTCTAAGTGACCCCAAACTTTTGAACGATAGTGTTTATTGTTAATTCCATTCCTTACTTAGATTTGTGTGTATTGGGTAAATGTTGTGAAATTGTTAGATATAACTTGTTACATATTACTGCACTGTCAGAGCTAGAAGCACAAGCATTTCGCTACATCCGCAATAACATCTGCTAAACACGTGTATGTGACAAATAAAATTTGATTTGATGACAGGCAACCATGTCTTTCTGTTCAACACAGCATTCTGTAATTTTGCATTTTCGTAATGTGTGACCCTGATACAACGGTCCCATGACCTAGCTTTGGCAGAGCAGATCCTGAATACAGTAACCTCTTCAAGACAGAAATAACTAGCTTTGGCAGAGCAGATCCTGAATACAGTAACCTCTTCAAGACAGAGACCAAAGCGCTCATTTCACTCTGCTACTATGACTAATAGATTGTCCTCCATCATGCCAAAGACCCCTCCTCTAATTGGCCGAGGCTCACCTGCGGCTGCCAGGTGCGCGGTCAACTCGTCATTGCCGGCCGAGTGAAGGATGTCCGAGTCATCATAGACGTCGTCGTCAGGGGACGAGGGCGAGTCCTCGTCGGCGCTCAGCATGCTGTGATCTGTGTACGTGGCCACGTGTACCTGCTGCACGGCGTGCTCCTCAATGGTGGTCATATGCTCGGTCTGGTGAACGTTGTGGTCCTCCATGGCGTGGTGCTAGCCTCAAATACTAACTGAGAGAGAAAGAAAATAGAAAACATATTTATTTATCGATTTGCATGGAATTCAATTTTTGCTGTCTCAGTACGTAACAACCTGACACCACACACAACAGGCTGGGACAGCCATAGAGGAGAAGCCCCCCTGCCTCCTGGAGCAGATTTGGGGTTTATGTGCTTTATGGCAATAGTTGGCACATGGGATATTGATGCAAGCAACACAGAGACACACATGCACGTGTCATTCAGGGGTGTGTATAGGCCCCACACATTTCTACTGTGATACTATCACAAAAGTATGTTAACAGGGCTCAATGAAACAAAGCTTCTTATGTCTTTGGGCTATATATGAAAATGTGTACTAGCTAGATTTATTGCGATACATGACACAGCTAATGATAACGCATTTGGAGCTACCTGTAGTAATATTTAATGGACCACCAGGAGGCCTCGTAATCCACAAATGTGTAATGTGGTCAGTGCTTCTGTACTTATGTTAAATAAATGTAATGAGTATGTACGTCTAATGGCTGAGGTTGACTATAGTCCAACTATGTTCATTCATTCAGAAGGCATGTATTACTTTATTACTCAAAAGGCTATTTGAGTATTGCACTGGGTGACCAATGAATTACATTTCAGAATATATTTGGGGGTGGGGGAGAAAGGAAATGCAAAGCTTGAATGTAATATATGTTGAATGGCTTGCATGATGCATCTTTATAACGTTATGTAGCCCTAGTGTGAATTATGTGATGGGAGAGAGGCTACACAGACAGTGAGATACACAGGGGCGGGAATGGGCTGGCTAGCCATCCAGTTCGTCTTGACAAACTATCAATTGACATCGAGATGAACTAGCGAACAGTAACTCACGGGCTACCCATTACTAACAGGCTACACTAATCAGCATTCTCGAATATTTTGCTAACAGACCATAGCTACTAGCTAGCTAACGCTACCCCAACCTGCCGTTCAATGAGATGGCGGTGGATAGACAACAAGCTAGCTGGTTAGTGGCTAAGTTAAATTAGCAAATGTGTTTCGATAACAATGTTTAACAGCGTTTCTGATCAAACGTTATGGTTAATTTACTAGCCATATAGTTAGCTAGGTTGTCTAAAAACTGTTAACTAGCTCCGAGGATTTTTTTAGATATAACAAGAACCTAGCTATACCTCTCGTTAACGTTAGCTAGCAAGTCAACCATAAAAACGCATTATTTAGCGACATACTGGACAATTGTGTAGAAACTAGAACAATTATTGGAATCATCAGGATCCCAAATATTGTATGCTAACCAAGCACCGCATACAATTAGATGTGCTGTGTACTGGTA
Source organism: Coregonus lavaretus (assembly GCF_964263955.1). NCBI lineage: Eukaryota > Metazoa > Chordata > Actinopteri > Salmoniformes > Salmonidae > Coregonus > Coregonus lavaretus. Next base: position 49,663,697 of record NC_139992.1, on the reverse strand, counting down.
AGCTAAAAGAACGCAGCTACTGTAGCGCCGAACCCGCCATCTCGAGCTACAACTGTAACACACAATACATAACAGGCCTAGCGGCCTACATCAACACCAGCGCTATTGCTGCATTATCTCGACTTATTCTCAGTTGTGCGCTAAGTGTATTTTCGTCAAAAATGCCAAATATTCGGTGTTTTCGTTTTCTCATCGGCATCTAAAACAATCTGCATCTTTTCGCCCCTATGCTGCCGGGTTTGTTGGTGCGGCTGCGCCGGGGCTGAAATAGCTGGAGATTGCGCGGTAGGGCACTAACCTCAGAGCGGCTGCGCTACTTCGGGCCTGCGCCGTACGATGGGGCTGGGAATCCGAGCTCTAATGGAGGACAAAGAACAGCTAGCCCGAAAACGCACGGAAGCTGAAGCTCGGCGGTCCCACTGATCTACACGAAGACCGGGTAAACCACGCCCCTTTTCAGTTAAAGATCACCGCATCTTCGGCAAAAGTAGATTTTTCTTATTTGATAAGAAGTTAAACATATAGCAAATATTGTTCAGTATTCATTCATTATTATCCATCTAGCTCTGTTTATTTTGTCAAATTTGTATCTTCTTCCAATTATAATGTGGGGAGGTAATGGAAAAACTATCTACCAAATATATTCATTTTAAAATGTTGATTACTTCTTGCCGTTATCATTCACCTGATGATAAGACAAAACATTTTTGGTAAGGTATGTTGGGGGACCCTGGGTTACCTGTTTGCCTGGGAGGGGGTCCCTGGGCAAGAAGACCGCTGGCCCAGAATAATGTCATATTTTGTGAGGTCCCGGGTGGTCATTACGCTGGGCGTGTGGTACTTGTTTAGGCTAAATTACCAAACGGGGAGACGCCATTTCAATCTGATACAGGTTTTTCAGAGTCTTTGAGCTATTCTTCTTAAAACATTTGCCTTTTGCCTAAATTGGGTTATTTGAATCAAATTGTATTGTTTTATCTCGTTGACAACATTGATTTGTAATGTGCACATGATAGGCTAAACCTAAATCTACTTGTAGCCTAATTCAATACAATGACGCTATTGGAAACAACATTGTCAATAAGATTCTGCTAAATTTGGCATAACACAGTAGCCTATTTAAAAAATAAATTAAAAAATAGCCCTCCTGCTTCTACTACAGTTACTATGGTACAAACCTTCTTCTGCCGCTATTACAGTTAATATGGTCCATTCCTATGCCTGCTGCTACTACAGTTAATATGGTACATGTCCTCTTCTGCTGCTATTACAGTTAATATGGTACAAAACCTACTGCTGCTGCTACAGTTAACATGGTACATAACCTACTCCTGCTGCTATTCTTTCTTTTAACATTGGTTATTCCCTAATGAAGGCAAATGTAATTGCCTAAAAATGCCTAGAAACTAGGTTACTGTACTAGTAACAATAGGCCTACCAGAAACGTTGGCTCAACTTAAAAGCATATCTTTACTTTTTTACTTCTTTACAAATGTAGTTTTACAAATTTAGCCTCAACATGCTAAAACCAATATCTTCCATACATTTTAACCCACTGAAGAGATAAACGTTTTCACTGTCCCAAAGCAGCCTCACAACTGAGCGTTGCTATTCTTTACAATGCCCACAAAAGGGTAGTGTTGCATCACTAATCGCTTCATGAGTCCAGCACCTCCACTTCACAATAACAGGAGATGGCAGTAAAGGACCATTGAACCTATCTCTCCGCAGGTGCCTTGGCATCCATTCAAGGTGATGGATGTTTTACGTTAGTATGTGATGACAACAGCGTATGTTTGTGTCCCACTAAATGTCAGCAAGTGTCATATTCAAAGCTGATGCAAGCCTCATAGTTTGTCTCAACGTTTCACAGTACCCAAACTGTGACCTTCGCGCCTCTTCGCCCCCTCCCCATCTCACATCACAGTAGCAGGCCTATAGGGACACATGTACAGTAGGATATTCAGGACTGGAAATAAAGGTAACATTCGGTTGAAACCTAAGTAGTGTAAGAGATTGAATATACTGTAAAATGTGTATGTGTACAATATGACACTAAAAATCCATTGTACCTTTTCGACTGAGATCACCCAACACAGACAATCTGGCACACAGCGTCTGTCTGTCATAGCACAACGTCACAGCTGAAGTGAAGATATGACGCTTAAGAATGAGCCATGTCCTCGTCATTCTGTCCCCCTACCCATCCTCTTCCACTGGGCTGCGGTGGTGGGGTATAGACAAGGGCTGTGGCCTGGGGGGCTGGGATCAATAAGAGCTGTAATTGCTTAGCTGGAAGTGAGGATAATTGTAGGTAATTGTGTGGGCCAGTAGCGAGCAGGGGCGAGGTGAGGGAGGACGGAGACTGGAGAGAAGGAGAGGCTGTGGGGCTAATGGGTCCTAGGCTAGCCTATGTCTCTGTCTGTCTGTCTGAATGTCGGTCCGTCTGTCTGTCTGTCTGTCTGTCTGTCTGTCTCTGTTCGTCTGTCAGGCCGTGTGTCTGAATGTCTGTCTGTCTGCCTATCTGTCTGTGTGTGTGTACGTGTGGCTGGCCATCTGGCTGGCTGGCTCTGTCTGTCTGTCTGACTGACTGACCTTCTGAGGCTTGCCCAGTGGGGGTTGAATTTACACAGGAGTTCTAGCCTCTGAAATCTCTGTCTGTCGCTGTCTCTCAGCTTCTCTCACTGACCATGTTTACATGCGCACAGTATTCCGGATAGTAACTCATATCCTGCTTAAGGTCTGGATAAGCTGTTTACATGCAGCTTTGATATCCCACTCATGAGTATCCATGTACCCATTAATAAACAGAATATTCCTAATTTAAATTAATATGGGTTAAATGGAATAGTAACTGAAATATGGACACTGACTGTAGTCCTATAACCTCTCACATGTAGCTTAATAAAATATTAAAATGATACAACAAATGTTAATTTTGACTTGGGAACAGTAGGGGAGAAATATGATTTATTTCCTTCAGCATCTCTTGAGAAAATGCGAATGGGCATTTAATGTGTTATCTTTGACACTGTTATGCAAGCAGACAGTTTTATCAGAAACGTGTTTCATCGTTTTCTAAGCTTTTCATTTCCTTGAAACCGGTCAAACTGATGACATTTGGACATTTCGCACAGGACCAATCTTTCCACTGTTTTGGAGTTATTGCGTTTTCTCCCTGGTCCCTAAAAGAAAAATAACAATTTAGCTAGCGGTGTTAAATAGATTACCAAATGCATTCATTATATCAATGTAAGACATTATTCTGGTGAGCACTACTTTATTTAGTCTTCTGGGGCAACAAGTTATGACAGAAGAGAATAGTTGACAAACAAATGGCCTACCAAATGTCGGAAATTATAATATGGCCTACCAAATGTCGCAAATTATAAGCAGAAACGTGTCTAAATTAGGGGTGAAAGTAGTCAGTAGACTGTTCGGTCCAGTACGGAGTATCAGCAAAAAATGTATTATGGAATTATGGTGGCTCGAACTGCGCAGGTGTACTTTTTTGAAGTGATTTGTTTGACAATCAGATGAAAACATCATCACAAAACATCACGAAACGGAACATGCGCAGACCGCGAAAAACAACAGTAAATGGGATAGGATGTTGACATGCCACAGTATCCCGTTTAAGATCAGCATACCCCAGGCATCTTATCCTGCTTGATCATAACCGGGATACAATATTTTTCGGGTTATTGTAAACGGGATATGATGTTTATATGTGTAAACTCAAAAACAGAATTCTTGAGTATCCCGAATAATAAGGGGATATTGGTGTGCATGTAAACGTGGTCACTGTCTCTGTCTTTCTCTGTCATTCTCTCGCTCTGTCTTGGTCTCTGTCTCGTCCGCAAAACCATATGTTTATAGGGTTGATTAGATAATAGCCTTACCATTTGAATCGTACAGTATTTAATTGTCCTACACGCTTGTTGTCTGCCCAGGAAATATTTCAAAAAACAAGTAGGATCACAACTAGTTGACCATTGATTCAAAGTCTTCCGATAGCACTTCCCAGGACCTTAATGAGATTCGAATTCAAAGTCAAGTTTGATTCCCACGGCTTTCGAGGAGCAGGTGGAATGTCATCCCCTTGATGATCAACAGGGGGCAGTAAAGCACCACATATAAAATGAAATACAAGGCTGAGAGGGAACTGAATTGTAATAGCATCTCTAAAGAGTCACACTGACTTATTTGAAACATGAATCCATATTTGCGTGCAATTTTACCTTGAGAATAATTACAGATTATTGTAGTTCCTGTCTAGGTCATAGTGACCATGTTCGAGGCTTATCTGTGGAGGAGTTGTATTGCTTTGCAACCAGAACGTATTGTTGGATCTTACAGAATGTATGGTGTCTGTACTGAGTGACTTCCCTTTGTTGCATAACTTTTCACTCTCTGTTTCATCTATCTGTTGCCCACAAGCAGGGCGTTCTTAACACATTCACAGTGTAACTGTTAAAGACAAATAAATATATCCAGTCAACACAATATGATGGGCTATTCTGGATAGGCAAATGTCACAATGTATTTTAGAAGGCTGTAGTTTATCCACTCTAAATCAGTTTGCATGGGTTTTACATTGTAAGGATTGTAGCTTGAGGTGTATTGTTATAGTGTTATATCACATTATTATTAAGCTTTTTCATTATCTTTTATTTCAGATGGTCCAGCATCATCCTCAGACAATTGCATTCATTTTTGGTCTAATTCTCCTTTCTGGAAAAAAAAGGCTTAAAATAAAGGTTAAAATCCAGGTCATGTGACATGATTAACCCAAACACAGGAAATCCAGGTCATGTGACATGATTAACCCAAACACAGGGCCCTGTACATTCCGCTCTATGTAACAGCTGTGAACATGGACAGGGGGGAATGAAAGAGGTGAAGCCACGGTCATGAGTCTTAACTCCTGAACTTATACCACTGCGTCAGCCAGCATCCTCATCTGTCCATCATTTTGATCATTGAGGAACATGAATAGATGGATGGATGGATGAGACAGTTGAATGGGAGATAGGATGGGTCGACGGAGAGGTGAACGCATGGTGGATAGATGGACACACTGATAGACAGATGAGTGGACGAAGGATGGATATGCCATTGATCATCCTCTGTGCCAGGGGCAGGGTTTCCAGACGGCTGCTCCACTTCAAAGTGTTCCTCCTACCTGCCGCTGTTTTGTCTCAGAGATGAAAGACAAACTTTATCAATCAAGTGTTTCTCCTTTAACCCTACGTGGACACTCGCAACATCTCTACGTTGATGTCTACAATCTAACTATACAATGACGGATGCAGCCATTGACGAGTGGCCATGGAATTTGTCTTGTCAGAATAGAAACACAATGTTCCCCAGTGACATTAGCTATCACTATGAGGGAGGAAGGGAGAAATAGCTGCATCAAATAATCAAATTGGATGGTTTCTGTGGTAACCTGTTGCTAGGTCAGATTTCTCTCTGTTATCATCTTTAATCTCCATGTCTCTTATTGTCTCTCTGTTTCAGGTCCTCTTCCTCACTCAGTCCTTGGCATGGAACACATGGAGAAAATATTTTTCCACTCAGAAAGAACGAGCGAGAGAGAGAGAGCTGGAGAGAGGTTTGTATCTCACATATTTGTTATTCACCACCAAGTCAAAGCCCTGCCTTTATCCGGCACATATGCACACCTCCCGTTGTCAATGGAAACGGGGAGGACTGGAAGAGAGGGAGATGGACACTAAAATAGAGAGAAATGGAGAGAGAGAGAGAAAGAGAGGGGATGAAGGAGAGGGACAAACAGCTGCCTTCCTCTCTCCCTCTGTTAGGTTCTACATCCTTCAGGCTATGTTCTCCTCTTTAATTGGGAATGTAATGTAGAGAATGAACCCCACTTACAGTCATGATAGTATTTATCAGAGGCAGGTCTTATAGATGGTGAAGGGAGAGAGGGAGGGAGGGAGGGAGGGAGGGAGGGAGGGAGGGAGGGAGAGAGGGAGGGAGGGAGGGAGGGAAGAAAACCAGTATGCCATGATCCCATGTATACTGAATAAAAATAAAAACGCAACATGCAACAATTTCAAAGATGTTACTGAGTTACAGTTCATATAAGGAAATCAATCAATTGAAATAAATTCATTAGGCCCTTATCGATGGATTTCACATGACTGGGCAGGGGTGCAGCCATGGGTGGGCCTTGGAGGGCATAGGCCCACCCACTTGGCAGCCAGGCCCACCCACTGGGGAGCCAGTTTTTCCTCACAAACCCCTCCCCCCTCCGATGATCCTGCAGGTGAAGAAGATAGATGTGGAGGTCCTGGGCTGGCGTGGTTACACGTGGTCTGCGGTTGGACGTACTGCCAAATTCTCTAAAACGACATTTGAGACAGCTTATGGTAGAGAAATGAACATTCAATTCTCTGGCAACAGCTCTGGTGGACATTCCTGCAGTCAGCATACCAATTGCACGCTCCCTCAAAATTTGAGACACCTGTGGCATTGTGTTGTGTGACAAAACTGCATATTTTAAAGTGGCCGTTTATTGTCCCCAGCACAAGGTGCACCTATGTAATGATCATCCTGTTTAATCAGCTTCTTGGTATGCCACACCTGTCAGGTGGATGGATTATCTTGGCAAAGGAGAAATGCTCACTAACAGGGATGTAAACAAATTTGTGCACATCATTTGAGCGAAATAAGCTTTGTGTGCGTATGGAACATTTCTGGGATCTTTTATTTCAACTCATGAAACATGAGACCAACACTTTACATATTGCGTTTCTATTTTTGTTCAGTGTAGTTTTCCAAAAACACCTTGCAGGTTTTATGTGGATGTTAAGGGCAAGGAGCAGGGAGGGATGGAGGGATGGAGGGAGAGGGGGATGGAGGGATGGAGAGAGAGGGGGATGGAGAGGGGGATGGAGGGATGGAGGGATGGCGGGAGAGGGGGATGGAGGGAGGGAGAGGTGGATGGAGGGAGAGGGGGATGGGGATGGAGGGATGGAGGGAGAGGGGGATGGAGGGATGGAGGGATGGAGGGAGAGGGAGATGGAGGGAGGGATGGAGGGAGAGGGGGATGGAGAGATGGAGGGATGGAGGGAGAGGGGGATGGAGGGAGAGGGGGATGGAGGGAAGGAGGGATGGAGGGAGAGGGGGATGGAGAGAAGGAGGGAGAGGGGGATAGAGCGAGAGGGGGATGGAGGGAGGGATGGAGGGATGGAGGGCAAAAGAGAGCCAGATTGCCGTGATGCCGTTCTCCAAAAACACCTCCCAGATGTTCCCACCTGGCACCTGCTCCAAAATGTCTGGCGGCCAAACAAGAGCTTGGACCGAGCTAAAAGGGGCACACTCTGTCTCTCCACAGTGAACGCTTAATTTAACGCTTTGGAGAGGGGACCAGAGCGCTCCTTACACGAGTGTCGCTGCTGCGACCACTGCTCAAGAGGGTGACATTTTAAACTCTGCAGGTGTAATGACCGAGCACGGCGGAAAGTGAGAAACTAACCAGGGGAGTAACAGAAAGAAAGGAGGAGGGAGATAGGGGAAAACTCTGATAGAAACTAACAGACTGTAGATGCCAACACCTCGCTCTCACACACACATACACTACCGGTCAAAAGTTTTAGAACACCTACTCATTCAAGGGTTTTTCTATATTTTTACTATTTTCTACATTGTAGAATAATAGTGAAGACATCAAAACTATGAAATAACTTATATGGAATCATGTAGTAACCCAAAAAGTGTTAAACAAATCAAAATATATTTTATATTTGAGATTCTTCAAATAGCCACCTTTGCCTTGATGACAGCTTTGCACACTCTTGGCATTCTCTCAACCAGCTTCATGAGGTAGTCACCTGGAATGCATTTCAAAAACAGGTGTGCCTTGTTAAAAGTTGATCTGTGGAATTTCTTTCCTTCTTAATGCGTTTGAGCCAATCAGTTGTGTTGTGACAAGGTATACAGAAGTTAGCCCTATTTGGTAAAAGACCAAGTCCATATAAGGACAAGAACAGCTCAAATAAGCAAAGAGAAATGACAATCCGTCATTACTTTAACACATGAAGGTCAGTCAATACGGAACATTTCAAGAACTTTGAAAGTTTCTTCAAGTGCAGTCGCAAAAACCTCAAGCGCTATGATGAAACTGGCTCTCATGAGGACCGCCACAGGAATGGAAGACCCAGAGTTACCTCTGCTGCAGAGGATAAGTTCATTAGAGTTACCAGCCTCAGAAATTGCAGCCCAAATAAATGCTTCACAGAGTTCAAGTAACAGACACATGTCAACATCAACTGTTCAGAGGAGACTGCGTGAATCAGGTCTTCATGGTCGAATTGCTGCAAAGAAACCACTACTAAAGAAGAGACTTGCTTGGGCCAAGAAACACGAGCAATAGACATTAGACCGGTGGAAATTTGTCGTTTGGTCTAGAGTCCAAATTGGAGATTTTTGGTTCCAACCGTTGTGTCTTTGTGAGACGTGGTGTGGGTGAACGGATGATCTCTGCATGTGTATTTCCCACCGTAAAGCATGGAGGAGGAGGTGTTTTGGTGTGGGGGTGCTTTGCTTGTGACACTGTCTGTGATTTATTTAGAATTCAAGGCACACTTAACCAGCATGGCTACCACAGCATTCTGCAGCGATACGCCATCCCTTCTGGTTTGGGTTTAGTGGGACTATCATTTGTTTTTTAACAGGACAATGACCCAACACACCTCCAGGCTGTTTAAGGGCTATTTTACCAAGAAGGAGAGTGATGGAGTGCTGCATCAGATGACCTGGCCTCCACAATCCCTCAACCTCAACCAAATTGAGATGGTTTGGAATGAGTCGGACCGCAGAGTGAAGGAATATGTGGGAACTCCTTCAAGACTGTTGGAAAAGCATTCCAGGTGAAGCTGGTAGAGAGAATGCCAAGAGTGTGCAAAGCTGTCATCAAGGCAAAGGGTGGCTATTTGAAGAATCTCAAATATAAAATATGCTTTGATTTGTTTAACACTTTTTTTGGTTACTACACGATTCCATATGTGTTTTTTCATAGTTTTGATGTCTTCACTATTATTCTATGTAGAACATTTTAAAAATAAAGAAAAACCCTGTAATGAGTAGGTGTTCTAAAACCTTTGACCGGTAGTGTATATACAGCATCTCACAAAAGTGAGTACACCCCTCACATTTTTGTAAATATTTGAGTATATATTTTCATGTGACAACACTGAAGAAATGACACTTTGCTACTATGTAAAGTAGTGAGTGTACAGCTTCTATAACAGTGTAAATTTGCTGTCCCCTCAAAATAACTCAACACACAGCCATTAATGTCTAAACCGCTGGCAACAAAAGTCAGTACACCCCTAAGTGAAAATGTCCAAATTGGGCCCAATTAGTCATTTTCCCTCCCCGGTGTCATGTGACTCGTTAGTGTTACAAGGTCTCAGGTGTGAATGGGGAGTAGGTGTGTTAAATTTGGTGTCATCGCTCTCACACTCCCTCATACTGGTCACTGGAAGTTCAACATGTCACCTCATGGCAAAGAACTCTCTGAGGATCTGAAAAAAAGAATTGTTGCTCTACATAAAGATGGCCTGGGCTATAAGAAGATTGCCAAGACCCTGAAACTGAGCTGCAGCACGGTGGCCAAGACCATACAGCGGTTTAACAGGACAGGTTCCACTCAGAACAGGCCTCGCCATGGTCGACCAAAGAAGTTGAGTGCACGTGCTCAGCGTCATATCCAGATGTTGTCTTTGGGAAATAGACGTATGAGTGCTGCCAGCATTGCTGCAGAGGTTGAAGGGGTGGGGGGTCAGCCTGTCAGTGCTCAGACCATATGCCGCACACTGCATCAAATTGGTCTGCATGGCTGTCGTCCCAGAAGGAAGCCTCTTCTAAAGACGATGCACAAGAAAGCCCGCAAACAGTTTGCTGAAGACAAGCAGACTAAGGACATGGATTACTGGAACCAAGATAAACTTATTTGGTTCAGATTGTGTCAAGCGTGTGTGGCGGCTACCAGGTGAGGAGTACAAAGACAAGTGTGTCTTGCCTACAGTCAAGCATGGTGGTGGGAGTGTCATGGTCTGGGGCTGCATGAGTGCTGCCGGCACTGGGGAGCTACAGTTCATTGAGGGAACCATGAATGCCAACATGTACTGTGACATACTGAAGCAGAGCATGATTCCCTCCCTTCGTAGACTGGGCGCTGGGCAGTATTCCAACATGATAACGACCCCAAACACACCTCCAAGATGACCACTGCCTTGCTAAAGAAGCTGAGGGTAAAGGTGATGGACTGGCCAAGCATGTCTCCAGACCTAAACCCATTTGAGCATCTGTGGGGGATCCTCAAACGGAAGGTGGAGGAGTGCAAGGTCTCTAACATCCACCAGCTCCGTGATGTCATCATGGAGGAGTGGAAGAGGACTCCAGTGGCAACCTGTGAAGCTCTGGTGAACTCCATGCCCAAGAGGGTTAAGGCAGTGCTGGAAAATGATGGTGGCCACACAAAATATTGACACTTTGGCCCCAATTTGGACATTTTCACTTAGGGGTGTACTCACTTTTGTTGCCAGCGGTTTAGACATTAATGGCTGTGTGTTGTGTTATGAGGGGACAGCAAATTTACACTGTTATACAAGCTGTACACTCACTACTTTACATTGTAGCAAAGTGTCATTTCTTCAGTGTTGTCACATGAAAAGATATACTCAAATATTTACAAAAATGTGAGGGGTGTACTCACTTCACTGCTCTCCTCTCCTTCAGTGGCTGACACTAACAATCCAAGTGGCTTATGGGGCTTCGCTCCTGTCTCAGCGGGCGACTTTGGGATGAGACCACTCATCCCTCCATTCCCATAAAGAGATTGAGGGGAAAATCCAGTAGTGGGGATGCTTTTTTGCTGCATGTGTGTTAAACTTACATCATCACCCAGATAAGTTTTTAACCTTGTTGTGTTGTTAACGACTTCTAAGTGTTTGAGATGCTCAAAGAGTTTAGTAAGCCTTGTAAGGCATCCTCTTATTTACAGATTAACTCTCAGAAAATTATATTAGTCACAAACTACACAGGCACAAGCACTGTGACGACCTTGGCTCTCACCATTGAATAATGCATAATAACAGCCCGATAATAGCCAACTCCTATTTTGACTCAAATATTGACTCGAGTGAAGCATCGTTTAAATGTAGAGGAAACTGTTGTTTTGATACCCATGGCTCCTCGTTGTTGCTTAACGGAGAAATGTTTTGCCGTTTGACTTAATGAGCTTCATTAAATGATGACTCATGCGTCTATGAGGTTGATAGTCTCTTATTTCCGTATTTTCTTCCAGTTTTTTCCCTCCAGGTAATCCATGTTCTGACAGTGTCTGGCCAAATCCTTTAAAAAATGAAGGGTGTTTGATAGTGTTCGTTTTTTTAAATAAACACGTGATTCAACACAAAAGCACCATGGGACGGCGAGTAGCCTAGAGGTTAGAGTGGCGAATCAGCAACCGGAGGGTTGCCAGTTTGAATCCCGGGTCTGGAAAATCTTGTGCGAAGTGAGCTGGTAACTGCCCAGTGTGGCAGCCCCCTGCACCTATACAAAAAAAACAGGATATACAGTGAGGGAAAAAGGTATTTGATCCCCTGCTGATTTTGTACGTTTGCCCACTGACAAAGAAATGATCAGTCTATAATTTTTATGGTAGGTTTATTTGAACAGTGAGAGACAGAATAACAACAAAAAAATCCAGAAAAATGCATGTCAAAAATGTTATGAATTGATTTGCATTTTAATGAGGGAAATAAGTATTTGACCCCCTCTCAATCAGAAAGATTTCTGGCTCCCAGGTGTCTTTTATACAGGTAACGAGCTGAGATTAGGAGCACACTCTTAAAGGGAGTGTTCCTAATCTCAACTTGTTACCTGTATAAAAGACACCTGTCCACAGAAGCAATCAATCAGATTCCAAACTCTCCACCATGGCCAAGACCAAAGAGATCTCTGAGGATGTCAGGGACAAGATTGTAGACCTACACAAGGCTGGAATGGGCTACAAGACCATCGCCAAGCAGCTTGGTGAGAAGGTGACAACAGTTGGTGCGATTATTCGCAAATGGAAGAAACACAAAATAACTGTCAATCTCCCTCGGCCTGGGGCTCCATGCAAGATCTCACCTCGTGGAGTTGCAATGATCATGAGAACGGTGAGGAATCAGCCCAGAACTACACGGGAGGATCTTGTCAATGATCTCAAGGCAGCTGGGACCATAGTCACCAAGAAAACAATTGGTAACACACTACGCCGTGAAGGACTGAAATCCTGCAGCGCCCGCAAGGTCCCCCTGCTCAAGAAAGCACATATACAGGGCCGTCTAAAGTTTGCCAATGAACATCTGAATGATTCAGAGGAGAACTGGGTGAAAGTGTTGTGGTCAGATGAGACAAAAATCGAGCTCTTTGGCATCAACTCAACTCGCCGTGTTTGGAGGAGGAGGAATGCTGCCTATGATCCCAAGAACACCATCCCCACCGTCAAACATGGAGGTGGAAACATTATGCTTTGGGGTTGTTTTTCTGCTAAGGGGACAGGACAACTTCACCGCATCAAAGGGACGATGGACGGGGCCATGTACCGTCAAATCTTGGGTGAGAACCTCCTTCCCTCAGCCAGGGCATTGAAAATGGGTTGTGGATGGGTATTCCAGCATGACAATGACCCAAAACACACGGCCAAGGCAACAAAGGAGTGGCTCAAGAAGAAGCACATTAAGGTCCTGGAGTGGCATAGCCAGTCTCCAGACCTTAATCCCATAGAAAATCTGTGGATGGAGCTGAAGGTTCGAGTTGCCAAACATCAGCCTCAAAATCTTAATGACTTGGAGAAGATCTGCAAAGAGGAGTGGAACAAAATCCCTCCTGAGATGTGTGCAAACCTGGTGGCCAACTACAAGAAACGTCTGACCCCTGTGATTGCCAACAAGGGTTTTGCCCCCAAGTCCTAAGTCATGTTTTGCAGAGGGGTCAAATACTTATTTCCCTCATTAAAATGCAAATCAATTTATAACATTTCTGACATGCATTTTTCTGGATTTCTTTGTTGTTATTCTGTCTCTCACTCTTCAAATAAACCTACCATTAAAAGTATAGACTGATCATGTCTTTGTCAGTGGGCAAACATACAAAATCAGCAGGGGATCAAATACCTTTTTCCCTCACTGAGTGTAGAAAACATTAGGAACACCTTCCTGAATATTGAGTTGCACCCCCTTTTGCCCTCAGAACAGCCTAAATTCGTTGGGGCATGGACTACAAGGTGTCGAAAGCATTCCACAAGGATGCTGGCCCATGTTGACTCCAATGCTTTTCACAGTTGTATCAAGTTGGCTGGATGTCCTTTGGGTGGTGGACCATTCTTGATACACATGGGAAACTGTTGAGCGTGAAAAACCCAGCAGCGTTGCAATTCTTGACACACTCAAACCGGTGCGCCTAGCACCTTCTAGCATACCCCGTTCAAAGGCACTTTTGTCTCGCCCATTCACCCTCTGAATGGCACACATACACATTAGATGTCTCAATTGTCTCAACGCTTAACAAGTGACATCAATAAGGGATCATAGCTATCACCTGGATTCACCTGGTCAGTCTATGTCATGGAAAGAGCAGGTGTTCCTAATGTTTTGTACACACAGAGTATGTATGTGTCTTTCGGAACGGTTGGACCTTGTGTGTGGGTAATCGTAATCTCTTAATGAGAAATTCCTCTATGTAGAGTAGCTTGTCCATCTTGTACTGTTCTGTACTACGATGCTTATTACTAGCCTGGTCCCAGATCTGTTTTTAGCTGTATAGCCAACTTGACATGACAATGACCATAAGAGTTGGCAACACAGCACAAACAGATCTGGGACCAGGCTACCATGATTATTACAGAACAAAGGCTAAAATGTCTGCCCTTAGTTTGTTCTTTAACCCTAACTGGGTGGCCATAAGTGGGATGTTGACTTGATTTCCTGATTTCAAGATGGCTGCAGCCTCTTCTCCCTCGGTCATGATCATGTGCAGCACACAGTGGTCCTAGTTCGGCTTCCAAGATGAGATTGTGATGCGGGAGAAAATAGCTGACGAGAGGGGGAAAAAAGTATCACCGGCCCTTGTTTTTAAAGGTCAGGACGCAGAAGAGGTGTGCTTGCTGCTGTCCTTTCTCTAATTGACTGTCCGGGGCCTACGTGTTCTGCTTGACTAAAACGTCCATTGATCCGCAGTCGTTTGCACACCAGGGTTATTCCTTTGCTTGTAGCTTCCACTCCACCTAGGTGTAGCGCTGTGATGGAGGAATGGGGAGAGGGGGAGAGAAGGGAAGGGTGAGAGAGGGAGAGAAGGGAAGGGAAGGAGGAGAGAGGGAGAGAAGGGAAGGAGGAGAGAGGGAGAGAAGGGAAGGAGGAGAGAGGGAGAGAAGGGAAGGAGGAGAGAGGGAGCGAAGGGAAGGAGGAGAGAGGGAGAGAAGGGAAGGAGGAGAGAGGGAGGGAAGGGACAGAGGAGAGAGAGAGGGAGGGGTGTGTTCTGGCATGCCACTCTCTCCCTACGACAGATTATGTTCTGATAGTCAATGGAAAGTGTTTGCATTATTGATCAAGTACAGCATGTAGCATAGTGCAGTACAGATACTTACTCAAGCACCTGACTTCCTTTATGAATCGATACGAGCATACATGTAGATTGCTGTAATGAAATGAAATGTTGTTGTTCCCATAGCTGGCTTACATTTCAGTGTAAAATGTTCAGTGTCTCTTCACTATCATATTAAATACTTGTGATCCAGGCATAAGGTGCTATGGAATGTATGTGGCTCCAGTATAGTCTATACGTCTGATACCCAGCTACCCAGCAAAGACCTACAGCAGCCTACAGAATATGTCATATGATCCAGTGATGCTCAATCAGCAAATGTATTACATAGAAATGAAACATCTAAAAGACCTTGTAGATTCAACTTATCAACAGTCAACATATACAATTAGTTTGAGTGCAAGACATGGCTTTGATACTTGAGAACTCAGAACATAAGACCAACGTTCTGTTATGGTGTCCTTCAACATCGGAATGCAGCCAGATACTCAGGACCTTTGAGGACCTCTTCCGCTAATATTATACGACCGTTGACCTCTCATCCTCAAGGACCTTCCTTAACGAGACACACTTCCTCCCCCTGGGCCAAGCGGGTCCATGGGAGGTGTGAAGGTCTGGAGACCCATCATCACCAACATCATCATCATCACCATCATCATCATCATCATCATCACCATCATCATCATCATCATCATCATCATCGTCATCCGCACCATCACCACCACCACTATCATCATCATCATCACCATCACCATCATCATCATCACTATCACGATCATCATCATCAACCATCATCATCATCACTATCATCATCATCATCACCATATAGCCTACCACTCTGATCTCTCCTCATCCTGTGAGCATATAATGGTCCCAGTGTGTTGTTGTGTTTGGCTGAAAGATCTAGAAAATCACAGGGCTTCTCCATAATAATGTAATAATATGCCATTTAGTAGACGCTTTCATTCAAAGCGACTTACAGTCAAGTGCGGATACATTTTTACGTATGGGTGGTCCCGTGGATCGAACCCACTACCCTGGCGTTACAAGCGCCATGCTCTACCAATTGAGCTACAGAGGACCCTATGTCTCTGAGAGTGCTGTCTGTCTGTAACTGTGTCCCCAGCAGGAGGGCCTACTGCCCATCGTTAGGAGAATGTCTACATTTGTGGGTCCGTTTGACATGGTGACAGCTCATCTTTGTCGTGGCGTGGAAGAGGTTGAGTCTGTGACTTAGGTTAGGAAAACTGCCTAATCTATGTTGACAGTCTTCATTTGCGTGCTTGATTCTCAACATCATAAGTGATTATAATCACTTTGCTTTGGTGCAGATGTATGACGTGTGTGTGTGTGTGTGTGTGTGTGCAAGTATGTGAGTTAGTGAGAAAGTGAGTGTGTGTGTGTGTCCACATGTATGTGTGCGTGTGTGTGCAGGCATGCATTCCGTGTGTGCTCAGGAAGGTGTAATACGTCTGAAATCCCCCTCACGTCCATCGTGATTGATGTCACCTTAACCCCCTATCTCATATACCAGTCTGGCTTTGCATCAGTATTCGGTATTGACTAATGGACAGTTTGTACAGACCACTGCATTCATGGCAGCATAACTTTCAGCCAAAGAAACGGACGTATCTCCTGACATGTCACTTATTCTCCTTGTAATATACATACGTATATATCTCCTCCGACCATAAATATCCCATAAGCACCTGCTGTATTCTGAAAAGCACTATATCATTAAAAACACGCCTGGTCGAAAATCCAGACGCTGAAATATTAAGATTCACTGTGTGCATCGATCCCCCATTTTCTGTAACCCCGGTTTGTTCTACAGAGCCAAACTCTGTGAATCATTCCATTTTTAATGTTGACTTATTTCCAGATGCATTATTTAATAGGTGGTGGGCAGGGTGATTCATAAGCCATCTGATTGTCTGTGAGTCCAGGACCCGGGTGGTATTGACCCAACTGAGGTGTGTGTGTGTGTGTGAGTGTGTGTGGTGTTTCACACCAGATTGTGTTTTCTGTGTGTGTGTGTGTGTGTGTCTGTGTGTTTGTGTGTGTGGGGTGGGTGGACATCAAATGGAGGATGCTGGATGGATGGATCATGGCTGGATTCAACAGTGCAGTGTGGCAGGGATTGGTGGTGTTGGACGCATCACTGATCTGATGGCCCTCATCAACTGGCCCAGGAATAAAACACTCACGTCCACTGTATTCACACTAGGTCTATGTCCCAAAAGGCAACCTAGTCCCTATTTAGTGCACACTCCATAGGAGTGCTTCATAGGATTTACACAGTAGGATTATGTGCTTTAAAGTCTGTTCTGTGGAATCAGATCTTCAACACTCATTTTAATGGCCTATTCCGTTAGAAGCGATGCCCTTTTCGAGAACTGAAATTGTGACCCGCAAGATAATCACCATCATTGAGACATCGTGGGACATCTAGGGGTCAAGTTTTCTGAGATATGCGATGTGTCATCTTGTAGTAATGCTGAAGTCATGTAAGGTGTAAAAAAGCTGGAAACTCTTCTATTGGTGCAGCTGCTTCCTCTCGCCCTCTGTTACGTTAGCGATGTGCTTTCCCCCCCCTCCCTCCATTCTCCCTCCTTTATTCATTTGTTTTATTGCATTACAGAATTATGTAAATATGTGCATTGCCGAGCGTGGGGCCGGGGCCCGAGAGCATCCGCGAGGGCAATTTGATCGTTTGCGATGAATGCTCACTAACATATGTCGGCTTGTCACACATACAAATGGACATTAATACGATCACGGAATGAACCCATCTGCGGAGGGGTGACATGGTGAGGGGCATCCTGGTGTCTAATTTAAAACTGAACCGTGGAGTGTGAGATACAGGAGGGCTGTGAATGGGTATTATTAATGGATATCTGTCACACACACACACACACACACACAGACACTCATACACACACACACACACACACACACACACACACACACACACACACACACACACACACACACACACACACACACACACACACACACACACACACACACACACACACACAACACAGAGACAGCGACACCCAGGGCTGCCTGTCTGGCTGCTTAGTGGCTGACCCTCAGTGAATGTGAATAACAAAGGCAGTAGGATCATTAGCCCCCCGCCTGGGGGCATCTTTAATCGGGTTTGCGGAATAAAGACAGCTGCCGCGAATTGCTGCATATTCATAATGTGGCGGCGACGTCGCCGTAATCTTGTATTAATGTTGCATCGTCCGGGAGTGTGTGTGTGTGTGTGTGTGTAATTGGGTCTATGAAATTATGTCCGCAGTCATATCCCACAGACTTTTGCAGTAGTTCCAGCGTTGCTCAGGCGTTGTGACAGTGTTATGACAAGGCCTGAAGGCCACACCGATGATGTCAGATGGAGCGTATGAAATGAAGGTGGACTAAACTGTCTTGTACTGTGTCTATGAAGCAAGAGCATCTGATTGGCTGGGCTCTGACAACCAATGAACCAATGATGCCCTCTTGTCTCAGGTTCTGTGTTCTAACCATAACTCTCCTAAACTCTTTTACAGTGACTCTATCTCCTAACAGTGATGTCATCCACATACAGGACCTTCTGTTGAGTAATCCATTATTGCCGGCACACTAGTTAAGCCTTCATGTTCTTCCTAGTGGGAAAGTGTGTTTTTTAAATGAAATCTGCCACGGAAAGTGTGACGAGTCGCTCTCTTTCCCACCCTCTAACATTGGCCCTACAGAGTAATGACAGAATCTGGAGGCCACTCCGACACAGCTGAGCCACTCTGCACTGTAAAGAGCTAAACCCTCCAGCAAGGGGTAATGTGTTTGCTGTTGCCCAAACCACCATGACTCTCTACACACACACACACACACACCGCCCAGTCATGTCCCACTAATACCACATCCCTTTTAAAACGACAAGATTTGTATCTTAATGAGGGGGCCTACCAATGAGTTTGTTTGTTTTGAGTCAGTCCGACCAATCTGTGTGATCAGTTGCCAAATAAGTGACTGTTTTTTGTTTGTGTTCCTCTGAGGTGTTTGCGTTGCCAAATCCAAGCTGATTTCCCAGCTGTTTGGCCCTAATTAATTGGTATGGCGAGCAGCGTGTCACTCTCATGTGTTTTTGGATGTCAGCGACCACGCTCCTGCTTTGTACAGCCCCAGCAACAGTGCAGGGGTCTCAACCGGCGCCAAGTTGTTGTCTTATCTAAATTAAAACTATGCTAATCTCTGTATTATCCCCACCCCGTAGAGCTGCACACTTCAACAAGCCTCTCTCTCTCTCTCTCTCTCTCTCTCTCTCTCTCTCTCTCTCTCTCTCTCTCTCTCTCTCTCTCTCTCTCTCTCTCTCTCTCTCTCTCTCTCTCTCTCTCTGTACCTCTCTCTCTCTCTTTGTACCTCTCTCTCTCTACCTCTCTCTCTCTGTACCTCTCTCTCCTCTACCTCTCTCTCTCTGTTCCTCTCTCTCTCTACCTCTCTCTCTCTCCTCTCTCTCTCCCTTTTCTCTCTCCATCTCTCTGTACCTCTCTCTCTCTCTCTCTCTCTCTCTCTCTCTCTCTCTCTCTCTCTCTCTCTCCCGCTCTCTGTACCTCTCTCTCTCTCTCTCTCTCTCTCTCTCTCTCCCTCTCTCTCATCTCCTCTCTCTCTCTCTCTCTCTCTCTCTCTCCTCTCTCTCTCTCTCTCTCTCTCTCTCCTCTCCCTCTCTCTCTCCCCCCTCTCGCTCTCTCATTTCCTGAACTTAATTGATCAACAGTCAGATCCAGCAGTCGGTGCTGTGCGCCGGGGGAATAAGAGCGATTGAAACGGCCCACTTTAATTGCATACATTTGTTTTTTACAACCATTGTTTTTTTATCCCGGTGCTTTGAGGTAATTACGAGTCTGTTGTCGTGGTTGTAAGGCTGGCAGGATGCCTGGTGTCCCCTGGTGTCCCCTGCAGAGGCATGTAGGGACAGATCCCCTGAAGGAGGTGACTTGCTGAATAAAACATGTTTTTTGTTGATGTGTACCTCTGGACTCTGAGGGGGGGTTGGGCGTCTGTCCCAAATCCTGACCTCCCCTACTGCCCCACCATTGGATGTTTATGTTCTCCTAAAGGAATTGACTGAATAAGGCACCTTTTAGTTTTCGTGAACACCTGAACTCCTCAGGAGCAAGTCCCATTCCAAACCCCCTCCATCTGTCCTACCCATAGAAATACAATTACACAATTGTCACGACTTCCGCCGAGGCTGCCTCCCCTCCTTGTTCGGGCAGGCTTCGGCATTCGTCGAGTACTAACCACTGCCCACCCCAATAATCATCACAATTGTCTTGTCAATCACAGACACCTGGTTCTATTCCCGTAATTAGTCTGTGTATAAGTGTTTCCCTCTGCCCCATTGTCCTTGTGGGTGATTGTTTATTTGTGGAGGTTAGTGAAGCTCGGTGGAGCTTGTGTATTGTTTTTTCCCCGTATGCCTTGTATTTTCCAGTGCGCCTGTTTTGTGCCATGGAGTGTGTTTGACGCATTTCTGCGTAAACCTGTATTTTGCGGATTTAAAGACTGTTATTCTGTGATTTACCCTCCTGCGCCTGACTCCTTCATCACCACCGCATCACAACAATTCTATTCTAGTTCATTCTAATTATTCAATCCTAGGACGGAAGGAGGGGATTTGGGACAGGCCCCGCTCACGCAGGCTGTTTATGAAAGCAGACACAAGTCACAAGGGCAAGGAGTCACTATTTACATATGCAAAGGATGAGTTGTTTTTTAATGAATGGAAACCTCCCCTGTCGGTGAATAAAGAGAGGAACTGAATACATATGAGACATGCCTTCATGATCTGTTTTAATTGTCTATTTTAGTGGGGAGACGTGTCCAAGAGTGAGTCCCAAATCGCTCTGGTCAAAAGTAGTGCACTATATAGGGAATAGGGTGCCATCTGGGAGCCAAACCCCAAAGTTATTCTTCATAAAGCAGCCCAATCCTCAGCTCGTCAGATGCCAATCGCAAGACCAATAAAAAGCAAATCCATTTGTGATGTTTTTTCCCCGTGTGCACATCCCTAGCTTTTTATTTCTGATGTTTTTTCGAGAGGGATGATCTGATGGAAAATGTGTCTGTCTCTTTCAAAATACGCCAGGGGCAACTTTACCTCACAGCGATTGGAGGATTCTCTTCTGTCTGTCTGCATCCGACCTAATTCAAGACTGAAGTAAAAGGGTTTTGAGTGCTGCACTCTTGGCAGCCCCTACGTGAAGAGAATCCATCGCTGGAATCAAAGTCTGATTTATATCATCGTAAATGGCTGCTGAGTTGCAGGGGCCCACTGTTAACTGTATTGTACTATATAACCGCTGCTCCTCCTAATGTAGGAGTTGAGAGGCATGTTCATCCATTGCCAAGCCAAGGCACACCAGAGTTGAAGCAGACCTTTTAGTCCCAACGACCTTATTACAGTGTAATCATTCCATGATAAAATACTGTTAAGGAATAGCCACACACACACACACACACACACACACATCCCCACCCCCACACACCCACCAGATATACCTGTTCCCTGAAGTAGTGAACATTGGCAGCTTTGTAGTTGCAGGAGAGGTTACACAGAGTTAGGTGAACTAGGGAAGAATATCCTTCTTTTTAGAACTTTAGTTTCCTGTCACATTCTGAACGGGAAAATAAGATTCCATTAGCGGTGGGCGACAGACTGTGTCATTTCGACACAAGATTCTCAAACAAAGCTTCCTCTCTCCACCTTATTAACCTCCCATGGATCTCTCTTCATAGAGAAGCCAGTCCCCTCGCCCACCTTATCTCAATAATAAATCCATTCCAGTTCACACGCCGCGGTGACTCGTCCTCCGCCGAGAAGCGCAGCGGCTTTATTGTTTATTATTCATATTACTTTTCTGCGCCATATAATCTGAGGACAGATCATTAGAATGTCGCTGCTGAGAGGGAGGCTGTGGCTCTCTCCTCTCCTCTCCTCTCCTCTCCTCTCCTCTCCTCTCTCTCCTCTCCTCTCCTCTCCTCTCCTCTCCTCTCCTCTCCTCTCCTCTCCTCTCCTCTCTCTCTCTCCTGGATGATTCTACTAGAACGTGGAGAGGAGACACAATAGAACTCGACTCTATGGAGTTAGGGACTGGGATACGTTTTCCCAAGCATTAGGTAAACCCAAAAGAGGGTGTATTATTTTGACAAAGGCAGGAAATATGCAAATACAAGTGTGTGTGTTTGTGTGTGTGTGCGTGTGTGTCAGATATCGCTTTCATAGACCTCTTTGATATAATGGCAGTAATTCGACTCATGGTGTAGTGATAATGAAGATGACAGTTAGATGACAGTTTAGATGACAGTTTCAATGTTTGATATCATGTTTGTCATACAACTCACTCCAGGAAAGTTAGATGTCCCATTACCTTTTGTTTCCATTTTTTTGGCAGTGTTTAACAACACACAGGTTTGACATTAATTGTTGCTATTTACCGAGCAGAACCATGACACTCTGTCAGGTTAATGGAGGCTGGAAACCCCCAGCTTTGAGAAGTCTCTTATATTGTCCCTCAGTCTTGTCAGTTGCATTTTATAGATGCCATACTTTCACTGTCTCACTGTGCTAAGAATGCACTTCTACACGGTAGGTGTAAAGTAATGTAATAAGTGGATGATGTGTATAGTGGATAGGTAGTGGATGATGTGGATAGGTAGTGGATGATGTGGATAGGTAGTGGTTGATGTGGATAGTAGATAGGTAGTGGATGATGTGGATAGTAGATAGGTAGTGGATGATGTGGATAGTAGTGGATGATGCGGATAGTAGATAAGTAGTGGATGATGTGGATAGTAGATAGGTAGTGGATGATGTGGATAGTAGATAGGTAGTGGATGATGTGGATAGTAGTGGATGATGTGGATAGTAGATATGTAGTGGATGATGTGGATAGGTAGTGGATGATGTGGATAGTAGATAGGTAGTGGATGATGTGGATAGTAGATATGTAGTGGATGATGTGGATAGGTAGTGAATGATGTGGATAGTAGATAGGTAGTGGATGATGTGGATAGTAGATATGTAGTGGATGATGTGGATAGTAGATAGGTAGTGGATGATGTGGATAGGTAGTGGATGATGTGGATATTAGATAAGTAGTGGATGATGTGGATAGTAGATAGGTAGTGGATGATGTGGATAGTAGATAGGTAGTGGATGATGTGGATAGTAGATAGGTAGTGGATGATGTGGATAGTAGAATATGTAGTGGATGATGTGGATAGTAGATAGGTAGTGGATGATGTGGATAGGTAGTGGATGATCTGGATAGTAGATAGGTAGTGGATGATGTGGATAGGTAGTGGATGATGTGGATAGTAGATATGTAGAGGATGATGTGGATAGTAGATAGGGAGTGGATGATGTGGATAGTAGATATGTAGTGGATGATGTGATAGTAGATAGGTAGTGGATGATGTGGATAGTAGATAGGTAGTGGATGATGTGGATAGGTAGTGGATGATGTGGATAGGTAGTGGATGATGTGGATAGTAGATAGGTAGTGGATGATGTGGATGATGTGGATAGTAGATATGTAGTGGATGATGTGGATAGTAGATAGGTAGTGGATGATGTGGATAGTGGATACAGTGAGGGAAAAAAAGTATTTGATCCCCTGCTGATTTTGTACGTTTGCCCACTGACAAAGAAATGATCAGTCTATAATTTTTATGGTAGGTTTATTTGAACAGTGAGAGACAGAATAACAACAACAAAATCCAGAAAAACGCATGTCAAAAATGTTATAAATTGATTTGCGTTTTTAATGAGGGAAATAAGTATTTGACCCCCTCTCAATCAGAAAGATTTCTGGCTCCCAGTTGTCTTTTATACAGGTAACGAGCTGATATTAGGAGCACACTCTTAAAGGGAGTGCTCCTAATCTCAGCTTGTTACCTGTATAAAAGACACCTGTCCCACAGAAGCAATCAATCAGATTCCAAACTCTCCACCATCGCCAAGACCAAAGAGCTCTCCAAGGATGTCAGGGACAAGATTGTAGACCTACACAAGGCTGGAATGGGCTACAAGACCATCGCCAAGCAGCTTGGTGAGAAGGTGACAACAGTTGGTGCGATTATTCGCAAATGGAAGAAACACAAAATAACTGTCAATCTCCCTCGGCCTGGGGCTCCATGCAAGATCTCACCTCGTGGAGTTGCAATGATCATGAGAACGGTGAGGAATCAGCCCAGAACTATACGGGAGGATCTTGTCAATGATCTCAAGGCAGCTGGGACCATAGTCACCAAGAAAACAATTGGTAACACACTACGCCGGAAGGACTGAAATCCTGCAGCGCCGCAAGGTCCCCCTGCTCAAGAAAGCACATATACAGGCCCGTCTGAAGTTTGCCAATGAACATCTGAATGATTCAGAGGAGAACTGGGTTGGAAAGTGTTGTGGTCAGATGAGACCAAAATCGAGCTCTTTGGCATCAATTCAACTCGCCGTGTTTGGAGGAGGAGGAATGCTGCCTATGACCCAAAGAACACCATCCCCACCGTCAAACATGGAGGTGGAAACATTATGCTTTGGAGGTGTTTTTCTGCTAAGGGGACAGGACAACTTCACCGCATCAAAGGGACGATGGACGGGGCCATGTACCGTCAAATCTTGGGTGAGAACCTCCTTCCCTCAGCCAGGCATTGAAAATGGGTCGTGGATGGGTATTCCAGCATGACAATGACCCAAAACACACGGCCAAGGCAACCAAAGGAGTGGCTCAAGAAGAAGCACATTAAGGTCCTGGAGTGGCCTAGCCAGTCTCCAGGACCTTAATCCCATAGAAAATCTGTGGAGGGAGCTGAAGGTTCGATTTGCCAAACGTCAGCCTCGAAACCTTAATGACTTGGAGAAGATCTGCAAAGAGGAGTGGGACAAAATCCCTCCTGAGATGTGTGCAAACCTGGTGGCCAACTACAAGAAACGTCTGACCTCTGTGATTGCCAACAAGGGTTTTGCCACCAAGTACTAAGTCATGTTTTGCAGAGGGGGTCAAATACTTATTTCCCTCATTAAAATGCAAATCAATTTATATCATTTTTGACATGCGTTTTTTTTGTTTTTTTTGTTTTGTTATTCTGTCTCTCACTGTTCAAATAAACCTACCATTAAAATTATAGACTGATCATGTCTTTGTCAGTGGGCAAACGTACAAAATCAGCAGGGGATCAAATACTTTTTCCCTCACTGTAGATAGTGGATGATGTGGATTGTAGATAGGTAGTGGATAGGTAGTGGTTGATGTGGATAGGTAGTGGATAATGTGGATAGTAGATAGGTAGTGGATGATGTGGATAGTAGATAGGTAGTGGATGATGTGGGATAGTAGATAGGTTGTGGATGATGTGGATAGTTGATAGGTAGTGGATGATGTGGATTGGTAGTGGATGTGTGGATAGTATATAGGTAGTGGATGATGTGGATAGGTAGTGGATGATGTGGATAGTAGATAGCAGTGGATGATGTGGATAGTAGATAGGTAGTGGATGATGTGGATAGTAGATAGGTAGTGGATGATGTGGATAGTAGATAGGTAGTGATGATGTGGATAGTAGATAGGTAGTGGATGATGTGGATAGGTAGTGGATGATGTGGATAGTAGATAGGTAGTGGATGATGTGGATAGTAGATAGGTAGTGGATGATGTGGATAGTAGATAGGTAGTGGATGATGTGGATAGGTAGGGGATGATGTGGATAGTGGATAGGTAGTGGATGATGTGGATAGTAGATAGGTAGTGGATGATGTGGATAGTAGATAGGTAGTGGATGATGTGGATAGGTAGTGGATGATGTGGATAGTAGATAGGTAGTGGATGATGTGGATAGTAGATAGGTAGTGGATGATGTGGATAGGTAGTGGATGATGTGGATAGTAGATAGGTAGTGGATGATGTGGATAGGTAGTGGATGATGTGGATAGTAGATAGGTAGTGGATGATGTGGATAGTAGATAGGTAGTGGATGATGTGGATAGGTAGTGGATGATGAGGGAAGTGGATGATGTGGATAGTAGATAGGTAGTGGATGATGTGGATAGTAGATAGGTAGCGGATGATGTGGATAGTAGATAGGTAGTGGATGATGTGGATAGTAGATAGGTAGTGGATGATGTGGATAGGTAGTGGATGATGTGGATAGTAGATAGGTAGTGGATGATGTGGATAGTAGATAGGTAGTGGATGATGTGGATAGGTAGTGGATGATGTGGATAGTAGATAGGTAGTGGATGATGTGGATAGGTAGTGGATGATGTGGATAGTAGATAGGTAGTGGATGATGTGGATAGTAGATAGGTAGTGGATGATGTGGATAGGTAGTGGATGATGAGGGAAGTGGATGATGTGGATAGTAGATAGGTAGTGGATGATGTGGATAGTAGATAGGTAGCGGATGATGTGGATAGTAGATAGGTAGTGGATGATGTGGATAGTAGATAGGTAGTGGATGATGTGGATAGGTAGTGGATGATGTGGATAGTGGATAGGTAGTGGATGATGTGGATAGGTAGTGGATGATGTGGATAGTAGATAGGTAGTGGATGATGTGGATAGGTAGTGGATGATGTGGATAGTAGATAGGTAGTGGATGATGTGGATAGTAGATAGGTAGTGGATGATGTGGATAGGTAGTGGATGATGAGGGAAGTGGATGATGTGGATAGTGGATAGGTAGTGGATGATGTGGCTAGGTAGTGGATGATGTGGATAGTAGATAGGTAGTGGATGATGTGGACAGTTGATAGGTAGTGGGTGATGTGGATTATGTGGATAGTAGATAGGTAGTGGATGATGTGGATAGTGGATAGGTAGTGGATGATGTGGATAGGTAGTGGATGATGAGGGAAGTGGATAGGTAGTGGATGATGTGGATAGTAGATAGGTAGTGGATGATGTGTACACTAGATAGGTAGTGGATGATGTGGATAGGTAGTGGATGATGTGGATAGTAGATAGGTAGTGGATGATGTGGATGATGTGGATAGTGGATAGGTAGTGGATGATGTGGATAGGTAGTGGATGATGAGGGAAGTGGATAGGTAGTGGATGATGTGGATAGTAGATAGGTAGTGGATGATGTGGATAGTAGATAGGTAGTGGATGATGTGGATAGTAGATAGGTAGTGGATGATGTGGATGATGTGGATAGTTGATTGGATGATAGTAGTGGATGATGTGGATAGGTAGTGGATGATGTGGATAGTAGATAGGCAGTGGATGATGTGGATAGTAGATAGGTAGTGGATGATGTGGATAGTAGATAGGTAGTGGATGATGTGGATAGTAGATAGGTAGTGGATGATGTGGATAGTAGATAGGTAGTGGATGATGTGGATAGGTAGTGGATGATGTGGATAGTAGATAGGTAGTGGATGATGTGGATAGTAGATAGGTAGTGGATGATGTGGATAGTAGATAGGTAGTGGATGATGTGGATAGGTAGTGGATGATGTGGATAGTGGATAGGTAGTGGATGATGTGGATAGTAGATAGGTAGTGGATGATGTGGATAGTAGATAGGTAGTGGATGATGTGGATAGGTAGTGGATGATGTGGATAGTAGATAGGTAGTGGATGATGTGGATAGGTAGTGGATGATGTGGATAGTAGATAGGTAGTGGATGATGTGGATAGTAGATAGGTAGTGGATGATGTGGATAGGTAGTGGATGATGTGGATAGTAGATAGGTAGTGGATGATGTGGATAGGTAGTGGATGATGTGGATAGTGTGGATGATAGGTAGTGGATGATGGAGTGTGAGTGGATGATGTGGATAGTAGATAGGCTAGTGGT
>NC_139992.1:49564820-49636029 GCF_964263955.1 Coregonus lavaretus | reverse complement strand
TGTGGATAGGTAGTGGATGATGTGGATAGTAGATAGGTAGTGGATGATGTGGATAGGTAGTGGATGATGTGGATAGTAGATAGGTAGTGGATGATGTGGATAGTAGATAGGTAGTGGATGATGTGGATAGGTAGTGGATGATGAGGGAAGTGGATGATGTGGATAGTGGATAGGTAGTGGATGATGTGGCTAGGTAGTGGATGATGTGGATAGTAGATAGGTAGTGGATGATGTGGACAGTTGATAGGTAGTGGGTGATGTGGATTATGTGGATAGTAGATAGGTAGTGGATGATGTGGATGATGTGGATAGTGGATAGGTAGTGGATGATGTGGATAGGTAGTGGATGATGAGGGAAGTGGATAGGTAGTGGATGATGTGGATAGTAGATAGGTAGTGGATGATGTGTACACTAGATAGGTAGTGGATGATGTGGATAGGTAGTGGATGATGTGGATAGTAGATAGGTAGTGGATGATGTGGATGATGTGGATAGTGGATAGGTAGTAGATGATGTGGATAGGTAGTGGATGATGAGGGAAGTAGATAGGTAGTGGATGATGTGGATAGTAGATAGGAAGTGGATGATGTGTACACTAGATAGGTAGTGGATGATGTGGATAGGTAGTGGATGATGTGGACAGGTAGTGGATGATAGTAGGTTGAGTTTGTTTATGTATGAACTAGGAAGGGTCTACTCTAGTCGTCATGTCTTCATGTATGAAATAGGTCAAGTGGTCTGTGTAAAAATGCCATGTCTCCATGTGAGAGGTATGTCAACATGTCTTGTGTGTGATAGTCAAGTCTCCATGTGAGGGATATGTCAACATGTCTTGTTTGTGATAGTCAAGTCTTCATGTGAGGGATATATCATATCGTGTGAAAATGTCATGCTGTGTGTTGTGTGTGGAAGCCAGGGTATACTGTATGTAAAAATGGCATGTGTCCACATGGGGTAGGTAATTGTCATGTCTGTGTTTGGAAATAGGAGGAACCGCTATATCCAAATGTCAAATCTCTTTGTAAGAGAGAGGCAGGGTCTATACTGTATATGAAAATGTTATGTCTTGTGAGAGATATAGACAGGGACAGTAGCTTAGAGTGTGTGACGCTTGTGTGATCTCCAGTACGTGCCAAGCGGATGTAATGATGCATTATTCAATCATCTGCTGTCTAAAAATAAACCATCTGTTGAGTCCAAAACAAGTCAGTACACTATTTATTTCCATTTTAAAATCGTGAGCCAGAGAAAAGGTGAGGCGCTTTGCGCATTTAATAATATCAGAGTATGTGGCTTGTCAACCAATCGAGAGCCTTGACCTTTCTGCAGTGTTTGACGTGTCACAGTGTGCATGGGGGGGGACTATGTGTGAATGAATAGACATGTGTGTGGTAGAGGTAGAGAGAGAGAGAGAGAGAGAGAGAGAAAGAGAAAGAGAAAGAGAAAGGTCCTCATCCAGTTTCATATCACTCAGCCTGTCAATCCTTTTCAAAGTCAAGTTATTTTTAGATATTTCATTTGGAGGCGATTTTCGCTCGGTGGTCCCCCACCTCCCACCTTATAGCCTGCCTCTGCTCCAGTCTTGCCCACCTCTCCCGCGGGTGTCCGTATATAAGCCCATTCCTCAGCTGCAGTGCAGCGGTATTTGATTTAATTCAGAGGGCGATCTGTAATCCTCTGCTGGACAGAGTCCCAGGGCCCCCACAGCCTCTCTCTCTCTCTCTCTCTCTCTCTCTCTCTCTCTCTCTCTCTCTCTCTCTCTCTCTCTCTCTCTCTCTCTCTCTCTCTCTCACTCTGTCACTCTCTTCTCTCTCTCTCTCTCTCTCTCTCTCTCTCTCTCTCTCTCTCTCTCTCACTCTGTCACTCTCTTCTCTCACTCTCTCTCTCTCTCCTCTCTCTCTCTCTCTCTCTCTCTCTCTCCTCTCTCTCTCTCTCTCTCTCTCTCTCTTTCTCTCTCTCGTACCTCAGTAGACCTGTCACCTATAGCCTCTCTCACACACACAGTGGCAGAATGAGTTTGTCTCAGACTAATGCAGACAGGTCCCCATAATATAATAAAGAGGCTGCCAGGGCCAACTTTCCCATCTCTTTCAGGTGTTCTGCTCCTTTGTTGAAGAAGCCATGTGCAGAACTCCTATAACACAGAGTATCCTACAATGCCGGTTACTTGAATTACTTGAAAACCAGTAGGTTATCTTAATCACACGTGAGAAGTCTGCTGCTACGGGTATGGCGGAATAGAACCTACGCCGCAAGGTATAATGAAAGAATTGAAGTTGCTCAATGCAAGAATGGACACAATGCAAGAGACTCTTGAAAATCAAATAAACAGCAAGGTGGACAGTCTCCGTGACAACCTGGAGAAGCTGCTCATAGAAAATCGGAAACTCATTAAAAATCTCATGACCTGAGGAAAAAACAACCCAAAAAGAACCCAACTAACCGGTTCGACCCGAATGTATCTCTAAAGTAACAGACCTAGCTTACGAGTACAACCAAGACATGGCAGAAAAGGCGAGGGAGGGTCACCGAGGGTCTGCGCTGTGAGCAGGTGCCAGAGCTGGTGGCCACCAAAAGGATGAGAGCGAGATCCCAGGGACCAGGAGTCGTGAAGGTCACATTCCGGGGGGTCAAAGATAAAGTGGATGACATTTTTCATCAGATCGGCCAAGTCTCACACAGATCGAATCATCTAACTCAACTTCAAAATACTCCTACAAAAGATCCCGGCTGTGAGAGATTTCTACATTTTGGTGAATTGGAGGATGATGAAACGGCCTCTTGATCCCGAGGGCGACCACAGGGGCCGGGGAGCTGGACCCGCTGATCATGCCCAGTAAGGCTGAGAACCATCTGCCCAGTCCGTAAGTGCAGAACAATTTTCTTTAATTCACTGGAACGTTAATGGATGAATGACCACAAACTGTACGCTTAGAACATTACTACTACAATCCCTAAACCCTGACTTTATTTATTTGAATGAACCTCATTTGTATGGCGACTCCACTATTGACTTAGATGGTTATTATTGGTTTGGACACAACCGAAACGTTCATAGAAGAACCCCTAAAGCTTCAGGTGGCGTCTGACTTTTTGTTAGGAATTAATGATTTGAACTATATAGAGAAAACATTGTGGACAAGTCAATGGATGGAATAATTGGTGTAAGATTTGAACACTGTGTGTCGCAATATTCTTTAGTTATTTTCTCTTGTTATTTACCACCGGAGGGTTCTACAAGGGAAAGGGAAAGGGGGATACCTAGTCAGTTCTACAACTGAATGAATGCATTCAACTGAAATGTGCCTTCCACATTTAACCCAACCCCTCTGAATCAGAGGGATGGGACTCAGTTGCTTTTTTTCAGCTACTTGTTGGCGCAGGTGAATTGTCTGGACACTGAGAATACACGTGGTGACCTGAACAGTCGTGTCTCTGATCTGAGAGATTGTGTAATTGACATAGATGGTATTGCAGCTAGAGTTGCTATAGCCACAGGTGGAAGTAGGCATGGGGAAATGTTCATTGAATTCTTAAAGGATTCCAAGTGCTGCATTCTGAATGGTAGACTATCACCACAAAATGATCATTTCACATCAGTATCAACAACAGGAAAATCAGTCGTCCATATTGTAACACCCCATGACTGTCTGAATACAACTGAGCTTGTGGAAAGTAAAGGTCCTGAGTGTATTGGCCTGATTGGAGACCGTAGTAGACTGACCATTCATTGTTGTTTCTGAAATTCATGGTGGGAAACTATACTGGGGAGGAAGGTGATGTAGGCTTATCTAAGTCAAGTGCAACTCAATCAGACCAAAGAAGGCCCAGAAACCTACCTGACCAATGTCTTTCATCTGACATGTGCTGTACTGTTCTTATGGACCTTATTGATAACCTGGAAGCTTCCCAGAAAACACCATATAATATTGATCAGTGGTATGGCCGGTTCTGTCATGTGCTACATGAGGCAATGGAATAGTGTTTACCTGTTAAATCAGTATAATCCAAGGCTAAGACCTCAACACATTGGTAAACCGTATTGTAATAAAGAATTAAGTCATTTATGGTCTGTAATGAGAGTTGCAGAAAATAAGTTCCTAAAGTGTAAATACCAATCAATGAGAAGAGGTTTAAGAGAAGAGTTTAAACAGTGTCAACATACTGTATCTTTGACAACAAGCTAAGGTTCTATAAGAGGAGATTCAGAAGGAGCCAAGCACTGCATCTGCAAAGTTACAACTCTCAGCTATTTTGGAATGAAATCAATAAACTGGGCCCAAAAAGAGTTATGAAACTTCCCATGGAAATCATACTGGAAAATTGTGAATTTGAACATAAGAAGAATTGTGTATTAGATAAGTGGGAGAATGATCTTGCTAACCTATTTTCTCAGCTCTAAGTGAACACCAAGCAGATCAAAGTGCTCCAGTCTCCTGTGGACAGGTAAATGAGTTGAAGACTAGTTGGTTTCCCACTCCGTTTTGGAGTCAAACAAGGCGACGTGCTTTCCCCAACTTAGTTTGCCCTTTTTGTAAATTACTTGGCCCAGAAAATCAAGCATGCTAACCTAGGAGTTATATTAGATGACACGACTTTGGGGATACTATTGTACGCAGACAATATTGTCCTCCTTGCAGAGAGTGAGTTTGATTTGCAATGTATGTTGAACACTGTCAATCTCTGGTGTACTAGCTCATATTTATTTATAAATACCTTGGTTTCCTTTTTGAAGAATGTATGACCTTTGAAGAGGGTATGAAGTCTTTATCAGATTCTGCAGGCAGAGTGTTGGGGTCTGTTGGTAGTAAACTGAACATCTGTAAGGACCATGGCTATTGGACATATTCACAGCTCTATAATTCATGTATGTGTCCTATACTGAACTATGGTGCTGGAATCTGGGGTTTTAAAGAATCCAAAACAGCAAACTCTATTCAGAATAGAGCCATACCATGTGTTCTGGGAGTGCATACGTTTGCTCCAAGCCTTGCTATTCAAGGAGACATGGGTTGGAGCCCTGTGAAGTAAGGCAGAGGTTAAATGATTAGGTTATGGAACCGCCTTATCAATATGCCAGATGACAGAATAACAAAAAACATTTTCAACTGAAATAAAACACAACTACCCCTTGGACAAAGGAAATCAATGTCATATTTAAGGAAGCTGATCTACAACACATATTTAGAAACAAGTTACGACGCAATGTCAACAATCAAACACAAGTTAACCCTAAGCTACAAACACAAAATGGTCAACTGACATATGGCTAAAACCAAATCTCAGAACTTACAACCAGATCAAAAACAGCTACGATCCAGAACCTTACGTCACCTCTCACCTAACCAGAAGCCAAAGGTCCTTGTGTGCCCAGTTCAGAACCAGGATACTGCCTCTGGCAATTGAAGTAGGTAGGTTCAATGCCATAGATGAAGAAGAGGTCTATGTACAGTCTGTGATTTAGGGGAGGTCGAGAATGTACTTTATATGATGATTTGAGAGCTTTACTGTTTGATAAAATGTTGCAAAGAAAACAGGAACAGAGCACCCACTGGCCATTTGTTAGCTGCAGCAAATACAGTATTTTATAATCCCATGTGGACTGGGCATCCTGAAGATGCGTGACACTATAATAATAAAATCAATAAAATCAATCAATCAAAACCTACACATTTGTCCTTCAAGCTTAATTTTGTGCGATACTGTATCTATGCCCCAATAATGACAGAGGAGCGTGGAGTTCTGCACAGTTTGTATTCAATTGACAGGCTTCTCTAAAAGAAGCCTATTGCCTCTTAGTGTGCACACCTAATTAGCTGCCCCTCCCCTCCCTACATGCCTCCAAAGCCCTTCTCCAGCAAAGTGCTCACAGTCAC
Source organism: Coregonus lavaretus (assembly GCF_964263955.1). Classification (NCBI taxonomy): domain Eukaryota; kingdom Metazoa; phylum Chordata; class Actinopteri; order Salmoniformes; family Salmonidae; genus Coregonus; species Coregonus lavaretus. Next base: position 49,630,152 of record NC_139992.1, on the reverse strand, counting down.
TCTGCAGTCAGCCTCTTGACCAGTTTGAATGAGTCCCTCCCAGCAGCAGTGAGGCTATGCTAGTGTTTTGCTAGGCTTTGCTAGGGTATGCTATGCTAGGGTATGCTATGCTAGGATATGGTATGCTAGGATATGCTAGCTAGGCTATGTTAGTCTACGCTAGGCTAAGATAACTGCCAGCTGGTGGTTGGTGGTGGTAGTGCAGTGGGCACTGCTGAGCGAGGCTCCATGACCCCCTCTCTCTTAGGGTGAGCAGGCCACTCTGTAAGCTCCGGGCAGAGATAAGCACCTGGAGAGCTTTTCCATTTCCTTCTAAAGTACCCAATCAAGTGGAGGGGAACAACTCAGCACTAAAGTGGTCTAAACATTCCCCTCTCTCCCTCTCCCTCTCTTTCGCTCTCTAGCTCTCTCTCTCTCTCTAGCTCTCATTCTCTATATATACTGTATCTCTCTCACTCTCAATATCCCCCTTTCTCCTCTCTCTCTCTCTCTCTCTAGCTCTCTCTATATATATCTCTCACTCTCAATCTCTCTCTCAATATCCTTTCTCTCTCTCTCTCTCTCTCTCTCTCTCTCTCTCTCTCTCTCTCTCTCTTAAACTCTCCCTCGCTCTCTCGCTCTCTCGCTCTCTCTCTCTCTCTCTCTCTATCGTTCTGAAGCGCTTCAATTAGCCCCGGGCTTCACCCACTGCCTTTGAGGGGTCACCTGGCCAGAGCGAAATGTTTTAGTGATACACCCACGTCAACTTTTCTGAAATGTATTTTTTATGGCTGAAAAAATCAATTCTTGACAAGTGGGACTCATTGGATCCTACTCACGTCAGGCCGTTATTCTAACCTGGCATATCTAGAGCTGAGTGGTGAAGTGGTGCTTAAAGGGCCATGCTACAGTACTTTGATGTGTGGTTCATTTAAAAAGGTAACTAGCGTGGTGTTCTGTAGAAACAGACCATAATCCTACTATGTTCTGACAGTGTAAAATGTGTGTGGAGTTAAATGTTATCGTCTCCAATGTAATTCCCGTATAGCCTATGTAGCATGCAAAGTACCTTATGGCAAACTAACGTTACATTTATGTGTGCACTGGCTTTACAGTGATAGTGTATGTAAATGTTATGATATTGGGTTGGAACTTAGTTTCCTTAGTTGCCTGTGATAGAAAACATCTCTCTCTCGCTCCCTTCCCCATTTCTCTGCCTAGTTGTCTTTCTTTTTATTTTATTTATTTTTCTCCCCAATTGGTAGTTACAGTCTTGTCCCATCGCTGCAACTCCCTTATTGACTCGGGAGAGGCGAAGGTCGAGAACCATGCGTCCTCCGATACACGACCCCGCCAAGCCACACTGCTTCTTGACACACTGCTTGCTTAACCCAGAAGCCAGCCGCACCAATGTGTTGGAGGAAACACTGTACAGCTGGCGACCAAAGTCAGCTTGCAGGCGCCCGGCCCACCACAAGGAGCCGCTAGAGTGCAATGGGACAAGGAAATCCCGGCCGACCAAACCCTCCCCTAACCCGGACGACGCTGGGCCAATTGTGCGCCGCCTCACGGGTCTCCCGGTCACGGCCGGCTGTGACACAGCCTGGGATCAAACCCAGGGCTGTAGTGACGCCTCAAGCCCTGCGATGCAGTGCCTTAGACCGCTGCGCCACTCGGGAGGCCATCTCTGCCTAGTTTTCACACTCCTCCTCTCTCAGCCTTCCCCCGCTCCTTTTTTGGAGGCGTTAGGATGGGGTGATGAGTGTTTTTCTTTCTGATGTGTGTTAAAGCTGTGAGTCAGCAGTGATTATGAAAGGGTTTGTCACCGCTGATCCCCAGCAAGACTTTCATGTCCATAAATAACCGCAGAAGGGGTCAGCCTGCCTAGCTGCCGCTGCCGCCAGCAACACCACCGCCTGTGAATACCAACGAGCTCCGGGCCCAGTCACAGAATATTGCAGCATCACTGAGCTGCGTGAGTGACTGTGAGGGAGAGACTGGAAGAGTGTGTGTGGGGTGGGATTAGGTTGGGAGGGGTGCGTGGGTGGGGGTTTGTGTGTGTGGGGGGGTTTGTTTGTGCGTGTGTGTTTGTGTCTGTTTCTGTTTCTGTGTGTGTGTGTGTGTGTGTGTATGTGTGTGTGTGTGTGTGTGTGTGTGTGTGTGTCTGCCTGTGTGTCTGTGCCCTGTGTGTGAGTGGGTTATTCCCCTCTGCCCTGGTAGCTGGCGGGCCATGTTATTAATACGTGTTTAAATATGCCATTCATAGTGTGTAAATGGGCCATCGGTCTGGTCTGTAAGTAGCAGTGTCATCCCAGTAACAGAGGAGCGCTGTAGGAGCTGTAATTCCCCCGCTGATCGATCCTCAACACTCCGCTCCTGATAAACAACCGGCTCGCTCGGAAGGATTTGCTGCACAGGCAGGATCGGTTCAGGGCGAGGGAGGTGTGTCTGTGTAGGTGTGTGTGTTTGTGTGTGTGTGGGGGGAGGGAATGGAAGTGTGTGTGTGTGTGAGGGAATATGCTCTCACGCAGCACCCACCCTCCCCTCCTCACACCATTACCTGGCAGAGTGAAGACATGCACACCGATCACCTGCGTTGTTTAATCATTGAGCTCTATAAAAGGACTCCATAGGGTCTTCACTCTACTCTACCCGCGGAAGTCATTTTATACGCTCTATAGGGTTTTGCACAGACTCAGGGCCAGTCAGTCAGACAGTACTGTAAGGGATATCACACTGAGCCTAGCCCTCAGATCCACCTGTAATGGATGAGGGCTCCATTGTGGAGACTGTACGCTCTCCTGCGAGGTGATGCTGCCACCGCATCACTGTTGGCACCCTCTCAGCCTGAAGTTTCAAGGGCATGGGATTCAACATGCCTTCGTTAATACAGTGGGGGAAAAAAGTATTTAGTCAGCCACCAATTGTGCAAGTTCTCCCACTTAAAAAGATGAGAGAGGCCTGTAATTTTCATCATAGGTACACGTCAACTATGACAGACAAAATGAGAAAAAAAAATCCAGAAAATCACATTGTAGGATTTTTTATGAATTTATTTGCAAATTATGGTGGAAAATAAGTATTTGGTCAATAACAAAAGTTTCTCAATACTTTGTTATATACCCTTTGTTGGCAATGACACAGGTTTTCTGTAAGTCTTCACAAGGTTTTCACACACTGTTGCTGGTATTTTGGCCCATTCCTCCATGCAGATCTCCTCTAGAGCAGTGATGTTTTGGGGCTGTCGCTGGGCAACACGGACTTTCAACTCCCTCCAAAGATGTTCTATGGGGTTGAGATCTGGAGACTGGCTAGGCTACTCCAGGACCTTGAAATGCTTCTTACGAAGCCACTCCTTCGTTGCCCGGGCGGTGTGTTTGGGATCATTGTCATGCTGAAAGACCCAGCCACGTTTCATCTTCAATGCCCTTGCTGATGGAAGGAGGTTTTCACTCAAAATCTCACGATACATGCCCCATTCATTCTTTCCTTTACACGGATCAGTCGTCCTGGTCCCTTTGCAGAAAAACAGCCCCAAAGCATGATATTTCCACCCCCATGCTTCACAGTAGGTATGGTGTTCTTTGGATGCAACTCAGCATTCTTTGTCCTCCAAACTTCAGACGGGCCTGGACATGTACTGGCTTAAGCAGGGGGACACGTCTGGCACTGCAGGATTTGAGTCCCTGGCGGCGTAGTGTGTTACTGATGGTAGGCTTTGTTACTTTGGTCCCAGCTCTCTGCAGGTCATTCACTAGGTCCCCCCGTGTGGTTCTGGGATTTTTGCTCACCGTTCTTGTGATCATTTTGACCCCACGGGGTGAGATCTTGCGTGGAGCCCCAGATCGAGGGAGATTATCAGTGGTCTTGTATGTCTTCCATTTCCTAATAATTGCTCCCACAGTTGATTTCTTCAAACCAAGCTGCTTACCTATTGCAGATTCAGTCTTCCCAGCCTGGTGCAGGTCTACAATTTTGTTTCTGGTGTCCTTTGACAGCTCTTTGGTCTTGGCCATAGTGGAGTTTGGAGTGTGACTGTTTGAGGTTGTGGACAGGTGTATTTTATACTGATAACAAGTTCAAACAGGTGCCATTAATACAGGTAACGAGTGGAGGACAGAGGAGCCTCTTAAAGAAGAAGTTACAGGTCTGTGAGAGCCAGAAATCTTGCTTGTTTGTAGGTGACCAAATACTTATTTTCCACCATAATTTGCAAATAAATTCATCAAAAATCCTACAATGTGATTTTCTGGATTTTATTTTCTCAATTTGTCTGTCATAGTTGACGTGTACCTATGATGAAAATTACAGGCCTCTCTCATCTTTTTAAGTGGGAGAACTTGCACAATTGGTGGCTGACTAAATACCTTTTTCCCCCACTGTATGTATTGGAAATTATTTTCTACTTTGTTAGGGAGTCTCGCAGTCTCGCTGCTCTGAATGTTAGAGCGGATGGGCTGTGCGGGGTTGCCGAGATGAGGGGGTGTGTGTTTTGTCTTCAAGGAGATCTGGAGATCTGCAGCGATAGGATGCTCCAGGGTTGCATGCGGGAAAATAATGTTATTTTTCATTGTGTCTTTTATTTTTGAGAAAAGCTTTTGTGCAGCTAGTGGTGTTATAACGTTCACATGTGATTCAGTCCAATTCTTAAGGAAGATCAGTTGGGTCAAAGGCAGAGTTATTACTTGACTCAAGCCATTGAGGAATCTTCTCAGTCAATGTCATCTTCAGGAAGATACTGTAAACCAAAGCCAAAAACTCCAAAGCCTTCTGAATCGCTGGGTCACCAAGTTTCACTTCAGCAAAAGTGAGGCGTCTTTTACAATATGATTGATCACGCCCTACAGGGCTAGCCCAGATTACTGTACTGCACTTTGTGACTTTGTTGATTTGAAAAGGGTCTTATAAATACATTTCATTGATTGATTGATTGTTTAACCGTTAATGCTTTTATGATATGATCGGTGTTAGTTAATGGTGTGTAATATTGGAAGCTAATGGTAAGACAGCTGGCTGTTTGGAGACCAGTGAGACTGCAGCTGATGTGATTTAGCCAATTAGATCCCTCTCCAAGGCTATTTATTACCCACACAGACCAGAAACCAGGAACACGGCCACTCTGCATACATATCCTGAGCCACTACAGTTTCATACATTATTCTGAGCCACTACAGTTTCATACATTATCCTGAGCTACTACAGTTTCAGGGAATGGAAGAATATGAGCGCAAGAGAACAGAGAAAAGAATTCACAGATCATTTGTTAATGTAATAGAGCACGTGTCAAACTCATTCCACGGAGGGCCGAGTGTCTGCAGGTTTTTGCTCCATCCTTGATTGATGAATTAAGGTCACTAATCAGTAAGGAACTAATTAAGGACTGGTTGTCTAGGTCTTAATTGAAATAAAAACCTGCAGACACTCGGCCCTTTGTGGAATGAGTTTGACACCCCTGTAATAGACAGTATTATGTTAAAGTTGTTAGAGTTGTGTTATATATGTTGTTAACAAATTTGAAATTGTGAATCTTTTGGTGTATTTGGCTCTTGTTGTATCAGTTGCTCTTTCAAAACCCACTAGTTTGATTTGTTAAACTATTCCAAAAAATCTATTTAATCTCTTTCAACGAGTCTGATCGTTCTAACTCTGTAAGAAGATTAATCTTACGCTGTCAAGATGTTTAAATGTTTTATGTCATTTTTCATCTTTACTGATGTTGCACCCATAAGGTGCCTTTGGGGTTAGATTGTGTACTGATGAAACATCAAGGGTTATTCTGCTGCTGAGGGTGGCGTAAATATGGCGTAGGTTTTGGACAGATTAATAAACACCAAAAAAAGCAATTTTCCCTCAGAGTGAACGACAACACAACACCCCATGTTATGAAGATGCTGTTGGCCCCAAATTAATCCTGAGAAAATGGCACTTAATTTTTCAAGCCTGGATATATGTCGGTTCTTTTAATAGAAAATATCATAATGAAGGATTTTCAGTGCAAACGATGGGCTCTGAGTCACACACACATGAATGCAAGCACACACACACACACACACACACACACACACACACACACACACACACACACACACACACACACACACACACACACACACACACACACACACACACACACACACACAACCTACCCCCACACACTCTCACTCTCCCTCTCATCCCTACTGCATCCCCTTTATAAATAAGAGGCGCAAACATTTAAATGGATGTGTCATCAGGAGATGGATAGGTCTCAGTTAATGTGTTTTTTTCTCACATGGCTAGGAATTAACTCCTCTGCAACTTCCCTCTCCTGGGATCGGGGGTGTAAGGAACCCTAAACGGAAAGTGCTGAACGTGTTAATCTTTACTCTGTTTCCGCCAAAACTAGATTCCTCCACTCTCTGTGACTTACTAGAGACTCAAAGTTCAAAGACAATTTCACAAACCCGCCGTTGCCCGCCCCTACTCATTCATATGTGTGTACTGGGAACAGAGAGGTGTGTGTTTGTGTGTGTGTGCATGCAGTGTGTGTCTTGATTGGTACACACAGAACAGAAATGGAAATCAAGTGGCTTTGGTATAAGACCGATCCCCCAGCTACTTTGGCTGATTTGAGGCGCTGCAGATCAGTGAGTGTTCCTGTCCCGCTGTTGTTGAGGGAGAAGGGAATGTTCCGGTTCTGCGGTGGCAGAGGGAGATGGGAGTGTCCCTGTTCCGCGGTGGCTTCTCTCCGGCCACCTCCAGACTCATCTCATTCCTGGTTGAAAAAGAAGGAGCTCACCTCCCGCTACTGGCAGGGCTTTCAGACCTATAGAATTATTAGGAATTAGAATACTAGAATGGAAATTAAGCTTCTTATGATGGTCTGAAGGACAGCCACTTTGGTCAGGGAGTTGGTCAACCATGGTTTGCCAGTGCTGTGATAAAATATTGTAAAATAATGAATTTGAAGAATGATTTGCACTGTATGTTTGTTAGCTAGCTAGCCAGCCAGTTTTAGAGGAATTATTCCATTAATTTAACTGCCAATATGCCAACATTCCTTTCAAACAATGCAGTCAATCCACAGCCATACACTGGCTGAAATCATTTGATGACAGGACTTAGACAAGTTATAAATGCAACAAGTACTGATATTGTATCATATATAGTGCCTTCAGAAAGTATTCACACCCCTTGACTTCTTCCACATTTTGTTGTGTTACAGCCTGAATTTAAAATGGATGAAATTTAGATTTGTTGTCACTGGCCTACACACAATACCCCATAATGTCAAAGTGGAATTATGTTTTTAGACATTTTTACAAATGAACTACAAATGAAAAGCTGACATGTCTTGAGTCAATAAGTATTCAACCCCTTTGATATGCCAAGCCTGAATAAGTTCAGGAGTAAAAATGTGCTTAACAAGTCACATAATAAGTTGCATTGACTCACTATGTGTGCAATAATAGTGTTTAACATTATTTTTGAATGACTACCACATCTCTGTACCCCACACATACAATTATATGTAAGGTCCCTCAGTCGAGCAGTGAATTTCAAACACAGATTCAACCACAAATACCAGGGAGATTTTACAATACCTCGCAAAGAAGGGCACCTATTGGTTGATGGGTAAAAATAATAAAAAGCAGACATTATTGAATATTCCCCTTTGAGCATGGTGAAGTTATTAATTACACTTTGGATGGTGTATCAATACACCCAGTCACTACAAAGATACAGGCGTCCTTCATAACTCAGTTAACGGAGAGGAAGGAAACCGCTCAGGGATTTCACCATGAGGCCAAAGGTGACTTTAAAACAGTTACCGAGTTTAATGGCTGTGATAGGAGAACACTGAGGATGGATCAACAACATTGTAGTTACTCCACAACACTAACATAATTGACAGAGTGAAAAGAAGGAAGCTTGTACAGAATAAATATATTCCAAAACATGCATCCTGTTTGCAACAAGGCACTGAAGTAATACTGCAAAAAATATGGCAAAGCAATTAACTTTTTGTCCTGAATACAAAGTGTTATGTTTATGGGCAAATCCAATGAAACACATTACTGAGTACCACTCTCCACAATTTCAAGCATAGTGGTGGCTGCATCATGTTATGGGTATGCTTGTAATCGTTAAGGACTGGTTGAGTTTTTCAGGATAATAAATACACTGAAAGGAGCCAAGCACAGGCAAAATCCTAGAGGAAAACCTGGTTCAGTCTACTTTCCACCAGACACCTTTCAGCAGGACAATAACCTAAAACTTAAGGCCAAATATACATTGGAGTTGCTTACCAAGAACAAAGTGAATGTACCTGAGTGGCCGAGTCACAGTTTTGACTTAAATTTACTTGAAAATCTATGGCAAGACCTGAAAATGTTTGTCTAGCAATGATCAACAACCAATTTGACAGAGAATTTTGAGAAGAATAATGGGCAAATGTTGCACAATCTGGGTGTGGAAAGCTCTTAGAGACTTACCCAGAAAGACTCACGGCTGTAATCACTGACAAATGTTATTCTACAAAGTATTGACTCAGGGGTGTGAATAATTATGTAAATTAGATATTTCTATATTGCATTTTCAGTATATTAGCAAACATTTCAAAAAACATGTTTTCACTTTGTCATTATGGGGTATTGTGTGTAGATGGGCGAGAAAAACCACCGATTTAATCCATTTTGAATTCAGGCTTCAACAGAACAAAATGTGGAATAAGTCAAGGGTTATGAATACTTTCTGAAGGCACTGTAATAGCACTAAATTAATAGCACTATGTCACGATCGTCATTTGAAGAAACGGGCCAATGCGCAGCGTGGAATGCGAACATCTTTTATTTATATTTCACCACACGAACAAAAACAACAAAACGATACGTGAAGTCCTTGGGTACATACACAAACCAACACGGAACAAGATACCACACCACACAAATGCCAAACGACTACCTAAGTATGGTTCCCAATCAGAGACAACAAGCAACAGCTGATTCACGTTGCCTCTGATTGAGAACCACCCCGGCCAACATAGAAACACATCAACTAGATCCTGAACATAGAAACACAAAACATAGACTCTACACACCCTGGCTCAACATAACAGAGTCCCCAGAGCCAGGGCGTGACACACTATAGTAGCACTCAACAATTTAGACATGTATGGTCTGTTTACATATATTTTAGAGGTTCTTTATACAGAAAATGTTATTTATAATTATATGACAATATTTTAGGTTGACAATAATTATATTACACAATTTCTGATTTTCCTACAAAAGTAAAATCAGGATTATGCCTCAACAGGATTATGCCTCCCTGACCAATATGGCTGCCATTTTCACCCCATTTTGAAATGTTGAGGGTTTATGACATAGCCCCTCTAGTAATTGAATAGGATCTCTATGGTCAGGCCGTCTTCCTGAGAATAGAGTGCTGCTCCTCTTCATCTCTAACGGAGGAGGGGGGCCCCGGCCTTCTCTCTCTCTCCCCCCAAAAGGCAGCTCCCGACTGGGCCTTTCTCCTCTGTGTCCTCCCCTGTCCCAGAACCAACCCGCGCTGTGGTGCTGTTCAACCGTTCCCCCCCTCTCTCCTGCTTAACTTTTAAGACAATTAGGCCTCAGGCAGTGAGGAAACACACGCACACACTCACGCACACACAAAGGATTCATGGTTCAGGGTTTTTCTTTGACACTGCATTCTCCATACACAGTGAACATGCATTGTTACAGTATGATATTGTAAAGAAATCCCTCCCTCCCCCAGACACTCTGCAGTCAGCACACTCTCCAGCCCTTACACCTGTCTTTATAGACACTTCTGATTGATATTGATGTTAATTAGTGAGGTTGGCACTAACAACCCTGTTTCTCAGCACCATCAATCTAACCATCCATTAAAGTTGTGTAATGTGCCTATTGAATAATTTTCACCCTAACAAGATAACTACCCATCAATCTTTTTTCGACTGTCGATGGCCAGCATAATGAATGGCTTTACAGGTAACGATAAATAATGCATTTGCACCTCATCTTCAGCAGAACAATGCAGATTGATCCTGGCTGTGTCTTCCCATGGCATGAGCTCTCCATGCAGGAAAATGCATTCTACCCTGCTAGCTAGCTCTATGGCTCTACATCAGTTCACTGACACTCCACTACAAGCTGTCTACCAGTATACAAGCATAGTATATTGTAGCTTAGCTACATACTGAATTAATGGTTTCCTATTAAAACATGACATTGAGCCACTGGGTATTTGTGGTGGGCCCAAGACACTATCCACTTTATATTTATAAATACAGTCATACTTGACATTGCACATTCATAATTTATACTGTATATTCTATTGTGTACATACCAGTTTTATAACTATGCATATACTTTCTTTGACTCACTTGTTATTTTTGATTGACTTTTGATTATTATTGATATTTATATTCGAACTGCACTGTTGAGGTAGCTGCACCGTTTATACCTGCTGTAACCTGTGTACGTGACGAATAAACTTTGATTTGACTTCTTAGAGATGTGGTACATGGCAGTCCCTTCCTCTTAGAGAAGCCCCTCTTAGAGAAGTGGTACATGGCAGTCCCTTCCTCTTAGAGAAGCCCCTCTTAGAGAAGTGGTACATGGCTGTCCCTTCCTCTTAGAGAAGCCCCTCTTAGAGAAGTGGTACATGGCTGTCCCAGAGTTAATTTTGCAGGATAATGACCCAGGCTTGATTTGGGATGAGGTTCTATTGGATTATAATCCGCCCATCTGAAGTCAGTGCTCTGATTGCTTTGTGCAGTGTTTGATGAGATTAAGTTATCTTTTTTCTGTGTTTAACATTGGGATTGTGGATTTGATGGTTCTTCAGATCAGGGGTTCCCAAACATTTCATTCGGAGCCCCCCTCCCAGCATTGGGGCACATCCCCCCCCCCCCACGTCTATTTCTATGGGCACAAGCACTGTTCATGACACAAACTGTTCACACCCCTCTTGTTGGTGGAGAGAATTTTGCAGTTTAAAGCTATGTCTAATGTGTATTCATGTGATATTTGAGTGACAAAAAAATTAGAACAACATCTATGGGCTAAAAAACCTAAATAATTTTTATTTTGATGACATGGGCTAGTTGATCTGGACATGTCTGACTAGTTATAAATAGCTCTCTATGGTATGCAATGACTGACATGACAAGAGGAACTAATGATGCACTACCCAATTTTGAAATTGCCCCTTGTGCATTCTACTATTACAACTTTAAAGAAAAAGGAACTCCCCCTTCCAACCCCTCGCCCCACAGTTTGGGAACAACTGCTTTACATTTTATTTTTAAGTGATCTTCCAGACCATTACATGGTTAAGTCAATTCTCTCCAGGTCACTTTATTTGCATGTATATATCAGTACGTATAGAGGTCAGGTCCTGTATTCATAAAACATTTCAGAGTAGGAATGCTAATCTAGGATCAGTTTAGCTTTTTAGATCATAATAAATGTCCAGCGGGGATCTGATCCTAGATCAGCACTCCTACTCTAATATGTTTTATAAATACGGGCCCAAACATGTTTTCAGATGATGTATGATAATGAAATGTATTATTGGTACACATGGGAATCAATATGTAGATTTGTATTTGATCATAACATTGCTGTAGCCTGGTCCCAGAGCTGTTTGTACTGTGTTCTGCAATCTAACTCTATTAACACACTTCACTATCCCCCCTTCATCTACTTTCAAATGAGCAATTACATGAAATCTCATGCAGGCATTACCTCTGTAATAACAACATATTTGTTCAATAGTCGGTTGAAGAGAGACGTGTCTCAGTCAGGTAGTCTTGGCAGGGAACAGTGTACAGCACGGCTCGGAATAGAAAACACATCGTCGAGAGACAGAACACCAGCATTTTGTTTGGCACACACACGCACCCACACACACACACGCACGCACGCACGCACGCACGCACCCCCCCCCCCACACACATGAATGCAAGCACACACACACACACACACACACACACACACACACACACACACACACACACACACACACACACACACACACACCCTCTCTTGTATAACTAATCTTGTGGGGACACACAATTCACTCCCATTCAAAATCCTATTTCCCCTAACTCTAAACCTAACCATAACCTTAACCCTTATACCTAACTCCTAACCCTAACCCTAAAACTAACCCTAGCTCCTAACCCTAAACCTAATTCTAACCCTAACACTAATTCTTAAACCCCTAAAAATAGTATTTGACCTTGTGGGGACCAACAAAATGTCCCCAGTTGGTCACATTTTTGTTTGTTTACTATTCTTGTGTGGACTTCTGGTATAGTTAAACACGGCTACACACACACACACACAGACACACCGCGCTGCATGTTATTATGATGACATATTGTTTACAGTCCCAACTGTTGCCTGACAAGGCCTGCAGGGCACAAAGATCCTTCTCATCTTTCATTTGGTGCCGAGAGTTAGACTCTGACCCTTATGGGACGACACATACCTCCATTCCTTTCATATTCTAATCAGGGAAAACATCATATTGGAATTTTGACCAGGTACAGGGACTTTATTATTCCCCCCAGCCTGTCAAACTCTGGGCCTTGAGAGAGGTACTAGGAGAAAACACAGAATGAAGATAAGTCTTTGTGCCTCTTGGCACTATCATCACAAATCTGCGGACATTCTCCACACTCCAAGCTGTGGGATCGTCTTTTCTTAAAACGTCAGACTATATTACATTATAAAAGGGGCCCACGTTTACTTACACCTGCAAATAAAAACATCAAATACCAGAGAACACTAAAACTAAAGAGAGTAATGCTGCAGTCGAAATAGCAGAAAATAGAAAAGGTTATTTGGTGATGAAACTGGTGAAACGAGTTCTGAGGGCTTTATTGCATATTGCAGGATACTGGCTGTTACCGACTGACCATCGACCTTACTGGATTACTTTCTCTACCTCTACTCCCCTACTCCCCTTCTCTGTCTCTGACCAAAAGGCCCGCCAGTCACACAAAAGGGATTGGCCGAGATTACTACATTACGCTCCATAGAAAACGACTTGCCCTGGGGAAAATTTGATTGGTTGGAACGTGGAGTCCATAGCTATTTCCTGTGAAGAATGGAGAAGCCCGCAGCAGAGCTAGCGACGTTGCCGGTTAATAATACATATTTATACTTCCCAGACCCAGGAACAGTTATACCTTCACACATTTAATTTATTTCTTGCATCTTATCTTTTGCACCTCTGGCAGTGTTTTTCCCTTTTCTTGGGTCTAGTTGTTATTATTATATGATGTACCTTTTCCCCCCCTTTGGTGCAAAGCCTCAGAGGATTGATGATAAAAAACAGGTAGCAAAGTTTTGAAAACTTTGAAAACGTCCATGTTTTCTGAATCCGTCTCGCTCTGGTGGTTGCCGCTCGTTTCAGCATTTTTCCTTCCATCCAGTTTATATCAAAATATATCAAAATGCTCGGCGCAGCGTTGGAATACTTTATATTCACACTATAGCTGACAGACCCATTCGACACACGCTCACTAAAATATTTGGGAGACAGTTTGATAGGGTGCTTTTCATTCATCCCTTTACCCGTTTTCACTCTTTCTGTAAAAATACATGTGGAAGTCATTGAACGACCATCGCTTGTGCCTGTTAAGGACTATCTGGAGAAATCTTCATCTCTCGCCTGAGCCGTGCGATAGGCTGCAGCCATTTACAATATAATGACAGGATCAATATGAACAGTGTTACTGGCGCCTTTGATAGTTCTGCCACGATCAAAGCCGGAGATAAAGCAGTATCATTTCTTCTCATTCTGAATGGAGCTGTTGCCATAACGACCTGTGGTCAGTACTGTACATAGTGGGCCACGCTCCGATAAGACCACCACGATTTCCTGTTAGTTACCGAACTCTAAAATGATTGGCTGCTCCAGCAGTAATTTGATTGCTATTTGGCTAGAGCGGGCTAGATGTTATAATGAACTGTATAATTATTGGTCAAGTTGGGTGTAGTGCAATAATTCAGCCCCGCCGATGGTTAAGAGCCGAGGGGGCAGAGTGATTAGTTCTCCCAGTCTTCCAAGGCTTTTGAGTGACATTAGCTCAACACAAAGGATGCAATACCCCTGTCCTAATAGTAATGGAAATCTTTGCAGAGACAATTGTAGTACTGTTATTATGCAGCCAGGGCCTTTTTCTCTTTTGTAAAGAGATTCAAAATTGCTATACTATTATTCAAGCATTTCTCTCCCTCCTCTCCCTCCTCTCCCTCCTCTCCCTCCTCTCCCTCCTCTTCCTCCTCTCCCCCTTCTCCCTCCTCTCCCTCCTCTCCCTCCTCTCCCTCCTCTACCTCCTCTCCCTCCTCTCCCTCCTCTCCCTCCTCTCCCTACTCTACCTCCTCTCCCTCCTCTCCCTCCTCTCCCTCCTCTCCCTCCTCTACCTCCTCTCCCTCCTCTCCCTCCTCTCCCTCCTCTCTCTCCTCCCCCACTTCCTGAATGAAGGTACTGTGAAGGAGATAAGAAAGAGAAAATAAGAAACACAGTGATTTGTTTTACTGTGTAGACACCTGGAGGAGAGAGTGAGGCTGTGTTGGCTGTCAGAGGTTAGTGATAAGGGATGTGAGGAGAGTGTGTAGGCTGTCAGGGGTTAGTGATAAGGGATGTGAGGAGAGTGTGTAGGTTGTCAGGGGTTAGTGATAAGGGATGTGAGGAGAGTGTGTAGGTTGTCAGGGGTTAGTGATAAGGGATATGAGGAGAGTGTGTAGGCTGTCAGGGGTTAGTGATAAGGGATATGAGGAGAGTGTGTAGGCTGTCAGGGGTAAGTGATAAGGGATGTGAGGAGAGTGTGTAGGCTGTCAGGTGTTAGTGATAAGGGATGTGAGGAGAGTGTGTAGGCTGTCAGGGGTTAGTGATAAGGGATGTGAGGAGACTGAGGCCATAGGGGAGGGGTCCATGGTGAAGAGGGGTGAGGCCTATTTGGGCTGGCTCCTGAGCCGAAGATCCTACACCGATTTAAGGGATTTCCCGTCCAGAGAGGCTCATAATGAGTGACTTCTGATCTCTCTGCTTCTCACTTGACCCTTAACTCCTTCAAATCCTCTCCGACTCCCCCACACATCTCCTTTAAGTTTCTCTCTCCATCTCTCCATCCCTCCCTCCATCTCTCTCTATTTTGTTCTTCACTATCCTCACTTTAACTCATCCATTCTCTCCCTCCCTCCGTCCTCCTCCTCCTTCCTCTGTCTTTCCATCTCTCCAATCCCCACAGGGGGTGTTTAGGGGGGTGGGTGGGATATGCAGTGGAGCTGGAACTGCTCGTAACAAATCAGCCGATCGATCTCCTGGTTGTACCTCTCCATCCATCCCTCTGATCGTCAGCAGAAAACAAAGTGTTTATTAAGCGAAACCCTCCCCTGATCCGAGTCACCACCGCTGTATCTAAGGCATATCTAAGGCGGAGGGAGCCGTTGCAGTGCTCTCACCGATTCCCCGGTGTGGGCCTGCCGCCAGGTTGCCGATCTCAGTGAGAATCTCAGTAGAAGTTTACCTGAGAGAATTCTTAATTGCCTGTTTCTTGACTTTTTTTTCTCTCTCTCTCCCTCACAGAAAGTGGAGAGAGAGAGTGAGAGAGTGTGTGAGAGAGAGAGAGAGTGTGAGAGAGAGAGAGAGAGAGAGAGAGAGAGAGAGAGAGAGAGAGAGAGAGAGAGAGTGTGTGTGAGAGAGAGAGAGAGAGAGTGAGCTAGCTCTCCCATTTATGACAATGAGTAGCAAAGCAAAGCTTAAAAAGTGCCAGAGCAGTGTGTTTATCTGTCATCTGCGGCCTATGGGGCTTAAAAAGTGAATCAAGGGCTGAATTCAGAGGAAACCATTGAATTATAGGTTCATCCCAGCTTGATTGAAATGGAAAGCTGTGGCTTCTCTCTCACGGAGAGAAAAAACCCCCATCACTGCTGATTAGATTATGGAAAGAAAGAAAAGCGTAGGGGGATAGGAAGAGAAAACTTACAGAGAGAGAGACAGAGAGAGGGGAGTTTGAGTCAAGAGCAGAATACAATAAGGCAGAAAGAGAATGATAGAGAGAGAGAGAGAGAGAGAGAGAGAGAGAGAGAGAGAGAGAGAGAGAGAGAGAGAGAGAGAGAGAGAGGGGGAGAGAGAGAAAGGCAAAGGGAATGAAGGAGTAGGCTAGTGAATGAGCAGAGAGAAATGATCCTCATCGATACAGTATGTTAGACGGAGTCAGAAGACTGCGTGCAGTGTGCTCACCCTAGCCTGGCTACCCAGACTCCTTGCTCCGGCCAAACACTATGCCACGCCCATGGATGTTTGTTTCTTCTCCAATGAGTCTGGATCTTAGTACCTCCCCGACCCTTCACCGAATATGAACACATTCGGGACCATCTGATTGGTCCAGAAACCGATGGATTGGGCTACAACCAGAACACACGTGGGTAAAGCAACGTTTTGAAAATTAGTAATTGGCTTTGATACTCTGATTGGTTAGAGATGATCCAATCACTGATTACTTTGTTTTGTACAACGCCCCTTGTGCCCCTCGTCACCACAAACGAATGATAGAGCAGCGGAAGCATTTAGTGTGAGTTGTCAGGCTAGTTCCACCCATCATGCTGTTAGACAGACAGACACAGAATAGATTTGTGCCACTCTGGCTTCAGGGCTGCCACGCTCGAACAATCAATCAGCCATTAATGGAGTAAGTGGCTATGGAAGGATATTAAATGGTAATTGTTGTAAAATATCGATCCCACTCATTGATCGCCAGGATAATTGCAATCAGGGAAAACAAAGATACATTACACCAGAGTAGCCCCCCTGCACTGGAAAGGGCCAACCAAGATGAATGGCTGTTTGGATGAGATGTGTTTTGGCGTTGTTTATGTGTCTGCCGGCCATTTTCAGAGGCTCAGGTAGCTTCCCAAATGGCACCCTATTCCCTATTTAGTGACCTATTTTTGCCCAAGGCCCATTGGGGTCTGGTCAAATGTAGTGCACTACATAGGGAAAAGTGAGAGGGAAAACTTTGTGGGAAGGAAAGAGTGCTCAATCATCTGGACACGTCCTCTCTTGTATTCGGGGCAAAATTTAGAATTACATATTTATTACTTATTTTGCCTATCAATCAGGAAGAGCTATTCTGATATTCATTTTCATTCTGCAATCCGACCCGGCCGGATTTCACTCGGGCTCGACTTTCATTATACGCCTGCCTCTTATAACATTTAGAGATCTCCTTCAGCGAATTCAGAGTAGCTACTTTGCCATACTCATTTCCATTCAAGTTCTGAGCTTCCAGGAGCTCCTGGTATTGGTATTCTGGTTTACTTCCTGGTCAGAGCACTTCCCGGGGAGTACTGAGCCTTGTGATTGGTTGACGCTGGTTATGACTCGAGGGATATAGACACTACACTAGTCTCCGGCCTTGCAGTTCATAGATTAACCCTCTGTGTCCCAGGCTCGATGAGCGCTGAAACAACAATCCCAGTATCATCCAACCTCTAGCCCCAGAGTAGGCTACTCAGGGGGGCTCGGGAGGGGGGCTCGGGAGGAGGGCTCGGGAGGAGGGCTCGGTAGGGGGGCTCGGGAGGGGGGCTCGGGAGGGGGGCTCGGGAGGAGGGCTCGGCGCGGGGGGGGGGCTTGGGTGTAGAGGAGGCCACTCCCAGGGTTCCCGGGGAGCGTTGACTTGGCAGCCGAGAGGCGGCCTGTCAGATGCCTGTTGAATAATTCATTGTCAGGACTCGGTAGCAGTTGGAGCTACTAATACCTCACAACTCTCAGACATCCCCCCGTAGGCCCCTGATCAATAACACTTAGCCGCTGCTTTATAATGAAGGAGAGACACTCAAATTCCATCATCAGGCAATTAGCTGTGGAGTCCTTCTTCTCACCCCCCCCTTCTCCCTCCTTCTGAAGCACAGAGCATGTCATCCATTGTTAAAGCTGAATAATGTTTAGACAGCTCTCGTTTTTTGATTGAGGGTTTTGATGGGTTTAATAAGAAAAATGTCAAGTTGTGCGCCAATATTGCCTCGGAGCGGAGCGGGGGAAGAGTGGCAGCCCAAGACTGATTCCTATCTAAAGGTTTCTTTGTGCGTTCCTCCAAAAAAGGTTTTTATCATGTATTTTATGGTCTGTTCTTTTTCAGCTCTCTCTGGATGATGGGAGAGAGAGAGAGACAGACAGACAGACAGACTGACAGAGGTTGTAAATACAACCTTTATTTATGTTTATTTATTTTCCTATTTTTACTCTAACTATTTGCACATCTGTATTACGTTACAACACTGTATATAGACATAATGTGACATTTGACATTTTTGTGAGTGTAATATTTACTGTTATTTTTTTTCTCTCACTTTTGTTTATTATCTATTTCACTTGCTTTGGCAAGGTAAACAGGGGAGACAGGGGAGAGTTGTCTATGTGTGTCTCTGGAATAATAACACTGAACTGATTGGTCTCTAGTTGTCTCTGTGTGTCTCTGGAATAATAACACTGAACTGATTGGTTGCTAGTTGTCTCTGTCTGTCTTGTCTTCCACTTCCAGTAGTGGAAATCGTTCTGTTGATTCAACTGAGATAAGGCACCACACTGAATAAACCACATCGAATAGAACTAATGCCTCGCTCCCTGCCTGTCGACTATCTACTCACAAGCGAGTTCATCCAGTGAGGACTTACTTCCTGGGTCGTGTTCATTGGGGCACACTGTCGCAAAACGTTTTGCAATTAAAATTAAAATGAGTGGCCATTAACTTTGGTAAAGTGCCTACTGAACAAGAGTCTAAACATCAATATGTATTGACTACAGTATACCGTACATTCAGTAATATGTCTCAATTCACTGTATACAGTAGGCTAATTGTCTATTTGGCTCTGTTGTTTGGCAGCTGTTAGGATAAGAGTGCTCTCTCCTCTGTGGGGGTCAGAGGTCAGTGGACGGTAATGCACCAGACTGGGAGTTCATTAGTGGGTCCATTATCATCTGTGACATCACTCCCATCATCCCCTCTGGGGGCTCAGCTAGAGAGGGATTGTGGTTTTTTAGTCTTGTGGTGATGTGGTCTGGGAGAGTTGAAGGGTTGGTAGTTATTAAGGTTGTTATAACCCTTCAACATGATGTTGTTATAACCCTCCAACATAATGTTGTTATAACCCTCCAACATAAGGTTGTTATAACCCTCCAACAAAGGTTAATATAACCCTCCAACATAAGGTTGTTATAACCCTCCAACATAACATTGTTATAACCCTCCAACAAAGGTTGCTATAACCCTCCAACATAACATTGTTATAACCCTCCAACATAAGGTTGTTATAACCCTCCAACATAAGGTTGTTATAACCCTCCAACATAAGGTTTTTATAACCCTCCATCATAAGGTTGTTATAACCCTCTAACATAAGGTTGTTATAACCTTCCATCATAAGGTTGTTATAACCCTCTAACATAAGGTTGTTATAACCCTCTATAAGGTTGTTATGACCCTCTAACATAAGGTTGTTATAACCTTCCATCATAAGGTTGTTATAACCCTCTAACATAAGGTTGTTATAACCCTCCAACATAAGGTTTTTATAACCCTCCATCATAAGGTTGTTATAACCCTCCAACATAAGGTTGTTATAACCCTCTATAAGGTTGTTATAACCCTCCAACATAAGGTTGTTATAACCCTCTATAAGGTTGTTATAACCCTCTAACATAAGGTTGTTATAACCCTTCATCATAAGGTTGTTAAACCCTCCAACAAAGGTTAATATAACCCTCCAACATAAGGTTGTTATAACCCTCTAACATAAGGTTAGAGGCTTCAGGTCCCTTCCTTCCTCCACTTCTATCGTCTTGTCGTTCTGAAGCCTCCTTCGTTTTGTGTTACCTTTCCATTCTTCCCCTCCTCCTTCCTGTCTGTATGTAGATTATGTCAGTTTACAGCCAGTTAAACTTTTCTGCCATGTCAATCCCTCAGATTGCAAGCAAAGCACTTCCCCTCCCAGCCAGTGGGAGAGGGGTGGTAGGGGTGAGGGGGGTATCAGCATCTCAATGCCAAACCTGAACCTCACCTCACCCCACCCCCAACCCCAACCCTTCATATTCACGATTAGCGCGAAAATCCTTTGCCTTCATCTGCAACTATCTGAATTTATGAGGTGAGTGCAGGAATGTGTGTGTGTGTGTGTGAGTGAGGTCCCCTCTCTCTGGGTTTTAATTGTCTTGCCGTCATGGCGGCAGGGTGTTTCTGTTAGTCATAATGAGGGAAGGCTCTTACCCACAGAGCTCCAGACACTGTTCTGTAGTCTCCACACAGCCTTGGTGACAGAGAGGGGGCAGGGATGGGGCGGAGGGAGTGGGGTGGGGAGTGTGGAGGAGGTTGGGGTGGAGTGTTTGGTGTGTGTGTGTGTGTGTGTGTGTGTGTGTGTGTGTGTATGTTCATGCTTTTGTGTGTGTGTGTGTGTACGTGTCATGCGTGGGTTGCCGAGAGGGATCTTCTGTCGGTCCCCTGTAGCCCAGCTCTTAACTATGTCCAACCACATGTGGATATCTTGTCTGCCTGTGAGAGAAAAAAGCTTATCGACTCTTACCTCTTGCTTACGTTCAAATATCAATGCCCTGTACCTTTAATATACAGTAGTCCCATTGAGACAAACGACTGTACAGTACCGTACATATTGGTTTTCATACACCCATTCTCTGGTCCTGGATGCAGACGATGGTCACGTCCCAAATGGCACCCTATTCCCTTTATAGTGCACTACTGTTGACCAGGGCCCGTAGTACTAATTTTGACCACGGCCCATATATAGTGCACTATATAGGGAATAGGGTGCCATTTGGAACACATCATATGGTTCATGAGGCCCCGGTTCACTCCCATTCTGATTTATTAGAATTTTCATCACCCAATTGATCCAGGCCTTTACTCAAGGGACAAAGATGCAGACTAAATGACTATTGACGCTGAACGTTTGAAAAATGCATTTGTCAGAGCGCCCGGGCTATGAATGAGGGGCAGGCATATAAAACAATTATTTGTCCGATCAATGGAGGAGGAAGGGAGAGAGGGAGGAGTGTAGCAGAGCTGCAGTGGCAGAGTCCTCAGTAGCAGACTACTCTGTGTCTGTGCTGCTCTTTCTTCCTCTCTCTCTCTCGCTCTCTCTCTCTCTCTGTCTCTCTTTCGCTCTCTCTCTCTCTCTCTCTTTCTCTCTCTCTCTCTCTGTTTCTCTGACACATTGTCGTTCCTTCCTGATTTCTGTCCTTCTATCACTCTCTCTCTCGCTCTCTCTCTCTCTCTCTCTCTCTCTCTCTCTCTCTCTCTCTCTCTCTCTCTCTCTCTCATTCTCTCTCTCTCTTTCCCTCCTCTCTCTTTCTCTCTCTCTCTCTCCCCCCTCTCTCTCTCTCCCCCCTCTCTCTCCCTCCCCCCTCTCTCTCTCTCTCTCTCTCTCTCTCTCTCTCTCTCATTCACACAGCAGCTGCATGGGCCTGTGCTAACTGCTGCTGGCGCATTGCAGTAAACTAGCAGAGGTGGAGGAGAGAGAGGAGGAGTGTGTGTGTGTGACCATTTAAAGGTGTGTGTGTGGGTAAGTGAGGATCAGGCAGGAAGCATCAACAAGCATCCTCTGGTTTACTGTCTCCATAAATCAATCTCATCCCCTTCACGTTGTGTATTTTTGTCCGCACGCACACACACGCATATATTCACACACACAATCACACGCACACACGCATATATTCACACACACAATCACACGCACACATGCATATATTCACACACACAATCACACGTACACACGCATATATTCACACACACAATCACACACGCACGTGCATTCACACACACACACACACACACACACCCGTGCCATTGACCTTTCATCAAGAGTTTGTTTCTGTGCAGAACGGTGAAAAATAATCACTTTGAAATGTAAAATTCATTAGTTTGGTGATTTAATGAACATTTTAGTCATTTAGCAGACGCTCTTATCCAGTGCATACATAATTTTTTTTCATACTGGCCCCCCGTGGGAATCGAACCCACAACCCTGGCGTTGCAAACGCCATGCTCTACCAACTGAGCTACATCCCTGCCCATTCCCTCCCCTACCCTGGACCAATTGTGCGCCGCCCCATGGGTCTCCCGGTCGCGGCCGGCTACGACAGAGCCTGGATTCTAGTGGCACAGCTAGCACTGTGATGCAGTGCCTTAGACCACTGCGCCACTCGGGAGGCTAGTGTGGGATAGGGAAATAAAAGGGAATATGAAGAAGGAACTGTTGATTGGAGAACTCTTATTGTCTGACAATACATTGTTTTCATGACTTCTAATAGTCCCATCAGCCTCTCTCTGATAATGGAATCAAGGACCTTGAAAGACGAAAAGACCAGGAGCTGATTTAGGATCAGTTTTGCCTTTTAGATCACAATGAATAAGATTACATGTACAGGGGGGACCTGATCCTAGATCAGCACTCTTACTCTAAGATGTTTGATACATGATGGCCACAGGAAATATATCATTTAAGTCTGGTTACACCAACATCAATTTAGTCAAAGGGCACGGCCGTCAATGCTTTGCAGAACCTTATTAACGCTTTCTGTATCCCTCCCCCTGCTTCTCTGTCACGATCGTCGAAGGAAGAGGACCAAGGTGCAGCGTGAAATGCGAACATACTTTATTATCAATAGTGATAACACGAACAAAACAATAAACGATAACGTGACGTCCTAGGTCTAAACACAACCAACACGGAACAAGATCCCACAACTACTGTGGGAAAACAGCCTGTCTAAATGTGATTCCCAATCAGAGACAACCAGCAACAGCTGACACTCGTTGCCTCTGATTGAGAACCACTCTGGCCAACATAGAAATGAAACAACTAGAAACTACAACACAGAACACAAACACATAGAATCTACACACCCTGGCTCAACATATAGAGTCCCCAGAGCCAGGGTGTGACAGTACCCCCCCCCAAAGGTGCGGACTGCGACCGCGCCTAAACATAAGCCAAACAGGGGAGGGCTGGGTGGGCATTCCTCCTCGGAGGCAGTTCCGGCTCCGGGCTTGACCACCACCCTCCAACAATCCCCCCGTAGCGCCCCTGGTCCGGTCTGGCCCCACTGGCTGGAGCTGGACTGGACATCGTAGGAGCGGATTGCTTAAGCTCCGGTGTGGAGCAGCTGACCGGTACCTGACCAGGCACCGGTGACCCAGGCACGGGTTGTGCCGGACTGACGACGCGCACCCCTAGCTTGGTGCGTGGAGCAGGAACGGGCCGGACCGGGCTGACGATGCGCACCCCTGGCTTGGTGCGTGGAGCAGCAACGGGCCGGACCGGGCTGACGATGCGCACCCCTGGCTTGGTGCGTGGAGCAGGAACGGGCCGTACCGGGCTGACGACTCGCACCCCTGGCTTGGTGCGAGTGGCAGGAACAGGCCGGGCCGGGCTGGCGACGCGCACCGTAGGCTTGGTGCGAGGGGCAGGAACAGGCCGGGCCGGGCTGGCGACGCGCACCATTAGCTTGGTGCGGGGAGCAGGAACAGGCCGGGCCGGGCTGGCGACGCGCACCATTAGCTTGGTGCGGGGAGCAGGAACAGGCCGGGCCGGGCTGGCGACGCGCACCATTAGCTTGGTGCGGGGAGCAGGAACAGGCCGGACCGGGCTGGCGACGCGCACCGTAGGCTTGGTGCGGGGAGCAGGAACAGGCCGGGCCGGGCTGGCGACGCGCACCATTAGCTTGGTGCGGGGAGCAGGAACAGGCCGGGCCGGGCTGGCGACGCGCACCGTAGGCTTGGTGCGAGGGGCAGGAACAGGCCGGGCCGGGCTGGCGACGCGCACCGTAGGCTTGGTGCGAGGGACAGGAACAGGCCGGACCGTACTGGGAACACACACCACTGGCCTTAAACGGGGATCAGGAACGGGCCGGACCGGACTGGCAATAAACCTCAGTACCTTTCGCCGTGCCTCTACATCTTCCTTCCCTTTTCTTACCAATGGCTCCCGTAACCCGGTGGCCTTCTCACCTCGTCCACGAACTCGCCCCTTCTCTGCCTCCAGCAGCCCCGTCGTCCATGCCATGTGCCCCCCCCTAAAAATGTTTTGGGGGTGCCTCTCGCCTGTCCGACCACGGCCCGGTTGGCACCGCTTCTCCTCTCTACGGCGCGCCTCCACCGTCTCTTCCCACGGACGCCGATCCATCCCGGCCTGTATCTCCTTCCAAGTCCAGGACCCTTTCCCGTCCAATATCTCCTCCCATGTCCAGGCTGCCTGCTCCTGGACACGCTGCTTGGTCCTGGTATGGTGGGATCTTCTGTCACGATCGTCGAAGGAAGAGGACTAAGGTGCAGCGTGAAATGCGAACATACTTTATTATCAATAGTGATAACACGAACTAAACGATAACGTGACGTCCTAGGTCTAAACACAACCAACACGGAACAAGATCCCAGAACTACTGTGGGAAAACAGCCTGTCTAAATGTGGTTCCCAATCAGAGACAACCAGCAACAGCTGACACTCGTTGCCTCTGATTGAGAACCACTCTGGCCAACATAGAAATGAAACAACTAGAAACTACAACACAGAACACAAACACATAGAATCTACACACCCTGGCTCAACATATAGAGTCCCCAGAGCCAGGGTGTGACATTCTCTCTCTCCTCCAGACACACTTTAACCCCTTGCTGCCCTCAGGAAGTGTCACATCTGAATGAGCAGAGGGTGCTGAGATATTTTTTTCTCCCCGCGCTGCTGATTACTACTTTGGTCCACTCAGACATCAGTAATAAAGGGCCAGTGCACTAATTTTGTAATTATTTTTTTTTTTTTTTGTATTTATCAGGGAGTGCACCCCTACCTACCATCATCATCACTGCCCTCACTGACCATCATTATCATTGCCCTCACTAACCATCATCATCATTGCCCTCACTAACCATCATCATCATTGCACTCAATAACCATCATCATCACTGCCCTCACTAACCATCATCATCATGGCCCTCACTAACCATCATCATCACTGCCCTCACTAACCATCATCATCACTGCCCTCAATAACCATAATTATCACTGCCCTCACTAACCATCATCATCATTGCCCTCACTAACCATCATCATCATTGCACTCAATAACCATCATCATCACTGCCCTCACTAACCATCATCCTCACTGCCCTCACTAACCATCATCATCACTGCCCTCACTAACCATCATCATCACTGCCCTCACTAACCATCATCATCATTGCCCTCACTAACCATCATCATCATGGCCCTCACTAACCATCATCATCACTGCCCTCACTAACCATCATCATCATTGCCATCACTAACCATCATCATCATGGCCCTCACTAACCATCATAATCACTGCACTGCCCTCACTAACCATCATCATCACTGCCCTCACTAACCATCATCATCATTGCCCTCACTAACCATCATCATCATGGCCCTCACTAACCATCATCATCACTGCCCTCACTAGCCATCATCATCACTGCCCTCACTAACCATCATCATCATGGCCCTCACTAACCATCATCATCACTGCCCTCACTAACCATCATCATCACTGCCCTCACTAACCATCATCATCACTGCCCTCAATAACCATCATCATCACTGCCCTCACTAGCCATCATCATCACTGCCCTCACTAACCATCATCATCATGGCCCTCACTAACCATCATCATCACTGCCCTCACTAACCATCATCATCACTGCCCTCACTAACCATCATCATCATTGCACTCAATAACCATCATCATCACTGCCCTCACAAACCATCATAATCACTGCACTGCCTTCATCATGATCGATATTGTGATTAAAAAAGACATAGTAGCATAGTGTGCCTCTGAGTACTGGGTCAGTAGCAGTGTTGTAAAAGTCATCTGATTACATAACGTGCCTCTTTTGATCGTTCTTGGCTTCCTTTCTCACTTTGTTTCTTAGTAAATCAGTCTGTCTGTCTCTCTTCTTCCTTTCTCACTTTGTTTCTTAGTAAATCAGTCCGTCTGTCTCTCTGCTTCCTTTCTCACTTTGTTTCTTAGTAAATCAGTCCGTCTGTCTCTCTTCTTCCTTTTCCATTTTGTGTTGAAATAAGTGAACCTTTTCTCTAAGGCTCAGCCTGTGTGACTGTCAGAGACAGACATGCTCTTAAATACACAATCTGTAAAAATACCATAGATCGGAAGAATTTGCTCCATTGTTTCCGTTTTGATGGTATGCACAACTTACAGAGTGTGGCTTTAATGTCCCCCATTCACAGCAATATCTGTTCGTCTAGGGCAGAGAATAGAACTGAAGTCAGTATTTATAGCATTATGTACTACAGCACCCATAATGCAACAGATGGAAGCTAACATAATGGTGTCCTGTCTCTAAGCGCAGGAAGCAGCGGAAACTGGCAGTGTGGCGCTGCACGAGATGACAGTGACGAGCTGAAAATGGCCAGAAAATGACTAACAAAGGGATCTGATTCTGTTGGGCCATTATCACTACTACGGAGATAAAGTGTCTTATGGGAGAGAGAGGAGATGGTGTCTAGAATATAAACACAGCAGTCTCTAGTTCTCTAAAGTACTGTACATGGATGACTTTAAAAGGCCACTCAGACAGTTGGGACTGTGTGTGTGTGTTTGTGTGTGTGTGGGTGGGTGGGTGCGTGCATGTGGGAGGCATTCTGTTTAGGATCCTTTTGAACATTTTATTCAAGGATGTACAGTACCAGTCAAAGGTTTGGACACACCTACTCATTTTTATTTATTTTTACTATTTTCTATATTGTAGAATAATAGTGAAGACATCAAAACTATTAAATAACACATATGGAATCATGTAGTAACCAAAAAAGTGTTAAACAAATCAAAATATATTTTATATTGGAGATTCTTTAAATAGCCACCTTTTGCCTTTATGACAGCTTTGCACACTCTTGGCATTCTCTCAACCAGCTTCACCTGCAATGCTTTTCCCACAGTCTCGAAGGAGTTCCCACATATGCTGAGCACTTGTTGGCTGCATTTCCTTCACTCTGCCGTCCGACTCATCCAAAACCATCTCACTTGAGTTGAGGTCGGGGGATTGTGGAGGCCAGGTCATCTGATGCAGCACTCCATCACTTTTCTTCTTGGTAAAATAGCCCTTACACAGCCTGGAGGTGTGCTAGGTCAATGTCCTGTTGAAAAACAAATGATAGTCCCACTAAGCCCAAATCAGATGGGATGGCGTATTGCTGCAGAATGCTGTGGTAGCCATGCTGGTTAAGTGTGCCTTGAATTCTAAATAAATCACAGATAGTGTCACCAGCAAAGCACCCCCACACCATAACGCCTCCTTCTCCATGCTTTACGGTGGGATCTACACATGCGGAAATCATCCGTTCACCCACAACGCGTCTCACAAAGACACAGTTGTTGGAACCAAAAATCTCAAATTTGGACTCCAGACCAAAGGACAAATTTGTCCATTGCTCATGTTTCTTGGCCCAAGCAGGTCTCTTCTTTTTATTGGTATCCTTTAGTAGTGGTTTCTTTGCAGCAATTCGACCATGAAGGCCTGATTCACACAGTCTCCTATGAAAAGTTGATGTTGAGATGTGTCTGTTACATGAACTCTGTGAAGCATTTATTTGGGCTGCAATTTCTGAGGCTGGTAACTCCAATGAACTTATCCTCTGCAGCAGAGGTAACTCTGGGTCTTCCATTCCTGTGGCGGTCTTCATGAGAGCCAGTTTCATCATAGCGCTTGATGGTTTTTGCGACTGCACTTGAAGAAACGTTCAAAGTTCTTTACATTTTCCGTATTGACTGACCTTCCTGTCTTAAAGTAATGATGGATGGTCATTTCTCTTTGCTTATTTGATCTGTTCTTGCCATAATATGGACTTGGTCTTTTACCAAAAAGGGCTATCTTCTGTATACCCCCCTACCTTGTCAAAAACACAAATTAATTTATAAGAAGGCACACCTGTTAATTGAAATGCATTCCAGGTGACTACCTCATGAAGCTGGTTGAGAGAATGCCAAGAGTGTACAAAGCTGTCATCAAGGCAATGGGTGGCTATTTGAAGAATCTCAAATATAAAATATATTTTGAGTTGTTTAACACTTTTTTGGTCACTACATGATTCCATATGTGTTATTTCATAGTTTTGATGTCTTCACTATTATTCTACAATGTAAAAATTGTAAAAATAAAGAAAAACCCTTGAATGAGTAGATGTGTCCAAACTTTTGACTGGTGGTCTATATAATTCCGCCGCAGTTGGTGAATGAAAAAAAGTATTTCCAGCCAGTGCTCTCCCTCGCTCTCTGCGTGGCAATAAAAGCTCCTTGAGTGCACTTCAAACAGACCTTTAGAGAAACACTTAGAATGTGAGTTTGGCCTTAGGGGGAGCTCTATATATGAATAGGTTGTAGTAGTGATGTGTATAATGTCAAGAGGACTGTATTGGGTACTAGTTAATTAGGGGGGACAAAGATAAGACTTGAACCTGAGACTTCCTGGTTTTCTGAAAAGGTAAAAGTTCAGGGGGTCAAGATCAGGGCCCGTATTCATGAAGCGTCTCAGAGAATGATTCAGTTTTGATAATAAATAATGATTATATGGACAGGGGGAATATGATCCTAGATCAGCACGCTTGATAAATACGGACCCTGACCTCCTGACCCTTCTCTAGAGGTTAAAAAAAGGGGGCGTCTCGATCGTGTTAACTGGTGCATATCCATAATGAATAGTGCCGTAAACATCGTTGAGACCGTGAAAAACCCCACAGAAACTATCTGTGTTTTGTGGTGAGATCAGCAGAAATGAAGCGTTATCGTGTCTATTACAAGCCTTCCCCCTGTGTGGCAACGCGGCCTGCATCTTAATGTACTAATCTCCTCTTCATTAAAGCTTAACGCAGCAGTTAGCGGGCGCCTCAGATAGAATCACACGGCCCCCACAGTATTGGCACACGCAGCCTGTGCTCGACTGATAAAGTTACAGGCACGACGGAAGACGGACAAAATACAGCTCCCAGGCCCCCTCCTCGGCCAGTAAAAAACCCCAATGGGCGGCGGCAGCCACGGCGGCGATAGAGAATCTCATTAAGAATAATTAAACACTGTTGTTTTAAAAGATTAGCGCCAGAGACGGAAGAAACATCATCATCATCCACTCCTCCATATTTCAGGGCGGACTCTGCTGACGTTTTCCTCCATATCTTGAAGTGCCATGTGTTCCCCCCATCCTGGTGATCCATGGCAGGAGATACCATCTGGGATAGTCTGCAGCGGTGTGTGTGTTTGTTTGTTTGTATTCTAAACATCCAAGCAGCCAACATTAGCTGGCACAAATAAGACTCAACAGGGCAGGTGTCAGTGGAAGAAGATCCTTTGATGAAGCTAGATTACACATTACACCCTATTGTCTGTAAGTAGTAGTAGTGGTAGTAGTAGTAGTAGTAGTAGTAGTAGCAGCAGTATCAGTAGTAGTAGTAGTAGTAGTAGTAGTAGTAGTAGTAGTAGTAGTAGTAGTAGTAGTAGTAGTAGTAGTAGTAATAGTAGTAGTAGTAGCAGCAGTATCAGTAGTAGTGGTAGTGGTAGTAGTAGTAGTGGTAGTGGTAGTAGTAGTATCAGTAGTAGCAGAATTAGTAGTAGTAGTAGTAGCAGTACTATACTGGTAACAGGTGTTGCATATTAAATAACTAATTGACATACCATTGGAATGCCAAGCTGGATTAGTCCCATCAGTCAATGGCAAGGAAATACAATTACTAGAAGGGACAACGTCCCTCAGACCACGACAATTTGAATGAGAATGTCCATTCTAGTAATTGTATTTCTATGTGTAGTTTTCCTCTCGGATAGAGGCTCACTATAGGTAAGAAACACATCAACCAATTTAGCGATGTTGTTACAAGCCTCTCAAATCGGTCAACATCGGCTATAACAGGTTTTAAAGAGAAGAAGAAGGAGGGGAGAGAGAGAGAGAGAGAGAGAGAGAGAGAGAGAGAGAGAGAGAGAGAGAGAGAGAGAGAGAGAGAATGTAATGTTTACTGTTAATATTTATTTTTTATTTCACTTTTGTTTACTATCTACTTCACTTGCTTTGGCAATGTTAACATACGTTTCCCATGCCAATAAAGCTCTTAAATTGAATTGAATTGAATTGAGAGAGGGAGGGTGGGAGAGAGAGAGAGAGAGAGAGAGAGAGAGAGAGAGAGAGAGAGAGAGAGAGAGAGAGAGAGAGAGGGGGGGGGGGAAGTGTTCATGGAAGAGAGACATTGTCAGAGTGAATGGAGAGAAATATCTCCTGAGAGGGAGAGAAATAGGGAGAGAGAGAGGGAGAGAGAGAGACCTCATCATGATTCTTACAATGAGTCAGAGGCGGCATCGCATCATAATTCAGCGCTGGGTCTCTCTCCATTCTGCCACAAATTGCATTATGCACAAACCAGTCTCCTGGAAAACAGGGATCTTGTGATAGCCTGGAGGCCTCAAGGATGCCTTGCCTTGCCACTGCAGCCGTAGAAAAGCACCTTCGGGCACTTGACAGCCGCCCATCCTTTCCCGTCGGAATGAGGGAGTTGTTTTTCCGTTCTCTTTTCTGCTCTTGTTGTTTTTGTTCTCTGTTGTTCTCTCTAAAGAGGTTGATCACATCCTCACAGATAAGTCTTACAGATAATGAAACAAAGATATGCCCTCTCTCTCTCTCTCTCTCTCTCTGGATTCGATCATAGCATGTAATTACAATCAAAGAGGCCTTATGCGTTGCTCGAAAATCTCCTTTCGCTTGCTTTTATCCTGCGAAACAATCATTATGATTTGCTAATATTGTAGTAAAAATTCTGACTTCTCATTCGCTGGTCTTGTTCTGTACTCATCACCAACTACCAGAATTGCAAAACAAGCATTTATGTGACTCTTGAAGTTTTCATGAAATACTGAAGTACGCACTTCACCACTGATAAAATAAGCATTTCCAACAAGTGACTGTCACGGATTCAGCCGAGGCTGCTCCTCCTCCTTGCTCGGGCAGGCTTCGGCGTTCGTCGTCACCGGAGTACTAGCTGCCACCGATCTATGTTTCTGTGT
Source organism: Coregonus lavaretus (assembly GCF_964263955.1). Classification (NCBI taxonomy): domain Eukaryota; kingdom Metazoa; phylum Chordata; class Actinopteri; order Salmoniformes; family Salmonidae; genus Coregonus; species Coregonus lavaretus. Next base: position 49,599,060 of record NC_139992.1, on the reverse strand, counting down.
TCTACTTGTCTTGTCTTGATTGTTCACACCTGTTTCCCATTATCATTGATCACTGCCCTATTTAACCCTCTGGTTCCCACTGTATGTTGTGCGTGTTTGTTCATGTTTGGTTGTCGTCTGGTGAGCGGGTTTGTTTCCTCCCTGTGTGGAGGTTATGTTATTTGACGTTACCTACGAGTAAAGTACATTTTCGATTAGCTCTTTGTCCTGCGCATGACTTCGTCCTACCGCATCACACTGACATCCTGACAGAAACCTAAATATGGAGTCAGCAGGTACATTCATTTCGTCCGGATCAATGGAGGAACGTGTCCAACAGCAGGCGACCATGATCCAGACTCTCGGTACCGCAATGGAGCGCGTGTTGAACACTATGATACGATGGGAGAGAGGTGGTGGTCCTACACCTCCTCCAACTACACAACCACCCACACTGCTGTCCACCCCTTCGTCACCTGGGTTCAGTGGGATTCGGCTCTCGCTCCCGAGGGCGTACGATGGTACAGCTGCCGGGTGCCAGGGTTTTCTGCTCCAGGTAGAGCTCTACCTGGCTACCATCCACCCGGCTCCCTCGGGATACGAGAGCGTGTCCGCCCTCATCTCCTGTCTGTCTGGAAAAGCGCTCGAGTGGGCCAACGCTGAGTGGGGAGGAATAAACGCAGCGTCAGTACGCTATGAGAACGTCTATTCCACCTCAGACAGGGGAAGAGGAGCGCACAGGACTTTGCCCTGGACTTCAGGACTCTGGCTGCCAGCGCAGGATGGAATGAGAGGGCCCTGATCGATCATTACAGATGCAGCCTCTGGGAGGACGTTCGTCGGGAACTGGCCTGCAGGGACACCACCCTTAACCTGGACCAACTGGTGGACATGTCGATCAGGCTGGATAACCTGTTGGCAACCCGCGGACGTCCGGATCAGGGGCCGTCCATTCCATCCCCCAGCACCTCCGACCCAACCCCTATGGAGTTCGGAAGTGCTGCACTTAGGGAGACCGGAAGGAGGGCCATCTCCTGCACCAACTGTGGCCGTGGAGGACACACTGCTGGTCGGTGCTGGGGAGGGTCCATCAGGAGTCGAGGCGGTAGGCAGAGCACTGGTGGACCGTCTCAGGTGAGTAGGCACCCGACTCACCCAGAGCTCCCTGTTGCGCATATGTGTATAGATGTTGTATTTCCAGAGTTTTCCCCTCATTCCCAGGGCTCTCATGGGATTGTCAAGTCAGTGCTCGGGGAGGTGTGTAGGTGTTTCCATAGGGGCAACTACGGTGGAAAGTCCAAACCAGGTCTCCACCATGCACATTCCCCCTGACTATGCCGATCTGTCTCTCGCCTTCTGTAAAAAGAAGGCGACTCAACTACAGGGGGATTGTGCGATAAATCTCCAGGTAGGCGCTGCACATCCCAAGAGTCACGTGTATCCCCTGTCACAGGAAGAGACGGCGGCTATGGAGACATATGTCTCCGAATCTCTGGGGCAGGGATACATTCGGCCATCCACTTCACCTGTCTCCTCAAGTTTCTTTTTTGTGAAGAAAAAGGATGGAGGTTTACGCCCGTGCATTGACTACCGGGGTCTCAATCAGATTACTATCAAGTACAGTTATCCACTACCGCTCATTGCTAGTATGACGGAGTCATTGCACAGGGCGCGCTTCTTCACAAAATTGGATCTCAGGAGCGTGTACAAACTGGTGCGTATCCGGGAGGGAGATGAGTGGAAGACAGCATTCAGTACCACCTCTGGGCATTATGAGTACCTAGTCATGCCATACGGGTTGATGAATGCTCCATCAGTCTTCCAATCCTTTGTTGATGAGATTTTCAGGGACCTGCACGGACAGGGTGTTGTGGTGTATATTGATTACATTCTCATATACTCTGCTACATGGGCCAAGCATGTGTCCCTGGTGCGTAAAGTGCTTGGTCGACTGTTAGAGCATGACCTGTATGTAAAGGCAGAGAAATGTCTGTTCTTCCATGAGTCCATCGCCTTCCTAGGGCACCGCCTGTCCGCGTCAGGGGTGGAGATGGAGATTGACCACATTTCGGCCGTGCGTAATTTGCCGACTCCAACCACGGTGAGAGAGGTGCAGCGATTTTGGGGTTTTGCCAACTACTACCGGAGGTTTATCCGGGGCTTTGGTCAGGTAGCGGCTCCCATTACCTCCTTGCTGAAGGGGGGACCGGTGCGACTGCAGTGGTCAGCTGAGGCGGACAGGGCTTTTGGTCATCTGAAGGACCTGTTTACCTCAGCTCCAGTGCTGGCTCATCCGGATCCCTCCTTAGCATTCCAGGTGGAGGTGGACGCGTCCGAGGCTGGGATAGGATCTGTACTGTCTCAGCGCTCGTGTACGCCACCAAAGCTCCGCCCCTGTGCTTTCTTTTCTAAGAAGCTCAGTCCGGCGGAGCGCAACTATGATGTGGGGGACCGGGAGCTGTTAGCTGTGGTTAAGGCCCTGAAAGTGTGGAGTCATTGGCTTGAGGGGGCTAAACACCCTTTTCTCATTTTGACTGACCATCGCATCTGGAGTACATCCGGGCGGCGAGGAGATTGAACCCTCGCCAGGTAAGGTGGGCCATGTTCTTTACTCGTTTTGTGTTTACGCTTACTTACAGACCAGGCTCCCAGAACGCTAAGGCAGACGCCCTGTCCCGACTGTATGATACAGAGGAGAGGTCCATTGAGCCCACTCCCATACTTCCGGCGTCGTGTCTGGTGGCACCGGTGGTGTGGGAGGTTGATGCGGACATTGAGCGGGCGTTACGTACCAAGCCCACTCCCCCCCAGTGTCCAGAGGGTCGTATGTACGTGCCGCTCGAGGTTCGCGATCGATTGATCTATTGGTCTCACACGTCACCCTCCTCTGGTCATCCTGGCATCGGTCGGACAGTGTACTGTCTTAGTGGGAAGTACTGGTGGCCCACTTTAGCCAAGGACGTGAGGGTTTACGTTTCCTCCTGCTCGGTGTGCGCCCAGTGTAAGGCACCTAGACACCTGCCCAGAGGGAAATTACAACCCCTACCCGTTCCACAACGGCCGTGGTCCCATCTTTCGGTGGATTTTGTTACGGACCTTCCCCCCTCACAAGGGAACACCACGATCCGTTTTCTAAGTCCTGTCGTCTCATTCCTATGCCAGGTCTCCCTACAGCACTACAGACTGCTGAGGCCCTATTTACACACGTCTTCCGGCACTACGGGGTGCCTGAGGATATTGTATCGGATCGAGGTCCCCAGTTCACCTAAAGGGTCTGGAGGGCATTCATGGAACGTCTGGGGGTCTCAATCAGCCTGACCTCAGGTTTTCACCCCGAGAGTAATGGGCAGGTGGAGAGAGTTAACCAGGATGTGGGTAGGTTTCTGCGGTCCTATTGCCAGGACTGGCCGGGGGAGTCGTCGGGTTTTATCCCCTGGGCAGAAATGGCCCAAAACTCACTCCACCACTCTTCCACTAACCTTTCTCCCTTTCAGTGTGTGTTAGGTTATCAGCCGGGCCTGGCATCTTGGCATCAGAGCCAGATCGAGGCTCCTGCGGTGGATGAGTGGTTTCGGCGCTCGGAAGAGACCTGGAATGCTGCCCATGTACGCCTGCAGCGGGCCATCAGGCGACAAAAGGCGAGCGCCGACCGCCACCGCAGTGAGGACCGGGTCTGGCTCTCGACCCGAAACCTGCCCCTTCGCCTGCCCTGCCGGAAGCTGGGTCGGCGGTTTGTGGGGCCATTTAAAGTCCTGAGGAGATTGAACGAGGTTTGTTATAGGTTACAGCTTCCTCTGAATTACCGTATTAACCCCTCGTTCCATGTGCTGGACATCGAGGGGGCACCGGCGTACTCGGTCCGGTCCATCCTGGATTCGAGGCGTCGGGTGGGGGGCCTGCAGTATCTCGTGGAGTGGGAGGGGTACGATCCGGAGGAACGGTGCTGGGTCCCTAGGAGGGACATCCTCGATCCCTCCATGTTGAGGGATTTCCACCGTCGTCATCCGACTCGCCCTGCGCCGCGTCCTCCTGGCTGTCCCCGAGGCCGTTTTCGGGCAGGCTTCGGCGTTTTTCACCGGAGTACTAGCTGCCACCAATCTATGTTTCTGTGTTCTACTTGTATTGATTGTTCACACCTGTTTCCCATTATCATTGATCACTGCCCTATTTAACCCTCTGGCTACCACTGTATGTTGTGCGTGTTTGGTTGTCGTCTGGTGAGCGGGTTTGTTTCCTCCCTGGGTGGAGGTTATGTTATTTGACGTTACCTACGAGTAAAGTACGTTTTCGATTAGCTCTGTGTCCTGCGCCTAACTTCATCCTACCGCATCACACTGACATCCTGACAGCGACCTTCAATAAATTCAATTCCGTCAGGTGAGGAATTTACATCAACTGCTTTAAGAAGTTTTTAATTCACCATATCAACTCTAATTAGAAAAATAACCTTTACCATAAAACTAGCTCAGCCGTGGAACGACAGTAACTTTATCATCAACAGTGGAGGATCCTTTATGGTGTCATGTACCCTTTTGGCCCCCAGTGAGATTGATTAACGCAATCAGAGCCATACTGTAGGCAAAAATGAGGTTGAGATTGACACTTCAGTTTATTAGCGCTATGTTCAAGACTGTAAATTAAGTGGTATAATTAAGATCCATCTCGCTCTCTCTCTTTCTCTTTCTTTTTCTCTCTCATTCTCTCTCTCCGCCGTCATAACTGCCCTGCTCTCTGTCTCTATCCACGTTAGCATTATGTATATCAAAAGTGGCTTTCTCTCTCTCTCGCTCTCTCAGAAGTGATTGCCTCCCAGTCCCAGTAAATTGGGATGTCTAATCACAAACATGTAATTGTGTCGTTTTCATATTGACATGGCATCTGATTGGTCCCCGCGATGAAGCTATCCCGTTAATTGAGTTTGTCTTAACACTGAACAGGTCGAGAGAGAGATCGAGAGAGATCGAGAGAGAGAGAAGAGAGGACACAAGGAATGGAGAATAGTTACATTAGTTACAGGAAGGCCATATAAATAATAAATATAATATGCCATTTAGCAGACGCTTTTATCCAAAGCGACTTACAGTCATGCGTGCATACATTTTTGTGTATGGGTGGTCCCGGGGATCGAACCCACTATCTTGGCGTTACAAGCGCCGTGCTCTACCAGCTGAGCTACAGAGGACCACCATATACCTTACTGCATCTCTGATTGAATGTTGAATGTATATTGAGGACATTGAAAAGACATTGGAAGATCATCTTCTGACGAGGTAAAACCATATCATGTTGATAGATGATAAAGATAGCTCAAATCAAGAAGTTATTTTGAAATATTGGTACCCAGAGCATCATGGGGGGGTAAAGCTATGTCTGCACTGAGGATTCCCCTGGGTCGAATACATATGTCAAATATTGTCAACTACTTGAGGTTTGTGGTACAGTGGAACCAATGCCATAGTCCCAAAAGTGCAAATCCTAAACTATATGAAAGTATTTGAGGTTATGTATTTGAACCAGATGTGGTGTCAAATCAAATCAAATCAAATGTATTGGTCACATACACATGGTTAGCAGATGTTACTGCGAGTGTAGCGAAATGCTTGCGCTTCTAGTTCCGACAGTGCAGCAATATCTAGCAAGTAATATCTAACAGTTCCACAACAAAAACCTAATACACACAAATCTAAGTAAAGGAATGGAATAAGAATATATAAATGTATGGATGAGCAATGTCATTATCAAAGTGGCATAGGCTAAGATGCAATAGATAGTATAGAATACAGTATATACATATGAGATGGGTAATGCAAGATATGTAAACATTATTAAAGTGACTAGTGTTCCCTTTATTAAAGTGGCCAGTGATTTTCAAGTCTGTATGTAGGCAGCAGCCTCTCTGTGCTAGTGATGGCTGTTTAACAGTCTGATGGCCTTGAGACAGAAGCTGTTTTTCAGTCTCTCGGTCCCAGCTTTGATGCACCTGTTCTGTCCTCGCCTTCTGGAAGATAGCGGGGTGAACAGGCAGTGGCTCGTGTGGTAGTTGTCCTTGATTATCTTTTTGTGCAGACCGCACCACCCTCTGGAGAGTCCTGCGTTTGTGGGTGGTGCAGTTGCCATACCAGGCGGTGATACAGCCCGAAAGGATGCTCTCAATTGTGCATCTGTAAAAGTTTGTGAGGGTTTTAGGTGACAGGCCAAATTTCTTCAGCCTCCTGAGGTTGAAGAGACGCTGTTGCGCCTTCTTCACCACACTGTCTGTGTGGGTGGACCATTTCAGTTTGTCAGTGATATGTACGCCGAGGAACTTTTCACCTTCTCCACTGCTGTCCCATCAATGTGGATAGGGGGGTACTCCCTCTGCTGTTTCCTGAAGTCCACGATCATCTCCTTTGTTTTTTTGACATTGAGTGAGAGGTTATTTTTCTGGCACCACACTCCCAGAGCCCTCACCTCCTCCTTGTAGGCTGTCTCTTCGTTGTTGGTAATCAAGCCTACTACTGTTGTGTCGTCTGCAAAGTTGATGATTGAGTTGGAGGCGTGCCTGGCTACGCAGTCATGGGTGAACAGGGAGGACAGGAGGGGGCTAAGCACATACCCTTGTGGGGCCCCAGTGTTGAGGATCAGCGAAGTGGAGATGTTGTTTCCTACCTTCACCACCTGGGGGCGGCCCGTCAGGAAGTCCAGGACCCAAGTGCACAGGGCGGGGTAAAGACCCAGGGCCTCAAGCTTGATGATGAGCTTGGAGGGTACTATGGTGTTGAATGCTGAGCTAAAGTCAATGAACAGCATTCTTACATACAGTGGGGAAAAAAAGTATTTAGTCAGCCACCAATTGTGCAAGTTCTCCCACTTAAAAAGATGGGAGAGGCCTGTAATTTTCATCATAGGTACACGTCAACTATGACAGACAAAACGAGAAAAAAGTCTTCACAAGGTTTTCACACACTGTTGCTGGTATTTTGGCCCATTCCTCCATGCAGATCTCCTCTAGAGCAGTGATGTTTTGGGGCTGTCGCTGGGCAACACGGACTTTCAACTCCCTCCAAAGATTTTCTATGGGGTTGAGATCTGGAGACTGGCTAGGCCACTCCAGGACCTTGAAATGCTTCTTACGAAGCCACTCCTTCGTTGCCCGGGCGGTGTTTTTGGGATCATTGTCATGCTGACAGACCCAGCCACATTTCATCTTCAATGCCCTTGCTGATGGAAGGAGGTTTTCACTCAAAATCTCACGATACATGGCCCCATTCATTCTTTCCTTTACACGGATCAGTCGTCCTGGTCCCTTTGCAGAAAAACAGCCCCAAAGCATGATGTTTCCACCCCCATGCTTCACAGTAGGTATGGTGTTCTTTGGATGCAACTCAGCATTCTTTGTCCTCCAAACACGACGAGTTGAGTTTTTACCAAAAAGTTATATTTTGGTTTCATCTGACCATATGACATTCTCCCAATCCTCTTCTGGATCATCCAAATGCACTCTAGCAAACTTCAGACGGGCCTGGACATGTACTGGCATAAGCAGGGGGACACGTCTGGCACTGCAGGATTTGAGTCCCTGGCGGCGTAGTGTGTTACTGATGGTAGGCTTTGTTACTTTGGTCCCAGCTCTCTGCAGGTCATTCACTAGGTCCCCCCGTGTGGTTCTGTGATTTTTGCTCACCGTTCTTGTGATCATTTTGACCCCACGGGGTGAGATCTTGCGTTGAGCCCCAGATCGAGGGATATTATCAGTGCTCTTGTATGTCTTCCATTTCCTAATAATTGCTCCCACAGTTGATTTCTTCAAACCAAGCTGCTTACCTATTGCAGATTCAGTCTTCCCAGCCTGATGCAGGTCTACAATTTTGTTTCTGGTGTCCTTTGACAGCTTTTTCATCTTGGCCATAGTGGAGTTTGGAGTGTGACTGTTTGAGGTTGTGGACAGGTGTCTTTTATACTAATAACAAGTTCAAACAGGTGCCATTAATACAGGTAATGAGTGGAGGACAGAGGAGCCTCTTAAAGAAGAAGTTACAGGTCTGTGAGAGCCAGAAATCTTGCTTGTTTGTAGGTGACCAAATACTTATTTTCCACCATAATCTGCAAATAGATTCATTAAAAATCCTACAATGTGATTTTCTGGATATTTTTTTCTCAATTTGTCTGTCATAGTTGACGTGTACCTATGATGAAAATTACAGGCCTCTCTCATCTTTTTAAGTGGGAGAACTTGCATAATTGGTGGCTGACTAAATACTTTTTTTCCCCACTGTAGGTATTTATCTTGTCCAGATGGGATAGAGCAGTGTGCAGTGTGATGGCGATTGCATCGTCTGTGGACCTATTGGGGCGGTATGTCTAGGGTGACAGGTAAGGTGGAGGTGATATGATCCTTGACTAGTCTCTCAAAGCACTTCATGATGACAGAAGTGAGTCAAACAGGCTGTGCCATTTGGGACACTGCTACGGGGCGATAGTCATTTAGTTCAGTTACCACAGAATCCAAGATGGCGTAGCAGTGCAGTCGTGATTTCTGTAGTGTCCTCATGTAAATAGCCTGTTTTATTGTTTTTGTTTGTCTTTTTCATACATGTTTCTCAATCTCACTTTCCATCCTTTAACTAAATATACTTTCCTGCAACCCGCCTCACCCAATGTGGAACGGATTCTATTATTTCTTTATACCTTCTTATCTAGAACCTCCGGCTGAAACTAGCCAGCTAACTAGCTACTTGGTATTAGCCACCGTTAGCGGTCTTCACCATTGTCCGTGGCCTGCACTACCTACCAGCCAGCTCTAGCCTGGACAATTATCGGCCAGTCTGCACATTGCGCTATCGAGCCAGAGCATATTGGATTTTCTGCCGGAATCACTGAATCACTGGACCTTAACACCGGATCATCGCAACTAGCTAGCTGCAACCGAATGGCTGTTGTTGTTGTTGGCTAATCACCACTGTCCCGAATCAAGCCCCAGTTAGCCTTGAGCTAGCCTTGAGCCAGGCCCATCTCCCGACTATCTACCTCTCTGTCAACTGGACGGGACCTCCTAGTGTTGACACGGAGCCCCGCCGATCCATCACGACTGGTCTGCCGACGTAATCGTCTGATGTGGTTTCAACAGGCTTCCCGTTGCGACGACCACGAAGATCAATCTGCTAGCCCCGGCCTGCTAGCACACGCAATCAACAGCTGTGCCTCCTGCTCGCCTGTGCCGTAGCAGCCACTGAACTGCTCCCGGACTCACCTATTGCTGTTCACTGGACCTTATGATCACTCTGCTACACAGCTGATGCCTGCTGGGCTCTTCCTTTATACGGTACCCCATCCTGTTTATCTGTTTAGCCTCAGCTCAAACTTTCGTTGCCATTACCAGCTGTTGTCTTAGCTCTCTTGAATAACACCTGTGATTGCTTTATGCCTCTTTCCCATGCCAATATGCCTTGCCTATTGCTGTTTCGGTTAGTTCTTATTGTACTATTTCACTGTAGAGCCCACAGTCCCTCTCAACCTGCCTCAGATAGCTCCTTTGTCCCACCCCCAACACACGTGGAGACGGCTCAATCGGTGCCTCCAGTGATGCTATCTCTTTCATCATTACCCAACGCTTAGGTTTACCTCCACTGTACTCTTATCCTTCCATATCCTTGTCTGTACATAATGCCCTGAATCTATTCTACAACGCCCGGAAATCTGCCCCTTTTATTCTCTGTACCCAACGCCGTCTAGATAGAACTGCCAAAGGGGGCGGAGTTGCAATCTACTGTAGAGATAGCCTGCAGAGCTCTATCATACTATCCAGGTCTGTGCCCAAACAGTTTGAGCTTCTACTTCTAAAAATCCACCTTTCCAGAAATAAATCTCTCACTGTTGCCGCTTGCTACAGACCCCCCTCAGCCCCCAGCTGTGCCCTGGACACCATATGTGAATTGATTGCCCCCCATCTATCCTCAGAGTTCGTATTGCTTGGTGACCTAAACTGGGATATGATTAACACCCAGGCCGTCCTACAATCTAAACTAGATGCACTCAATCTCACACAAATTATCAAGGAACCTACCAGGTACAACCCTAAATCCATTAACATGGGCACCCTCATAGATATCATCCTGACTAATTTACCCTCTAAATACACCTTCGCTGTTTTCAACCAGGATCTCAGCGATCACTGCCTCATTGCCTGCGTCCGTAATGAGTACGCGGTCAAACGACCATCCCTCATCACTGTCAAACGCTCCCTAAAACACTTCAGCGAGCAGGCCTTTCTAATTGACCTGGCCCGGGTATCCTGGATGGATATTGACCTTGTGGTACCTAAATAATGATGCTAATTATGCTGTGAGAACAAGGAATCCGCTGACACTGTCCTCGATTATAATAGTTTATTTACATTGAAGATTTCAGCGTCAATTTACAGACTTCTGCAGACATCTGGAGAACAACCGGCCCAATCTCTGACACGTTGTTACTCCCCTCCTATGTCCCAACCATAGTATTTATAATCTGTGACATGATATGGGTGGTTTCCCCTACAGACCAATCCCAGGACGCCACATAACAGACTTCCTCTGTTTTAGGGTGCCCCTATAGAAATGCTCTCCAGATGCTTCCACAAGCTGAGTCAACTTCCTCTAACACACCATTTGCAAACATCAGCAAAGTCATAAATTGTCTAGATACTACATATTTCCCCCCTTCGAGACTAATTAAGTCTCGAAAACAAAAAGAATAGGATTATGACAAATAACAATTTCTCTTATTGAGTAACTTTAGCAATAAACCAAATTTTATGGAGAGTAAACACATTTTTCTATGGAGTGTAAATACATTTCTATGAAATATGAACAAATATTTATGGAGTGTGAGAGCGAAAAACCTGTCTGGCAGCTTTCTTTCCAAATATCCATCAATCAATCAAGACAGTAAAATTCTCTCACGGCCCCTCTGCCCCAGGCAACCACCTAAGTACTCCAGATCAATTCATAAATCTTTAGCAATGCATTTTAAACTATGATACAATTGAATACACATGAAAGCCTCAGAAAACAAAATACAATCAAAAAATGTCCACATTCAGGCTGGTCGACCCATCGAACCCTCCTGTGGATTCTCTCTGTCCCTGCCTAGACCCAATATCCCTAAGCATCCACGAAATAAACAAAAACATCTGAGATCCCCACATGTACCCAACAACAGAAACCATCATTCTTCAAAAATTAATACAGAAAGAATATGACACAAATTATGTATTACACATGCAAATATGTCTATATATCATTGCAGACACTGGAATGTAGTCCACTACACTGCATCTCCTCAGCAGTGTCGACTTTCAATGAAACATCGATGATGGAATCTGAACATTTCCACACCTTCCTTGTTCCACTTCCTCCAGTCCATTCATATTGTCCATGTTTGAGTATTTGAATCCCCTCTACACATTCCCCCATATGCTTCTGGAAGAAAAGAAAACGCCAACCAGTATCTTTTGCAAAACAACACATGCAAATTAAAACATCAATATCAACAATAATATAAAAATGATATATAAAATGAATCACATTCCATTTCCCCCCTTTGATTCATAACAAAATACTAAATATCACAATAATATGTAAAAACATGTGAAAAATGATCGGATATTCAAAATGGATATCTATCCATCAATACTCCATCCAGTCCCACTTGTTCATCTCCATCTAGATCAGTAACAGTTAACAACGGCATCTGAGTGTTTTCTCCAGGCATCACAACTCCAACCCATCTCAATATCATAGCCTTCGCAAAAGTCAATAACAAAGTACAAAAGCAAAACATCACACACAGCGCTATAAGAGCTGCTACTAAAATCTGAACTATCACTGCTCCCACTGGGCCTAACTGATCTTGCAACCAAGCCTTCGCTGACCATCCAGCTCCTTCAGATCTACCAAACACATCCCTTATATTCTTCAATGCATCTATAACACTAGTGATATTATCGGAACTATCGGGTATCAAAGTATAACAATCATCCCCCGCCAAGTTCAAGCCACCTTGTTTTGCTAAAATATAGTCAAGAGCCATGTCATGTTTCAACAGCGTCAGTCTGTGACTTCTTTGAGTATTTGACAGAAGGTTAAACCCTCTTATCGTTTCATTTGCAAAACCCTGCAAAGTATAGGTAATATTATCAATGTGATCTGCCAAAAATGTTACACCATACCATGGAAAAAGTCCAAGTCCCCACTTCTCTCCTAGACTTATCCTCCAATGGTAGGCTTCCAGACTATGAAATTTCGCCATGTCTCTTTTCACCCTATTTCCAAACCTAGAATCAGATTTATCTGTGTCCGGTGCTTCCCCTCTTTTAATGGTAAAAACCTCATATGGAAGCTTCAACGTCGACATGTAACAACATCCTGTCCATCCATATGGTAAGAATATGCTTTATCACCACAAACCCACCAAATATCTCTAAAATTCCCAATAGTCACATTACCATGCAAAAGCTGATCTTTCACCATCAAAGTCCTGCTCTTCTTACTAACTGGAACATAACAAGTTACATTATATTTCTCATTGCTAACCTTATGTTCATGCTTACCCAAAGTCATCATATAATCATCACAATCTGATATTCCCATAAACATACCCTTTCCATCATATGTTTTATTTGAACAAAAACAGCCTTTAGCCCTCACGGGTTTCACCTCCAATGCTTCAGGAATCGCTGTTAACTGATTTTCCTTCCGATCTAACAAATTCACATAGGGTAATTAATTTAACCAAGAACACTTAAACCTAGGCCTAAACAAATGCTTCTACAAGGACATTATTGTATCTGTTAATGATTGTTGCTGATACAACAGCCATGATAAAGCATAAGATTGACTTTACTTGATAGACATATATTCTCCTTGATCTACCCCTCTAACATTACTCAAAATAAGTTAGCAATCACTCATAACCCTCTTCCACTTCATATCGTTGTACAAAATATACTTCCTTTCACTAGATGAAACAGCTTCTACTTCTGGTCCTGATAACAGCACTTATTCTCCATAATTATCTCTCCACATGGGAGGAATGTCACCTCCCCCACTCCTTCTCTCACATCTACAAGGAAGATGAGCTGTACCACCCATCCTAACCCTAATGACAGTCTTTTCCTCTAAAATTGGTGTTGGAGCGATTGGCTCCATTATAATCAAATGTGATACATTTATAGCTTTAATAACTGTCAATGTTGAAAGAGTTGAATTGCTTCTCACTGTTGTTGTAATAGGCTGAAGTGTTGATGTCATTGTTGTTGATTCATCTATTTTCCCTAAAGCTTTGAACTCTTTACTTATATTTGCATCTATCACCACTAGTGTCACTACATTAACTCTCAGTCCCAACTCTAATCCCTCACTTTCAAACTGTTGATTATAAAAAATACATTTATAATCACCTTGATCCTCCTGCTGGGAATTGTACACATAGAGACTGCAATCACCCTCAATCTTCATTCATCTCTTATCATTCAGCAACGCATACTTTCTCAATGCAACTGCTCCTAACAGATCTAAACTCCTGCCATATCTATCTTCCCACTGAACTCTAAATTTCCCTTCACCACTGTTCTCTCTCGTGCACTTACATGGGAGCTGAGCTGACTGTCCTAGAGTTACTTCAACCCTAGTTTTCGTAACGTTTTGGTCTGACTTTTCTCCTAACTGGTCTGGGCCTACTTTGTCTAACCGAATCACCAGCTTCTCCTGTAACAGAGTTGCCCTTGGTGATCTCCACGGTTTCACATTCCACTGAAATATTCCCTGTTGTCTCTGGGACGTATTGAAAATCAATGTCCCCAAATCTCCTTTCCTTTCCATCCATTGCAGAGTCATCTCTGGCATCATCAGAAGTGTAAACATTATCATCAACGTTATCCACAACATGGACAATCTCTCCTTCTGGGTTTTCACTCTGGATATTGTCATGCATCTCTCCTTCTGCCTGTTCTCCCCTATCTCCATCCTGCTCTCTTGAGCCTTCAACATCCTGTCTCTCTGCGCGTGGCACCTCTTCTCCAGGCGCTTTAACACAATGTGACAAATGATACCACGTTGGAGACCCTTTAACCTGGACAGCTGTTCCAGTACTACGAACAACTTCAAATGGTCCTTCACAACGTTCGTTATACCACTTCCTTCTAAATACCTTCACGAACACCTTGTCCCCAGGTTGCACTGTACTCCTTTTTTGCTCATCAAGCTCCTCCTGCACCTCTTCTTTGCTTTGCCTGTCAGAAACATATGTGGACAACTTTGTATGAAAAAATTGGCCATATATGTAATGTACGCTCTCATTTCATCTTCCAAAAGAGCCAAGCTTGGACCCTTTCCGCTTGTTCGCAAACATGGGGTGTCATACGTAGATCACGCAACTCACTTGAGCGACACACCATTAATGCTAAAGGAAGCACCGCTATCCAGTTTAGACCCGTATGCTGACAAATTTTGACAATGCGATTTTTCAAGACACCGTTCATTTTTTCACAAATCCCTTGACTTTGTGGGTGATAAACTGCTCCAAGACGTTGCTTAATTCCCAATTTTTGCAACATCAATTTCACTGATTTATCCACAAATTCCTTCCCATTATCTGAGGATATTCGATCGGGTAATCCCCACCTGCTTATGACTTCTTTACACAAGAACTTGGCAAACGATTGAGCATCTTTTAGCTTAGTTTGACATCTTATGCACCTCTTGGTGTAGCAATGTAACCAAGAATAACAGTCACACCCCTGCAAACATTATTTTTCAGACAGATTGTGCACCTGCCTATGACATAGCCAACCTGTTCAAGCAAATATGGTTCCCAAAAACCATACTCCTTTGTGATCTTTCTCCTAACCTCCCTCCTTGCAACATTAGCTAACCCATGTGCTTCCTGAATCATCAGACCTAATAGGTCTAGAGGCGCTACTATCAACCCCTCATGGTTTCTCCAAAGACAACATAGGATTGTTACTCTGAGGATTTTTTCACTGTCCTCAAAACACCTGCTTTCGAAAGTCCTTCAATTTGTGGTTCAATCCCTTGGATTGCTTCTTCTTTCAATGGATACTGATTCTTCCAAGGAGGTCTGGCTCCTGGTCGAAGTTCAACTTTCACCGGTTGGGCTGATTTCACAAGTCCAATATCGGTACTGTGTTGAGACCACAAACATTCTGGAACTTGTTGCAACATCTCCTCTTTCATAGAGTCTGAATCCATCTTCACACTGCAAATAGATTCATGTGTCATCCGTACAGCTTGTGGCTCTCCTTGTCCTTGAGCCAAAATCATTATTCTGAGAAATCGCTGATCTTCACTCCTCCAAATCGCCAAATTCTCTTTCATCGGTACGAAAACAGCTTTCTCTGCTGCTGTCATCATTTCTCCTATTTGCTTCTGCTCATAGCCTTCAGAAACCAACAAGGTCACATGTGGCACACTCTTCTCAATCTCCAATTCTTTATCCAGATAATCGTCTGTGTTTATCTTCATAGCTGCTCCTTGTGGTCCTAAAATTATGCAACATGAGCTGAGTTGAACTTTCTTTGGTTGATGACTCAACCATTCCTCTGAGTTCGAGTGGGCAGCATTCTTGAAATACTTGAGCGTACAATGAAATGGATATTCCGGAAGCCTCGCATCTGGCATATTTGCCACAATACATTTCTCCCATATCTTAGCCTGCTTCAAAAAATCTTCACTGAGATTTCCAATCCAGAATACTGTAGAAGAATCCATCTCTGTCATCATCAACAATTGGTAAACCTTTTCCTTTGGCACTTCTACCAGACAGCCGTCTGGTGTACATTTTATTGTACAGTTCAACTTACACAATGCATCTCTTCCCAACAATGCAATAGGTGTATGTTCTGATACCAGTATGGGTATTGTAATTTTCAGATTTTTATAGCAGAGCTCAATTGGTTCCGTAAGAGGAATCAGCTGTTTCACTCCCTCAAATCCGATTGTCCTAATTAGTTGATTGGACATAGGGAGATGTGTAGCATCTTCAGGCCGAACACAGGTAAAAGCAGCTCCGCTATCCGCCATCACTTCCAATGGTCGGTTGTTTATTTTCACCTCAATTGTTGGATCTTTTTCCGGTCCTGATGCTACCAGCTGACTCCCCCCTTTCGGATCTTCTGGGCACCCCTAGAATCCTTGCTCCGGGCCCCTATAGGGGTTCACCAGTCCTCCAGATGATCTTGACTGGCCCCTGTATCTTCCTCTGAATTCCTGGCCCATTACACTCACAGCAAAGTGACAAACCTGTCCACAATTATAACACACTTCTGAAGATTGCTGGAAGTATGGCTTAAATCTTCCTCCTCTTCCTCTTCCTAAGTCTTCTCGTCCTCTTCCTCTCCAATTATGTGTCTGTCCAGAGACTGGCTGTGGATATGAAACAACTGGTACCGCTATTGGTGGCTGGTACAATTGTGGTTGGAACTGGTCCGGTTGAAGCTATGGCAGTGATTGTTGATTTGAGAGTTTCTTGGTCCTGTTCTTTCTGGTTGTGTTCCTTTTTCCTGTACAGATCCACTTGATGGGCTATATGATCTGTATAGACACCTTTTGTCATGCTTCCAAGTCCAACCACCTCTGTCAGTTTGCTCCTTACTGGTGAGGGCAGTCCCATCTGCAGTTTATCTCTCAAAATTTACTGCTCAATTTGACTCACATCTGGATCATTTCCGGTAATATTTCTCCACACTTGATGAACTCTTGACACATAGGCTCTCTGATTTTCTTGTTGTCCTAGTGGGTCAATCAGAATGTTGTCAGGATGCACATTTGTTGGAAACGTATCTTTCAGTGCTCTCCACAGCCGATTTCTACTTGCAGCCAACAATTCAGGGTCATTCACCGCAGTCCCCACATATCTATCAAGTCCAGCTCTCTGAAAAATGTATTCCATATCTGGAATCCCAAGGAGATTAGCCAAAAGTATCTTAATGTCTCCTATGGCAGACTGTGTTCCCACCGTAATTTCTTCCAATTTTGAAATCCAAGGATATGCTCCATCTTGAAGAGTAGGCAGCTTCTCAAATATATCTGACATATCGGTATTCTGCAAAGGCTTATACTCTAGGTTCTGTCCTCGAATTATCACTGGCATCATCTTCTTACTTGTGCTCTCTTTCCTTGGCCTGAATGTATACTTCTTCTCCAATTCTTGGGATCCTTTTCTCAGCAGTTTTTTCTTCTGTATCTTCAGCTTCTTGAGTTGTTCTTCCAGTTCTCTTACTTCTTCTAAATTATTCACCTTATCCAGGCATGATACGCATCGGTCTATATCTCTTTCTATTTATTTTGTGCTAATCATTGTAGGATAAAATCCTCTTGAATATGAAGCACCTTTAATCTCCAAATCTTTATCGCTGTCTTCATCTTTCATCAGAACTTGAATATCTTGTATCCTTCTCCTTCAAACATCCATCACCCGTTCTTTCCGCTCTGGCCAACTTCCGTCTGATCACAGGGTCATATCCACCCATGATCTCTTCTGAATCACTCTGATCATCATCATCATCATCTTCAAGTTCCATCCTCCTGAACCTCACTCCACCCTTAGTTTCCAGACATCTCGTTTTCTTCTTACTTTTGGAGTTTGGATTCATCTTTATGGTTGTTTCTGCTTGTCCTCTCTCTATTATCCGTTCATCTTCATCTCTGATGCAATAATCACCCTCCTGAATGATCATTGGAAGCTGAGGATAGACGTCCTTAAACTCTACTTCTTTCTCGTAAGGTGGGGGTCTTTTTGCTGAATCCGTATGTGAGAAAGGTGTATTGACTTCTGCCATTAGTTTTTCTGTCACCTTCACCTCTTTTACCATTTTCTCTATACCTCTGTTTCTTTTATCGTTGGTATCTTTCATCAGTTTTTGTCCTTCATTTTCAAACAGCTTAAGAACACCCAGCTCTCTTTGTCTCTTTTCTTTACGTTGTTCCCTTTTTTTCCCCTTCTTTTGATCTGCCTTATAAATTGACACAAGGACTTTCATTATGTTGATGACGTCAGGGTTAAGAGTCCCTTCCACTGGCCATGGTTGTTCAATGTCAGGCCAACGTTTATTTCATTTTCCAGATAACCTTGCAATACCATTAACTAGAGGATTACTATTTTCTACTACATCAACAGGAGTAATTACTTTCATAGTTTTGATGTCCTTTTCCCCCATTGTAACAACTCTTTTATATTCCTTTATTGTGAATTATTTTATTATTTTAGACTATGTAGCTTATGGTTCCCTCCCTTTTTTTGTTGTTGATTTTTTTATTTAAAAAAAAAAGAAATCAAAATTAATTAATCAATATATTTATTTATTTTTTATAAATTTATTTATTTTACCAAATTATTAATTAGTGGCAATCTTACCACATCCGATCAGGAAAAGTAAAGGAAAGTAGTCAACTTCAGAGCAATCCAAAAAAGAAAGACCTGTAATCCAGCAACACTACAGCACTCACAAACCAATTGCTTAATAAGCAACCAATTACCTTAATTTTACAGAATAATGTCAGTGCTGGATTTCCAACACAACTCTAATCAAACCAACTCATGCACAAAAAACTCCAATATGCAATTCTCAATTACATCAATTGATCAGTCTGTTGCCAAGTCCCTGTCAAATTGTCACAACATGAAATATGCTAGGCACACAAAATATCCTGTATGGGAAGGTAAGTTTTGTAAACAGAACAGTACTGGCCTTAATTTGACTGGATCCGTTGCACTTGTCAGCACCTCCTCTCTCTCTCTGTCTCCTCCTTATCGTCTCTCATATCACAGAAGAACAAAGGAACAGACAAGAATTTTGTATTTTATGCACTCACTGGGTTATTTCAACCATGCAATACCCTTTGTTCACATTCGCGCTAAGAAATAAGCAAACAGCTTAACTCAGGAATATTATAAATAGCTCAATAACATTTTATTTTATTTATTTTTAATCCGTCAACATATCTCTCATTTATCAATTCAATAGATCTCAATCAAATAGTTTCATCGTTAAGCAACAGCCGATTTAACAAACAGAATATTTTATTAGTGTGTAAGTCTCCCCCTTCTTCTCTGTCTGCATGTCACAGCAGCTCAGTGCAGGCAGGGGAGTGGCATATTTGCTCTACGTAACTCTAAACTCATAAAATCCCACACATGCGCAGTTCATTCACCAGTGCGATTTCAGAGTGAGAAGAGCTCCCAAGCAGCTCTCTCCAAGCTAAACAACAGAATGTAGACAGACCAGCTGTCCCTCCGTTATTTCCCGAACACAGACAAACAGTAACACTTAACAGAACTCACAAACCAACACAAAACATAGAACACAAATCCTACTTTGAAGTTTCTTAACTTCACTTATCCTAATCTGCAGATTTATAGTTATTTTCTTATCCATTACAAAACATCTCTCTACACTCTTTAAACTCCTCCCTGTAGGCTCATGATCTTCTAACAGTTATTAAACGTTCTCTTTTTATAGAGACTCATAATATTTTAACCTTAACGTCCTTCCAGGTGGCTCATATATAGTTAACAATTATTAACGTTCTCGCCAACGGAGACTCATAAGATTTTAACCTTAACTTACATATTTCCTTACAAAAAACAAAAACCCCTGTTCTCAACCAAAACATATACAGTGGGGAGAACAAGTATTTGATACACTGCCATTTTTGCAGGTTTTCCTACTTACAAAGCATGTAGAGGTCTGTAATTTTTTATCAAAGGTACACTTCAACTGTGAGAGACGGAATCTAAAACAAAAATCCAGAAAATCACATTGTATGATTTTTAAGTAATTAATTTGCATTTTATTGCATGACATAAGTATTTGATACATCAGAAAAGCAGAACTTAATATTTGGTTCAGAAACCTTTGTTTGCAATTACAGAGATCATACGTTTCCTGTAGGTCATGACCAGGTTTGCACACACTGCAGCAGGGATTTTGGCCCACTCCTCCATACAGACCTTCTCCAGATCCTTCAGGTTTCGGGGCTGTCGCTGGGCAATACGGACTTTCAGCTCCCTCCAAAGATTTTCTATTGGGTTCAGGTCTGGAGACTGGCTAGGCCACTCCAGGACCTTGAGCCACTCCTTAGTTGCCCTGGCTGTGTGTTTCGGGTCGTTGTCATGCTGGAAGACCCAGCCACGACCCATCTTCAATGCTCTTACTGATGGAAGGTGGTTGTTGGCCAAGATCTCGCGATACATGGCCCCATCCATCAGCCCCTCAATACGGTGCAGTCGTCCTGTCCCCTTTGCAGAAAAGCATCCCCAAAGAATGATGTTTCCACCTCCATGCTTCACGGTTGGGATGGTGTCCTTGGAGTTGTACTCATCCTTCTTCTTCCTCCAAACACGGCGAGTGGAGTTTGACCAAAAAGCTCTATTTTTGTCTCATCAGACCACATTACCTTCTCCCATTCCTCCTCTGGATCATCCAGATGGTCATTGGCAAACTTCAGACGGGCCTGGACATGCGCTGGCTTGAGCAGGGGGACCTTGCGTGGGCTGCAGGATTTTAATCCATGACGGCGTAATGTGTTACTAATGGTTTACTTTGAGACCGTGGTCCCAGCTCTCTTCAGGTCAATGACCAGGTCCTGCCGTGTAGTTTTGGGCTGATCCCTCACCTTCCTCATGATCATTGATGCCCCACGAGGTGAGATCTTGCATGGAGCCCCAGACCGAGGGTGATTGACCGTCATCTTGAACTTCTTCCATTTTCTAATAATTGAGCCAACAGTTGTTGCCTTCTCACCAAGCTGCTTGCCTATTGTCCTGTAGCCCATCCCAGCCTTGTGCAGGTCTACAATTTTATCCCTGATGTCCTTACTCAGCTCTCTGGTCTTGGCCATTGTGGAGAGGTTGGAGTCTGTTTGATTGAGTGTGTGGACAGGTGTCTTTTATACAGGTACGAGTTCAAACAGGTGCAGTTAATACAGGTAATGAGTGGAGAACAGGAGGGCTTCTTAAAGAAAAACTAACAGGTCTGTGAGAGCCGGAATTCTTACTGTTTGGTAGGTGATCAAATACTTATGTCATGCAATAAAATGCAAATTAATTATTTAAAAATCATACAATGTGATTTTCTGGATGTTTGTTTTAGATTCCGTCTCTCACAGTTGAAG
The DNA here is from genome assembly GCF_964263955.1 of Coregonus lavaretus. Classification (NCBI taxonomy): domain Eukaryota; kingdom Metazoa; phylum Chordata; class Actinopteri; order Salmoniformes; family Salmonidae; genus Coregonus; species Coregonus lavaretus. The sequence continues at coordinate 49,577,932 of NC_139992.1, read as the reverse complement.
TGTACCTATGATAAAAATTACAGACCTCTACATGCTTTGTAAGTAGGAAAACCTGCAAAATCGGCAGTGCATCAAATACTTGTTCTCCCCACTGTATATGTATATATCTCTAACATAAATCTTATCCTAACATGAGTCGACACACAGTTTAAACACAACAGAGACGTCTTTATATATATATAAATATTATTTTTTTTCTTCCCACACACACTCATGCTCTCTTCCACACACACACACACACAATTCAAGAGGCTTGTATCCATTCCTACGGACCTCTAAAGCATGCTACCATCGTTCCTTATTTCTCATTGTTCCTTCCTAAATTTATGCTACCTTGAGTTTGCAGATATTCAAATGAGAGGTTACATCGAACATATACCTTGTCAACTATAAGTCGAGGGGTAACTTTCAACCGAATGTATCTACCACAAACACCAGTCCCTGGAACTGACTTCAAAAATCAACCTAGTGAGTTTTCAGGATTTTTGGCCCATCCTAATGATCGCCTCGTTTGAGGGCTTGCCATAGATCAACGACGTCCTAATTTGTATACATTTTCTCCTTAGTTCCTGGCCTTATTCCTTCATTCTATTCTTTTTCAATTTTACAAATATCCCTGTGTCCAGTATTATAAATACCTATAGACACTCCCCCCTGTTTGCGTTGTTACCAGCCCAGAACGGACTCTTATCCCAGAGCAAATAACAGCAAAGTGCACACATAAGTCTTTCAAACGGTACATCTCCCCAGCGCACACACCCACATAAGTAAACGAACCGACCAGCGCACAAAATTGTGAGAAATCTCACCTTATGTGCCGGCGTCTTGAGCGGGAGTCACTTCGTAGCTCATGAATGGAACGCTGGAGAGACGCAACACGTCCCAAAGTTCCTCATCGCCATTCTGTGGTACCTAAATAATGATGCTAATTATGCTGTGAGAACAAGGAATCCGCTGACACTGTCCTCGATTATAATAGTTTATTTACATTGAAGATTTCAGCGCCAATTTACAGACTTCTGCAGACATCTGGAGAACAACCGGCCCAATCTCTGATATGTTGTTACTCCCCTCCTATGTCCCAACCATAGTATTTATAATCTGTGACATGATATGGGTGGTTTCCCCTACAGACCAATCCCAGGATGCCACATAACAGACTTCCTCTGTTTTAGGGTGCCCCTATAGAAATGCTCTCCAGATGCTTCCACAAGCTGAGTCAACTTCCTCTAACACACCATTTGCAAACGTCAGCAAAGTCATAAATTGTCTAGATACTACAACCTCATTCCGTCAGTAGAGGATGTCTGGTTGTTCTTTAAAAGTGCTTTCCTCTCCATCTTAAATAAGCATGCCCCATTCAAAAAATGCAGAACTAAGAACAGATATACAGTGGGGAGAACAAGTATTTGATACACTGCCGATTTTGCAGGTTTTCCTACTTACAAAGCAGGTCTGTAATTTTTATCATAGGTACACTTCAACTGTGAGAGACGGATTCTAAAACAAAAGTCCAGAAAATCACATTGTATGATTTTTAAGTAATTCATTTTTGCATTTTATTGCATGACATAAGTATTTGATCACCTACCAACCAGTAAGAATTCCGGCTCTCACAGACCTGTTAGTTTTTCTTTAAGAAGTTCTCCTGTTCTCCACTCATTACCTGTATTAACTGCACCTGTTTGAACTCGTTACCTGTATAAAAGACACCTGTCCACACACTCAATCAAACAGACTCCAACCTCTCCACAATGGCCAAGACCAGAGAGCTGTGTAAGGACATCAGGGATAAAATTGTAGACCTGCACAAGGCTGGGATGGGCTACAGGACAATAGGCAAGCAGCTTGGTGAGAAGGCAACAACTGTTGGCGCAATTATTAGAAAATGGAAGAAGTTCAAGATGACGGTCAATCACCCTCGGTCTGGGGCTCCATGCAAGATCTCACCTTGTGGGGCATCAATGATCATGAGGAAGGTGAGGGATCAGCCCAGAACTACAAGGCAGGACCTGGTCAATGACCTGAAGAGAGCTGGGACCACAGTCTCAAAGAAAACCATTAGTAACACACTACACCGTCATGGATTAAAATCCTGCAGCCCACGCAAGGTCCCCCTGCTCAAGCCAGCGCATGTCCAGGCCCGTCTGAAGTTTGCCAATGACCATCTGGATGATCCAGAGGAGGAATGGGAGAAGGTCATGTGGTCTGATGAGACAAAAATATAGCTTTTTGGTCTACACTCCACTCGCCGTGTTTGGTGGAAGAAGAAGGATGAGTACAACCCCAAGAACACCATCCCAACCGTGAAGCATTGGGGGTGGAAACATCATTCTTTGGGGATGCTTTTCTGCAAAGGGGACAGGACGACTGCACCGTATTGAGGGGAGGATGGATGGGGCCATGTATGCGAGATCTTGGCCAACAACCTCCTTCCCTCAGTAAGAGCATTGAAGATGGGTCGTGGCTGGGTCTTCCAGCATGACATCGACCCGAAACACACAGCCAGGGCAACTAAGGAGTGGCTCCGTAAGAAGCATCTCAAGGTCCTGGAGTGGCCTAGCCAGTCTCCAGACCTGAACCTAATAGAAAATCTTTGGAGGGAGCTGAAAGTCCGTATTGCCCAGCGACAGCCCCGAAACCTGAAGGATCTGGAGAAGGTCTGTATGGAGGAGTGGGCCAAAATCCCTGCTGCAGTGTGTGCAAACCTGGTCAAGACCTACAGGAAATGTATGATCTCTGTAATTGCAAACAAAGGTTTCTGTACCAAATATTAAGTTCTGCTTTTCTGATGTATCAAATACTTATGTCATGCAATAAAATGCTGATTAATTACTTTAAAATCATACAATGTGATTTTCTGGATTTTTGTTTTAGATTCCGTCTCTCACAGTTGAACTGTACCTATGATAAAAATTACAGACCTCTACATGCTTTGTAAGTAGGAAAACCTGCAAAATCGGTAGTGTATCAAATACTTGTTCTCCCCACTCTAGCCCCTGGTTCACATGACTGCCCTTGACCAGCACAAAAACATCCTGTGGCGTACTGCATTAGCATCGAACAGCCCCTACGATATGCACATTTTTCAGGGAAGTCAGGAACCAATATACACAATCTGTTAGGAAAGCAAAGGCTAGCTTTTTCAAACAGAAATTTGCATCCTGTAGCACTAACTCCAAAAAGTTTTGGGACACTGTAAAGTCCATGGAGAATAAAAGCACCTCATCCCAGCTGCCCACTGCACTGAGGCTAGGAAACACTGTCACTACCGATAAATCTACGATAAATGAAAATTTCAACAAGCATTTTGCTATGGCTGGCCATGCTTTCCACCTGGCTACCCCTACCCCGGCCACCAGCTCTGCACCCTCCGCTGCTACTTGCCTATGCCCCCCCCCCCCCCCCCGATTCTCCTTCACCCAAATTCAGATAGCTGATGTTCTGAAAGAGCTGCAAAATCTGAACCCTTACAAATCAGCTGGGCTAGATAATCTGGACCCTTTCTTTCTAAAATTAGCCGTCAGAATTGTCGTGACCCCTATTACCAGCCTGTTCAACCTCTCTTTTGTATCGTCTGAGATCCCCAGAGATTGGAAAGCTGCCGCGGTCATCCCCCTCTTCAATGGGGGTGACACTCTGGATCCAAACTGTTACAGACCTATATCCATCCTGCCCTGCCTTTCGAAAGTATTTGAAAGCCAAGTTAACAAACAGATCACCGACCATTTTGAATCCCACCGTACCTTCTCCGCTATGCAATCTGGTTTCTGAGCTGGTCATGGGTGCACCTCAGCCACGCTCAAGGTCCTAAACGATATTATAACCGCGATCAATAAAAGACGGTACTGTGCAGCCGTATTCATCGACTTGGCCAAGACTTTCGACTCCGTCAATCACCGCATTCTTATTGGCAGACTAAATAGCCTTGGTTTCTCAAATGACTGCCTCGCCTGGTACACCAACTACTTCTCAGATAAAGTTCAATATGTCAAATCGGAGGGCCTGTTGTCTGGACCTCTGGCAGTCTCTATGGGGGTGCAACAGGGTTCAATTCTCGGGCCGACTCTATTCTCTGTGTATATCAATGATGTCGCTCTTGCTGCTGGTGACTCTCAGATCCACCTCTACGCAGACGACACCATTTTGTATACTGGCCCTTCATTGGACACTGTGTTAACAAACCTCCAAACGAGCTTCAATGCCATACAGCACTCCTTCCGTAGCCTCCAACTGCTCTTAAACGCTAGTAAAACTAAATGCATGCTCTTCAATCGAACGCTGCTTGCACCCGCCCGACTAGAATCACTACTCTCGGCGGGTCTGATTTATAATATGTGGACAACTACAAATACCTAAGTGTCTGGTTAGACCGTAAACTCTCCTTCCAGACTCACATTAAGCATCTCCAATCCAAAGTTAAATCTAGAATCGGCTTCCTATTTCGCAACAAAGCCTCCTTCACTCATGCTGCCAAACATGCCCTCGTAAAACTGACTATCCTACCGATCCTTTACTTCGATGATGTCATTTACAAAATAGCCTCCAACACTCTAGCAAATTGGATGTAGTCTATCACAGTGCCATCCGTTTTGTCACCAAAGCCCCATACACTACCCACCATTGTGACCTGTACGCTCTCGTTGGCTGGCCCACACTAAATATTCGTCGCCAAACCCACTGGCTCCAGGTCATCTATAAATCACTGCTAGGCAAATCCCCACCTTATCTTAGCTCATTGGTCACCATAGCAACACCCACTCATAGTATGCGCTCCAGCAGGTATATCTCACTGGTCATCCCCAAAGCCAACACCTCCTTTGGCCGCCATTCCTTCCAGTTCTCTGCTGCCAATGACTGGAACGAACTGCAAAAATCTCTGAAGCTGGAGACTCTTATCTCCCTCACTAACTTTAAGCATCAGTTGTCAGAGCAGCTTACTGATCACTGCACCTGGACACAGCCCATCTGTAATTAGCCCACCCAACTACCTCATCCCCATATTGTTATTTATTTTGCTAATTTGCACCCCAGTATCTCTATTTGGACATCATCTTCTGCACATCTATCATTCCAGTGTTAATACTAAATTGTAATTATTTTGCACTATGGCCTATTTATTGCCTTACCTCCATAATTTACTACATTTGCACACACTGTATATAGATTTTCTATTGTGTTATTGACTGTACATTTTGTTTATCCCATATGTAACTCTGTGTTGTTGTTGTTTTTATCGCACTGCTTTGCTTTATCTTGGCCAGGTCGCAGTTGTAAATTAGAACTTGTTCTCAACTGGCTTACCTGGTTAAATAAAGGTGAAATAAAATAAAATAAAATAAACGTTGCATTCTTGGGTACAGGAACAATGGTGGCCATCTTGAAGCATGTGGGGACAGCAGACTGGTATAGGGAAAGATTGAACATGTCCGTAAACACACCAGTCAGCTGGTCTGCGCATGTGTGTGACGTGTATCAAGGTGAAGGGCTGAGGTGTGTCTTCAACAGTGGAGATGAAGGAGCCCGTAACCTAATGATGACAGCTGGAGCAGTGTGGGTGTTCCTAAAGTTGATTTCACATCACTCCGGGATTCCAAGTTTGCCTCGGGTGTTGGAACCGATACAAAGTTATCCCCGCACAAAAAAACTCTACTCTACCTCCCTCCTTTTTAAAGGGATAGTTCAACAAAATGAAATGCGTATATTTGTTTCCTTACCTTGAAAACAGTCTATGGGTAAAGGCAAGACTGCAGTCCACACTTTGGTTCGTTAAACTAGACATTGCCACTAAACGCTAATATTACATAAACATGTTATTTCGCTGAACTGTCCCTTTAAAACCTCAACTTTATCGAAGTGCCTCAGCTCATCTCACTCTGTTTAGTTTCGCTGTGATGTGATAAATCCCCGGCGGTCCCTGTTTAGATTTATGGCCCTCCACTTTGCCCCAGTTATGAACTCAGGATGAGCGACACAATCTAATATTCCCCCCTAAACGATGAATAATGTCAGACAAGCGAGCCGAGAGGTATCAAAGCAGAGGAATATTAAGCGGCAAAACTCAATTTTGACCCACAGGGGAAAATGCCGTTTTAATGGGGGGTAGGAAGCCATCAGATTTGCCAGCCGTGGTTAATATGAGATATTCGGTGGCTGCGGTGGCAGTATCAATTCCTTTCATCGGGGGTGGGTGTCGGGAGACAAACGGGAGGCGGCTGCAGCCAATCGAGCCAGGCGATTAGGGTCCTTAAGTGGCCTTCCCTGGTGTCACACCTTGTCCATCAGCCTCTATTAGGGGGAACAGGGCTTTCTATTAGGGGGCTCCCTGACCACCTCCTGAAATGGTCAGCCAGATCTGAACACAATCAGACCACAAAGCAACTTTTGTGCATCTAGACCCGTCTTTTCAATGTGATCTTCATATTCTGATAGCAGAAGTTGCATGTAAGTATCAAGTGTAGACACAACCAAAGACTGTTTTTGTAAGTGGGCCTCCTCCGATTCAAAGGTAATTGTAAGTAAGTGGATGTAAATGTCATACAATTACAGCTACCTCTCCCTCTCTTCTCCCCTCTGTGAATACGACTAAACCTGAGTGATTGAGAGAAAGAGAGAATGAAAGAAAGAAAGAGGGGAGGGGACGTACAGGGTAGTGCACACGTCAGAATCCTAGTGCTCAGAGTGTCAGAATTGTGCCAATTGAGAGACGAGCGTTAAAATACACGTCACCTCCTCCTCGTCGCCCAGAGTGAGAGATGCGATACCAATCACACTCTTGACAAAACAATCATCTCTTCTGTCATTCCCGGCCACGGCTGACACTCGTAAGTCAAGGCTCTAGCACCCCACTGTTTCATTCTGTCTCCATCTCCCTCCCTCCCTCTTCTCCCTCTCCTCTTCCCCACCTGGCCATCACAGTAATTAGTGTTTCCACCATTTCCCTGTGACACTGAGGTAAGACTGATGTGCCACGCCACTCCTCTGTGGCAGAAAGAGAGGGAGGGAGAGAGGGGGAGAGAGAGAGAGAGAGAGAGAGATAAGCAACTCCCTGAGCGATCGATGCTCAATCGCCGGAGAACTCTTCCCCCCCCCCGTTTTTTTTGCCAATTCAACACATGATTAAAGCCGGTGGGCAATTACGATTCATCTCGGAGGAAGAATAGGCCCTCAAAGAAATGTAAGAATCAATCCATTATGAGCTCCTCTCCTCTCTCTCTCTCGCTCCTTCCGCCCCCTCCCCAAAGCAGCAGTGTCCCAAATGGCACAGCCTGTTTGACTGCCACACTGCTTTCACCACAACGGCAAAAGCTGTTTTTCAGAACATTATCGCCTCTTAATTTGACCAGAAGCTTTATCGATTCTTTGATTTGACATTTGTTTCATGGTCAAGTCAAATCTCAGGCAAGATGCAAGCGAAACGATGAGAGAATACAATGGCACAGTGAGAGTGTTCCAATGGATTTTACCATTAGGCTGTTCCATTGGCTTCACCATTAGGCTGTTCCAATGGATTTTACCATTAGGCTGTTCCAATGGATTTTACCATTAGGCTGTTCCAATGGATTTTACCATTAGGCTGTTCCAATGGATTTTACCATTAGGCTGTTCCAATGGATTTTACCATTAGGCTGTTCCAATGGATTTTACCATTAGGCTGTTCCAATGGATTTTACCATTAGGCTGTTCCAATGGATTTTACCATTAGGCTGTTCCAATGGATTTTACCATTAGGCTGTTCCAATGGATTTTACCATTAGGTTGTTCCAATGGATTTTACCATTAGGCTGTTCCAATGGATTTTACCATTAGGCTGTTCCAATGGCTTTCCTCATTAGGCTGTTCCAATGGATTTTACCATTAGGCTGTTCCAATGGCTTTCCTCATTAGGCTGTTCCAATGGATTTTACCATTAGGCTGTTCCAATGGATTTTACCATTAGGCTGTTCCAATGGATTTTACCATTAGGTTGTTCCAATGGATTTTACCATTAGGCTGTTCCAATGGATTTTACCATTAGGCTGTTCCAATGGCTTTCCTCATTAGGCTGTTCCAATGGATTTTACCATTAGGCTGTTCCAATGGCTTTCCTCATTAGGCTGTTCCAATGGATTTTACCATTAGGCTGTTCCAATGGATTTTACCATTAGGCTGTTCCAATGGATTTTACCATTAGGTTGTTCCAATGGATTTTACCATTAGGCTGTTCCAATGGATTTTACCATTAGGCTGTTCCAATGGCTTTCCTCATTAGGCTGTTCCAATGGATTTTACCATTAGGCTGTTCCAATGGCTTTCCTCATTAGGCTGTTCCAATGGATTTTACCATTAGGCTGTTCCAATGGCTTCACCATTAGGCTGTTCCAATGGCTTCACCAATGGCTTTCACCAATAGAATGTTCCAATGGCTTCATCAATAGGCTATTCCAATGGCTTTCACTAATAGTCAGTTTTTTTCTTTTCAGGCGTTCAGTTCTGTGAGCCAATCATTCAGCGATGTGATGCAGCGACAACACAACTTTTTAAAATATACCCTACTAGGGTATATCCAGCAAAATCACCATGTTTTACTCCCTTCTAGTGCAAGAAATGTCCTTAGATCATTTAGTTTTTTTTTTACAAAAATCAATTTCGATAGGCATATACCACAGGAGGCTGGTGAGAGGAGGATGGCTCATAATAATGGCTGGGATGGAGTGAATGGAATGGTATTAAACTAACGGAAACCACGTGTTTGATGTGTACCATTCCATTTATTCCATTCCAGCAATTACAATGAGCTTTACTCCCAAATTAAGGTACCACCAGCCGCCTGTGGTCTATACAGTAATACACTCAGTAAGACACTTTGACTTATCTTGTAGTCTTGATTTAATTCAGCCCCATTGGTCCCAGGCAGATTCCCTGTAGACTACTGAAGCTGTGTATCTTAACTGAACGGTTCAGGTGTTTAGTTTGATTATCACACTTCGCTAATGGGCTGAGAGGTGAAAGACGAGGGTAGCTGAGGGGACTGGGGCGTCTACACTGTCTACACTAGACAGTTTGCAATTATGGCTGTTTAGAATGGAACTAGTGCAGGTCCAAGTCATTTAAGTGAGCCCTGGTTGTGGGTCATTAAACCAAGTGTATAATGTCCCAGGATTCATTAAGGCGTGATGTCTGATGATGGGGCTGTGGGTTGAGAAGGGAGAGAGATAAGGACGGGCTGGGGAATTGGAGTTCTTCAGAGAACTAACCTAGAGAAGGAAATATAATGTTAAATTATCTCCCCACAGATAAGAAATAAAACACACAGGCAGACAGGCAGGAAAAAAGGCAGGCAGGAAGACAGGTCGGCAGGAAGACAGGCAGGCAGGAAGACAGGCAGGCAGGAAGACAGGCAGGAAGACAGGCAGGCAGGAAACAGGCAGGAAGACAGGCAGGAAAACAGACAGGCAGGAAGACAGACAAGAAAACAGACAGGCAGGAAGACAGGCAGGAAAACAGGCAGGAAGACAGGCAGGAAAACAGGCAGGAAGACAGGCAGGCAGGAAGACAGGCAAAAAGACAGGCAGGCAGGAAAACAGGCTGGCAGGCAGGCAGGAAGACACGCAGGCAGGCACACAACTGCTGTAAACAAGCATAAGCAAATATCATAGAAAATTATCTTTGGTCTTGTGAAAAATTGAATGTAAACAACCTTTTTTTTTTTACTTGTTCATTTATGTTGATGTAGAAACCCAATTTAAAAAGTCACGCTTTTAGTAAAGTGATAAGTTAGAAGTTTGTATACAGCTTTGCAAGGAAGGTCACAGCTCATCACAATCCAAACTAGTACGCACTCTTACACAAACATCACACCGCCAAGTCTGTCTTAGTCAGAATGAGATCTGTATTTTTCCTCCCTCTCAGAATAGCGTGACTGATGAACTTAATTCGCTCTCAGAACATTGCATCAAGACAGAACTGAAACACGTGAATACGTTCCGAGAAGGAACGTGGCGAGGGTTCCAATCGCTAATCCCTCCCCTCCCTCTGTCCATCCCATGCCAGTGAAGAATGGAGAATTTTGATTATGTATTCTGATTATGTATTCTGATTCCGATCTGATTGAGCGGTCATCTGTAAAGAGTGAAATGTGAGTGAGAGGGAGACTCAAATCTCAGCCCGGAGGCGAGTATACATACAGAGGAGATGACATTGTGTGAAGATCCCAGCAGGAGCTGATCATATACTGTCACCAGAAAGCCACAGAGGGACGGACAGACGGTTCACTATAAATACACACCACCATTGCTTCATCATCAGAGCTAATCAAGGATTAATTGCAATACTACAGTCGTTTTTTTTGTGTTCAATCGTTTATTTATATTTTTTTTTTTGGGGGGGGAGCCTATAGTTAGTGTTATATTAGTAGTGTTAAAATCTGTGTTGTATTAGTAGTGTTGAAATCAGTGTTGTATTAGTAGTGTTTAAATCAGTGTTGTATTAGTGCTGTTGAAATCGGTGTTGTATTAGTGATGTTGATTTAGTGTTGTATTAGTAGTGTTGAAATCAGTGTTGTATTAGTAGTGTTGAAATCAGTGTTGTATTAGTGGTGTTGAAATCAGTGTTGTATTAGTTCTGTTGAAATCAGTGTTGTATTAGTAGTGTTGAAATCAGTGTTGTATTAGTAGTGTTGATAATCAGTGTTGTATTAGTAGTGTTGATAATCAGTGTTGTATTAGTAGTGTTGAAATCAGTGTTGTATTAGTAGTGTTGAAATCAGTGTTGTATTAGTAGTGTTGAAATTAGTGAGCTACAAAGACTGGCTAAAGACTGGATTGTGGCCAGATGCATATATGTTTCTCATTTGGTGACCTAGCCCACCACCAAAGCTCAAGGTGGACCTCAGCAAATAGAATGTTCTAAATAGGACTTGATCCCTTGGGAGCATGTGGAGCAGGCCTAGATTTACACTGAAATAAAGTATTTACACTGAGAAAGTATTTACACTGAGACAAAGTATTTACACTGAGAAAGTATTTACACTGAGACAAAGTATTTACACTGAGAAAGTATTTACACTGAGATAAAGTACTCACACTGAGATAAAGTATTTACACTGAGATAAAACCAACAGCTGTGTGCTTTAAATTTGACTTTTGACATCCAGATAGCTCTCTCGCAAAGAGATGTCAGGTGACTTTGTTAATGTGTCACCAGGTAAACCTTATTGTGTCGGCAGTGACAATGTGTCAGAGGATATGTGTCAGAGGATAGGTAAAGCTTATTCAGAATATTCCTCAAGACTTCAGCTGCTATTTCACTTTTTTTTTTACTAACAAAGACAAAAGCAACCAACCCATCAAACATTTCCACCTGAGGTTATGTTCTTTTAAATGACTAATGGTTTTCACATGGAATTTCCCAAATGACATGAAAGTAGCTGTGTAGGTTATCAATACCCAATAATGTCCTTAAATGATTATTTTGTTCCCAACATAATTGCAAATAAATGGGTGCGAGAATAAAACAGTACATTGGCTTCATCCCTTAGGGAACCGAGGCAATGAAATCGATTGATTATCAACGGATAACGTCGTTGAGACAATATAATCCTTCTGAAATTAACGACGTTATCATAGTCGCAGTCAGCAACACATTTACTTTTCATTAGGGTAAAGTACCTCCCGTTTTAATGAAATACCAAGTGTGGAAAGAGAGTGGTTCTTTGCTGTCAGACCCACAGTGGCACTTAATCATATAAACGACTCAGGACCAATTATGCCCCCAGAGAGGGTATAAAAAGTCTTAACTGCCCCTTGATTACCCTCCACCCCCCCAAAACCACCTCGTTCATCACCATAATTACTGACCCCAATAGAGGCCCAAGTCAACAGACATACGGACGTTTGGAAGGATTCATAAAAACTAGATCCTCTGTAATGGCGGTGATAGATTTAAACCTGATTCACACTATGAGGCCTACCAGAACCGTACTGTGCTGGCTCGGATATGTTCTTTTCACGTGGTTATTTCTAGCACATATCAAGCAAATGTGGTGGATGTGTAACATGGCCAGTCTCAGGTCAGGTTGGCTCAGGTCGGTTCGGCTCAGTAGTGTGAAAAGCCCCAAGGGCCAGTAGAAAAGTTTATTAGAAACTGTAGTTTACAGAAAGAGAGACGCGGGCAGGGGGGGATTTAGCTTCACAATCAATTAAAACTGTTCTTGTGATTAACATTCTGTTCTAATGATTAACATTCTTTACCGGCCATAATTAGTGTGGTGAGTTGTACAACACTGATGCTAATCGTCTTTGTGCAAATATCTCTTGCTTTCCGCCGACTGAAGCCGGGGCCGCATTCACAGTCTCACACCCAGGCACAATTAAATGATACGCCTCTGAATGCGTTTGCATGAGGAAATCGTCACTCAATTACATTATCTCCTTGTCCACTCCAGCTGCCTTTTGATAGAACATTGGTGTCTATGAGGAGTCCTGTCACTCTAATGACGGTTTGATGTGTGAGGAAGCCTCCTCTCTCCTCGATTGGAGCAAGCATAATTAATTAAAGCTGAAAAGGCTCTGACAAGAACATTTCATTAATTGCATCTTAAAGTTCTAAACGGAAAGTAACAGAACCAACATAATCTCTCAAGAGATATCAAGAAAGTATACCCGGATATTACAATAACTCAAAAATGGTTTTGCTCATCTGTCTGTTTTCATGAATGGGGAGAACACACAGGCATTTTACATGGGGTTGAAACAATGTGCTACACTGGCTCAGAGAGAGGGAGATGTTGAGGCAGGTTTTGTACCTTAACTACACACTAATCATAACACACAATTCCCCCCCCCCCCTCTCTCTCTCTCTCTATCCCCCTCTCTCTCCTTCTTTCTCTCTCCCCTCTCTCTCTCCCTCTCTCTCTCTCTCTCGCTCTCTCTTTCTCTCTCTCTCTCTCTCTCTCTATCTCTCTCTCTATCCCCCTCTCTCTCTCCTTCTTTCTCTCTCCCCTCTCTCTCACCCTCTCTCTCTCTATCCCCCTCTCCTTCTTTCTCTCTCCCCTCTCTCTCCCTCTCTCTCTCCCTCTCTCTATCCCCTCTCTTTCGCTCTCTCTCTCTCTCTCTCTCTCTCTCTCTCTCTCT